>NW_004443977.1:17286526-17288220 GCF_000243295.1 Trichechus manatus latirostris
AAATTCCAACAGCATTTTTTAATGAGATGGAGAAACAAATCATCAACTTTATATGGAAAGGGAAGAGGCCCCAGATAAATAAAGCCTTACTGAAGAACAAAGTGGAAGGGAGGCCTCACACTACCTGATTTTAGAACCTATTTGTCTCAGTCATCTAGTGCTGCTCTAACAGAAATCCCACAAGTAGACAGCTTTAAGAAAGAGAAGTTTATTCTCTCACAGTCCAGTAAGCTACAAGTCCAAATTCAGGACATCAGCTCTAGGAGAATTCTTTCTGTCTCTGTCGGCTCTGGGGGAAGATCCTTGTGATGCACCTGTCTTCCTTTGGTCTAGAAGCTTCCCTGTGCAGGAATCTCTGGTCCAAAAGATATTCTCTGCTCCCAGCACTGCTTTCTTGGTGAAGGTTCTCATGTGTCTCTGCTTGCTTCTCTCTTTTATATCTCAAAAGAGATTGGCTTAAGACATTATCCAATCTTGTAGATGTCATCAGTATAACCTTATCATAGTGAAAGAGTTTAGAACATATAAGGAGATCACATATAACCTCATCATAGTGATAGAGTTTACAACATATAAGGAAATCATCAGATTACACAATCATATAATACTGGAAATCATGACCTAGTCAAGTTGACAGATATTTTGGGGGAGCACAATTCAATCCATAACACTATTATACCACCACGGTAGTCAAAACAGCCTGGTACTGGTACAACAGCAGATACATAGACCAATGCAACAGAATTAAGAATCCAGACATAAATTTATCCACCTATGAGCAGCTGATATTTGACGAAGGCCTAAAGTCTATTAACTGTGGAAAAGACAATCCCTTTAACAAATGGTGCTGGCATGACTGGACACCCATCTGCAATAAACTGAAACAAGACCCATACCTCACGCAATGCACAAAAACTAACTAAAAATGGATCAAAGACCTAAATATAAAATTTAAAGTGACAAAGATCATGGAAGAAAAAAATAGGGACAACACTCGGAGCATAGCATAAACAGAATACAAACCCTAAGTAACAATGCACAAACACCAGAAGAGAAACTAGATAAGTAGGAGCTCCTAAAAATCACACACTTATGCTCATCAAAAGACGTCACCAAAAGAGTAAAAAGACAACCTACAGACTGGGAAAAAAATTAGCTACGATAAATCTGATCAGCGTCTAACCTCTAAAATCTACAAAATACTGCAAAACCTCAACAAAAAGAAGACAAATAACCCAATTAAAAAATACGTAAAGGATATGAACAGGCACTTCGTTCAGGCAGCTAACAGACACATGAAGAAATGCTCACGATCATTAGCCATTAGAGAAATGCAAATCAAAACTATAATGAGATACCATCTCACCCTAACAAGGCTAGTAATAATCCAAAAACACAAAATAATAAATGTTGGAGAGGTTTTGGAGAGACTAAAACACTTATACACTGTTGGTGGGAATGTAAAATGGTAGAACCACTTTGGAAATCGATTTGGCACCTCCTTAAAAAGCTAGAAATAGAAGTACCATATGATCCAGCAATCCTGCTTATTGGAATATATCCTAGAGAAATAAAAGCTGTCACACGAATAGATATATGCATATCCATGTTCCTTGCAGCACTGTTCATGATAGTAAAAAGATGGAAACAACCTAGGTGCCCATCAACAGACAAATGGATAAACAAAAATTATG
>NW_004443977.1:17288960-17325481 GCF_000243295.1 Trichechus manatus latirostris
AGAAAAGTGAAGTGAAGAACTCAAATTCTAGTAAAAAGACCAGACTTAATGATCTGATTGAGACTGGAGGAACCCCAGAGAGCATGGCCCCTGGACTCTCTGTCAACCCAGTACTAAAACCATTCCCAAGGCCAACTCTTCAGACAAAGATTAGAGTGGACTATGGGACATAAAATGATACTCGTGAAGAGTGTGCTTAGCTCAGGTAGATACAAGAGACTAAATGGGCAGCTTCTGTCTGGAGGCGAGATGAGAAGGCAGAGAAGGTCAGGAGCTAGTTGAATGGACACTGGAAATCAGGGGTGGAAAGGAGTGTGCTGTCACAGTATAGGGAGAGCAGTTAGGGTCACATAACAATGTTTGTATAAATTTTTGTATGAGAGACTAACTTGAATTGTAAAGTTTCACTTAAAGTACAACAATAAAATAAAGGAAAAATAAAGTATCTCCGTGTACTGCTTATAACAGTTCGCTGTTGTTGTTAGGTGCTGTTGAGTTGGTTCAAACTCATAGTGACCATTTTCACAACAGAACAAAACACTGCCCGTTCCTGCACCATCCTCACAATTGTTGCTATGGTTGAGCCCACCATGGAAGCCTTCATGTCAATTCCTCTCATTGAGGGTCTTCCTCTTTTCCATTGACCCTTTACTTGATGTCCTCCAGAGACTGGTCCCTCATGATAACATGTACAAAGTATGTGAGACAGTATCTTGCTGACCTTGCTTTCTTGCTGTACTTTTTCCAAGACTGATTTGTTCATTCTTCTGGTAGTCTATGGTATATATAATATTCTGTGCCAACATTGAATAACAAGTAGTTTTAATTAATAACTTCAATAACAATTGGAAGTGTACACTTCCATAGTCAAGTTCCAAAAACCCTCAGTGAATTGAGAAATATCTGGAACTTTTGAGTCTGTGCAATACAATGATTTTGATTAGAAATACCACTACACTGAAATCCTGATACCTCAGCTGTGTCTGGTCCTGATGATTCTTCTATGATTGTGAGCAAAATCACCCAACCTTTCTGTTTTCTGGAATCATCTGTTAAATTAGGGGTGTAGCCTGGGGGCTCTCTGAGTAGCTTCTGGGAATTTATGATTGTTCTGATTATTTTGGAACTTCTCTTAGAAATATTCACCTCCATGAAATTTATTTACTAACAAAAAAGTATGTTTGTAAATATATACATTTATCACTTTAACCATTGATAACTATATAATCATGACTCTAAAATAGTTTAGTTTATTCAAATTTTGGGAACACTTTTGCATACTGATACTGATCATACGTAATACCTCCTTGATGTAAAAAATAACCAATGACCAACTGTCAAACCATGGTTTTATGCCTTAGCAGTAATTATGTCTCAGTGAGTAAGTTTTTCTTTGGGAATTAGAAGAAGACAGGGATAGCAATGGAGGGAGAGAACTTTGGCAAGTGCATATATTTGAGTCAAAGGATTTTGGAATGATGGAAGGAGTGAGGTTTCTGAGAAGTAATTTGCTTACATAACAATAGTGCCCACAGCTTTGAGAACAGATGTCATGCACCTCAAAAGCTCCTCTGTGATGCCAGCCAGGGGTTTTGGTGCACAAGTTGGAATGTCAGGGCTTGTCACTATGTCTGAAATCTTCAGCTTCCTGTTTTCATGGTGTTCCCCAGTCCTGCCCAGCACAGCCCAGTCATCTTCAATATGACATCTATTTTGTCTCCTCACTCCACCCATGAGGAGAAGGAAAGTGGTGAAAGGAGAAAAAAAAAAAAAAAGACACCAAAGTAAAAATATATAAAAGAAAAAAATTATATCTGCCGTTTTCCACAATGAGGAGAAATGATCCAACACACCCTCTTACCAGCCTTCCTTTCTTTGGTGGAGTTACTTTTGCCTTCATTGTATTAACTTGACATTTAAGTCTTCCCTTTCCAGGGAATGCATTCCTCTTGAATTTATTTCCTTTATTCAGTACTCAACTACTGAATAAGGAAGACCAAAGAAGAATTGATACCTTTGAAGTATTGTGTTGGCAAAGAGTATTGAATATTCCTTGGACTGCCAGAGGAACAAATAAACAGTGTTTTGTTCTGTTGTACATAGGGTCACTAAAGAACCAACTTCACAGCACTGAACAACAAAAACAACAACCATCCAGTAGGTCTGTGGCGGGAGGGGGAGTGCTGAGCTCTGTGTCTTGAGAAGGCATCCTAGAGTTGAACTTGTAGGTAGGGATCAGAACTGCTGCCTTAGTAGGTCAAGGATCTCCTGAATATTTTATTATAGCCAGAATGGATGTAAGGCTGGCAAAGGAGAAAGAAGTAAAAGGAGAGAGCAGAAATGATGAGGAGAAAAACGAAGAAAGTTTCATTGAGGTCCATAGAAGGATTCAGAAACATTTCTGATCAAAGGGCTTCAGCTGTTTAAGTCATACAAACATAGCAAGTCTATATCCCACTTTTCTGAGCCCTGGTCCAGAGTTTCTCACTTAGTGTGCTTTGAAGGTAAACTAAGCCCAAATCAGATCCCAGCTCAGGTAGAGGGTGGGGCAGGGGTGAATAGGCAGAAGGATCTAACTTGGAGATCTGATCTTGGAAGCCAAGAGAGTTTTGGTCCTTCCATTCTTCTCTTGGCACGATGGTGCCAGGGGTGGGGACAGGTGGAATGTCTCAGCCCAACCAGCTGAAGAACTTGGAGGAAGGGAGACCTACTGAGCCGCAGGGTGATGAGTCTTGGTGCCTGGGCAGGGAAGCAAACAGGGACATGGCAGCTGTGTCCCTAGTGTGGGCCTGCACATCAGGGACATCCTGGATGCAGCAGGCTGTACCCTTCCTGAAAGTTTTGGCTCACACAAGACAGCTGATTAGACTTGTGTGCAGCAAACAGGCTGAGTCTCCCAGGAGATGTCTATACTGGACTGATGCCCTCGAAGAACATCAACAAAAAAGTAAAGCAAATGTAAAAGTCTTGAAAAAGTTATCTATTAATGATTTAACTGAATATGAGAATATGTAGTAGCAAATGTACACTGGATTAATTCTTCAGTCTGAATGTAAAAAATATAAATGATGAAGTTTGAAGAATGTCTTCCTAAAAGAACATTTAAAATGAATACGTAATAAAATTTGAATGATTTTGATTTAAAGGAAACAAAAGTCTCAAATTTCCATTGGCAGATTGTGTATGTTGACATTATTTCCCATTAAAGGTGTTGGATTTCTTTTAACCTTTTTGTTATGGTTTGAATTATGTCCACTTCAAAATATATGTCAACTTGGCTATGCCATGTATCTCAGTATCATGTAATTATACTCCATTTTGTGATCCAGTGTAATTGTCCTATCTCTTATAAATCCTAACCACAGTGGTTAACAGCTGGCTGCTAATCAAAAGTTCAGTAGTTCTAATCCACCAGCTGCTCCTTGGAAACTCTATAGGGAAGATTTACTCTGTCCTACAGGGTCACTGTGAGATGGAATCAACTTGATGACAATGGGTTTTTAACCTCCATGATGCTAATAAGACAGGATTAGAGGCAGTTATGTTAATGAGGCAGAATTACCTTGTATCTTGAGTTAATCTCTTTTGAAATATGAAAGAGTTTAAACAATCAAGCAGAAAGGGGGACCTCCTACCACCAAGAAAAAAGATCCAAGAGCAGAGTTCCTCCTTTGGACCTGGGCTCCCTGTACTGACAGCATCCTAGACCCAGGGGAAGATTGACACCAGGTTACATGGAGATCTCCAAGGAACATAAAGGCCACAGATGTTGAACGGAGATAAGGACTTTCCTCAAGAGCTGACAAAGAAAGAGAAAGCCTTCCCCTAGAGATGGCAAACTGAATTTGGGCTTCTAACCTCCAAAATGGAGAGAGAACAAATTTCTATTTGTGATATTTCTGTTAACAGCACTTGATCACTAAGATACCCTTCACTTTATTTTCTCCTGTCTTCTTATGGAAAAAGTTGGACATTTGAGATAGGTCTTCATGGAATATAACAGAGCAAGTAGGGATGAAAGCCAGTGTTTCTATCTCATTAGAATCAATATCGATATAGTACCATGACTGAGAGGCCAAAATTATTTGATGAAAGTGTAACCTGAACCTGCGAATAACAGTAAATTTCCATTAGTCCTTAAAATAGCCCAAGCCAGATTTGCCCCACCCCCATGAGCCAGTTGTGACTGCTAATTGACTTCAACAGAGGACACAACAGGTGGAATGAATCAGAAGGAAAATCGGCACCCGGATCCTATTCTGAAACAAGAGGTCTGACAAGAAGCAAGTCTACTCCTATTTCCTGCCCACCTTCTAGAATGTTCCCTCCCCAGTACACCTGTGTAGCCATCCTCTTGCTGCCCAAATCACATAAAAGCCCTGCTTCCCTATAGCTCAGGGAGCTAAATCTGAGGAACTTCCTCCTGGAACCTTGCTGTGTGCATTTCAATAAAGTTACTTTTTTTCTCTTTCTCAAAGACTGGTGTCTCGATAACTGGTAAGTCTGAGCACAATGGACAAGGACCCATCTTCTAGGGTTCAGTAACAAACTTACAGTCACAGCCTTGAAAACCCTATAGATCAGTTATGCTCTGCAAGCAAGCGGTCAACATGAGTTGGAATCAACTGGAAGACAACTAAAAACAACAACAACAGCAAATCTGCCGAAACATAAAAGTTTTTGATTTGACTGTTAACTCAGATGATTTTTATCATCCACAAACAGGAAATTTAAGGGATGGCACCCTTGCTCTTGAATTGATTCATCATCAGCATTTAGTAGCTGGGAGGCAAAAGAAGGTGAGTATGGTTATGAAAACTGTATGGATCACAACTGTCCAATTTGCATTGATCATGGGGATGGCACAGGACCTATCAGCACTTGCTTTGATTGGACACAGGGTCCACATGAATCAATGGCAGATAACAACAACAACATGGTTAATATAAGAAATTCAAGCAAAATTGTGTTTCTTCCCAGCAAATTCTCTGAAGAATCCAGAACTTCCCCTCTATCATTCTGTAATATTTGGCCGGGTACAATACTACTCTTTAGGCTGTCACTATCTCCTTTTTTTCCCCTGTAGCCTAAGTGCCATTAAGAATAAAACGTGATGCTTTTGGATACCTGTCTCCCACTGCATATGTTGTTCCGTTCTTCTAGGTAAAGACCAATATCATCATTTCTTATCCTTTATTTATAGCTTATCTTCTTTTCCCAAATTCACTTTTCCAGAGACTCTACTACTTTCCAAAAAGAACTTCCACTGCATCATGGAAATCTCTAGACTAGATCTTAAACAACAAAGACTTCCGTATTCAACTTCAGGAAAAAAATCTAAATATAAAAATAATTTTCTTCAGTTCCTGAAATGTTCCAATATCACACTATGTTCAATAGTTCAAACCCTGTGGAAAACTTCACCATTCTTTGGTTCATGGAAATTGCAAGATATGTCCTCAGGGCCTCCCCTCCTCTTTGGTTGACCCCTCTTCTCTGGGGGCAAGTGTGTTAGCGTGTCCCTTGACTGACCTAGGACCCCAAAGGTGGGGCCCACTCTTTCCTGCTCTCTGATCGACACTCCCACCAGACTTCAACACATCCACAAACATCCTAGCCACTCCTCTTATATGATCTAGAAGTTGCTAATATAAACAATACTCAAAAGGAACCAAACAGTTCAAAAATATCCCTTTCTTCCCAGGTAAGTAGCCTAAATGTAAGGAAATGACATTAATGATGTAAATTAATACTACACTATATATAGGCACAGACACTCAAACACACACACACAAAAAATCCACTTACTTGTAATCTGATTTAAGCTTACTGTGGTAATGTGGAAGTAACAGCATTGCCGCAATGTGACCGTAAGCCTCTTTCACTGCTTTTAGGCATTCCCTGTTATGAATGGCTAGAATCTTGTAAACTGTTTCAAAGTACTCTAAGAATATGAAAAAAAAAAAAAAGGTCAATGCAATTGGTATAGTTTAATTGTAGCCTTTATAAAATGTAATTATTTCAAGTTTTCAATTACCTCTGTTTTATGACCATTAAAAACTGTAAAATTAAAGGATTTTGCCAGATTGCCAATAAACGTCACTAGTAAACAGAGACTTATAACCATGCTCTGAAAATCCTGATCTAGTCATGAACTGGGACATGGTTTTAATATTTAAAACAGGTAGGGAGAGACTTGCCTCAATTTTACAGCTTTCAGATTTATTGGACTTGATAAGATTCTATCAAGACTGCAGAAACATGAAATGGAATGATGATTGAATATTTATTTACCTTTGAAATGTTTAAATATTAAAGGAAAATTTAACCAGAATGTATATCCTTTTCTTTGGGGTGGGAGGGGGGGATTGTTTTTGTTTTTTCAAGAAAACTTAAGTAAGGAGAAATTGTATACTTCACTCATTTAATGGGAAGATGTCTAGAGAGGCACAGGTAGTAGGAAGGAAAATTGAAAAGCAACTTCAAAATAGGAAATTTTTGTCCTACAAAAATAAGAGCTTTACTTTTTGGAAATAGCCAAATTATGAATATTTTCACTACCAAATCAACAGCTAAGACTTATATCGTTTCCACCCATTAAGAAGCTATCAACAATCATACAGCTGCAAGCATGGATACCAAATGCCAACTGTGGATGTCATAAGAGTCTTTCAAAGAACTTTATCATATGGGGACGGAGACAACTCAAGGGAAGTTGGGTGCCTCTGTGTCATTGGTCCACTTTTGTTAAGGTAATCACTGGCTTATAGATACTTCTGTCATAAATATATATATATATACATATATATATAGGCATGTATACATATTAAAAAAATGCCATCGAGTCACTTCTGATGCATAGTGACCATACAGGACAGAGTAGAACTGCCACATAAGATTTACAACGAGCAGCTGTTGGATTCCAAATGCCAACCTTTTGGTTAGCAGCCAAGGGCTTAACCACTGCACCACCAGGGCTCTTATACACGCATATACACCATAAAAACCATATCCGTTGCCATCAAATCTATTTCCACTCATAGAAACCCTTTAGGCCAGAGTAGGACTGCCCCATAGGGTTTCCAAGGAGAGCTGGTGGATTCGAAATGCCGACCTTTTGGTTAGCAGCCTGAGCTCTAACCACTTCACCACCAGGGCTCCGCATATAGACATACTCACCATAAAAATCAACTTTTGCTTGGACCGGTGCACCGCTGCTCACTGCTGCAGCGAACAGGTTAGGGTGTTTTATTTTAGACCACACAGCCAGTGTCCCGCCATAATTGCCGCCAAATAAAACCCACTTATTTTCAGTGAGCCTCAGTGCCTGTGCAACCTGAGTTCGGAATTCAGCAACGTCAGCCACGGCTTGCCTGCTGCTGAGGTAGCGGCGGAAGCTCGGAGTCCTCAGATCTCTACAATTAAGGCACAAACACACTCTGTTTGTGACAACAATTAAAGTAGAAAATATATTGTTTAACATTAGCCTGTCTGTAAAGTAAAAAGGCATATTTTGAAAGGATGTGGAGTGTTTATAACAGATCCAACTTAAAAATTTCATTAGCATAATTTGAGTAATACCCAAACTAAAACCAAACCCGTTGCCGTGGAGTCGATTCTGACTCATAGCGACGCTATAGGACAGAGTCGAACTGCCTCTTAAGGTTTCCAAGGAGCCCTTGGTGGATTCGAATTGCCGACGTTTTGGTTAGAAGCGGTAGCTCTTAACCACTAGGCCACCAAGGTTTCCAATTTGAGTGATAGTGACAAGTGAATGTAGGAAGTAGCAATAATTGCTAGGATATGTCTCATTTTAATTATGTCATTCCCTTTTCACCACTTCGAAGGACCTTCACATGTCTTTCCTCACCCATATGGTGTCTTTTTCAAAACCCTGAAGTGAATCACAACTTTCAAATTATTATCCTAACTCAGAGAGGAGCCATTTTTGAATGGGCTAAACTGTCAGAAATTTTATTTGTTTTCAAAGCATTAAAAAAATCCATAGTAAATTGTACTGATGCTATTTTCCATTCTTTATTGTTTTCTGCTACATCCAGACAAAACCTTATTTGAATCAATCGTAAGAAATGTAGGAACAAAAATATTATTTACTTTCCAACATTGTTTCTTGCATAATAATATTTCCTATGAACCTAGAACATTTTTAATCCTTATTACTAAAAGAAAAAAAAGTCTCCTTCCCTCTGCATTATGTTAAAACTACTTGACGGTGAATTTAAAAGTAGACGAAAGACATAGAATATTCATAAAGAAGAAATACAAACGGTCAGAAAATATATAAAAAGTTTAACACTTTCTATTATCGAAGCAACATAAATACAAGTATTTCTTCCCTCCTACCAAACTGGCAAAGATTTATTTTAGTACTCAGTGTTGACATGGATGTGACGAGGCCAGCTCTCTCCTGCACGCCTAGTGGAAGTATCAAGCGGTAGAGTCTTTCTGCAAGCAATTCGTCCTCTTATAATAACGGCTTCAAGAGGCAAAATGTTTACCTTGGTTCAGTAATTCTACTACTGAGAAACTGCAGCAGAACCTGCTAATTCCCCCCTGATATCCACTCTCCCTTTCAGTTTTAGGTCACTAAAATCATATATTTTAACTGGGCACATGACTGCCTAGAAGAAGCATTGCATATCCCAGCAACAATTTCAGCCAGATGTGGACTTACCGATTGAGTTCAAACAATGGGATGTTATTGGAAAACTGTACACGAGATTTATTGAAATATCCTATCATAGAATTCCCCCTGCTTTCTAACAGCAAATTTTAGAGCAAATTCTCATATCCTTAGATTCTCCCCCAGATTACTCAAAGACCTTTTTCTCTTGTGGGTTCTTTCTAAAACCCTCTTACTATGATACACCACGTGAAGTTAATGTGGGTACCAAAGACGGTATTTGCTATAATTATATGCTGTAATAAAAGCTATTTCATTCTTGAACAGCAATTTAATTCCTTAGAGAGATTAATAAGGAAAGCCCAGACTTAAAACTGTTTATAGGTTATCATAGCATCGTTAACACACACACACACAAATTAGAGTTTCTAATGAAGAAATGTAGGACTGTTGAAATTACTGGAGTGTCACCTCACTACCAAAAGGTAAGTGACATTGAATTTAAAATCACTTTTATGGAGTCACAACCAGACAGCCAGATTAGTGATTAATTAATGATTAAATAGTCATATAATTACTAGTCTGTCATGATAAATGGTACCAAGAATTGATTCATATAATAAAGGGATCACTTCACTGACACTAAGCACATTTGCAGAGCTGTAAAAAGCAATCCTTACTTCTTATTGTAATGAGAAGAAACAACTATGACATTAAATGGGATTTTTCATAACCTTAGAAGCACTTCTAAAACTTCATTCTATACACTTGACTTCACATAATAAACAGTTTATAATTTTAAGCAAGCAAGCTAAAAATATATCTTTCCCCTGGGAGGATGGAACTAAAGGAGTAGGTGGCAAGAGTAAGATATTGAAACAAAAATCTGTCTCACATTCTTGCTTCTTTCTCTGCCACTGCAGCCTAAAATTTAATATGAAATCCAGTTACCTTTGATGAGTTGTTTTAACAAAAGTGTGACCCTTGTTTTAAAGGAGAGAGTAATTTTCATGGTTTAAAATCCTATTGGAGTAGGAAAAAAAAAGTAATAAATACGCCATATTGCTTAAGCACGTACAGGAAAATACAATGTTTTAATATAAATTTATATAACATGGGGAATATATTTTATTCAAAAGAAATTTCATATGAATCTTTTTATCAAAAAAGTTGTTCCTACCCTAACCTCCAAGTACAGTTTTATTTTTATTCTTCCTTATCATTTAATTCTTCAACTATTCAGCTTACTCAAAGTGGAACATATATAGACTAATACAGCCAAAATGAAAAAGAGAGAGAATAAAAATAGCAATGTGAACAATCAGCAAAAGGAAAAGCTTAGACTTACTTTGTTGGCAGGCTTTTTCCGTAAAATCTATGTTCCAGAAGGAGGCAGAGAGCACCCAGTCTTTTAGCATATGTAATCCAGGTATAATTTTTAATTATCCATTGCATACTGGCAGGCCTCCGCCCTTCGATCATTAGAAATACTGGGCCACCAGGTTTGTAGAAGTCCTTATTAATAAAAAATCTCTGTAAAAGTAAAAATATTCTTGTAGGTCACCAACTTACCAGGCCTTGTGATTTGTTTGTAGTGTCTAGTAACTGGGTGGCAGCACTTTTTCACGTGTCAGATTTGGGTTATGGTCCTGAGAACCCATCTAAATCAGTGACATTGCTCAAGCCACTGGGCTTACACATTGGACAAATTTATTTTTTTGCTTTTGGTGGTAAAATAGACACAATATCAAATTGGTCATTTCAATCATTATCAAGTTTATAATCCAGTGGTATAAATCACACGCACAGTGTGCAACTATCATCACTATTTGTTTACATTTCATGTCAATGTTTCAAATTAAAATTTAGAATGTGAGATTCTTCTTTGATTTTGTATTTGTAGCTTTTTTTTTTTTTTTTAACCCAAAAGGTTTGGGTTCCTAACTACATTAGAATAATTATTTATTTGCTTTATACCAATAATATGGAGTAATACACTCATTAGCATAATGATACCAGTATTAAAAGGAGACCTGGTGGCACAACGGTTAAGTGCTTGGCTGCTAACTGCAACATTAGAGGATCGAACACACCGAGGCTGTGTGGGAGAAAAGATTTGGTGATCTGCTCCAGTAAAGATTACAGCCTAGGAAATCATACAAGACAGTTGTACTCTGTGGCTGTGAGTTGCAATCAATTGGATGTCACCCAAAACAGCAACAGCAACAATATTAAGGCTGATAGTATGATTATCGAAAACTTTGATTTCTTTACAATTGTGTATGTGTGTCCTTAGAATTTATCACCCAAGAAACATAAAGTCAAAGTACTGAGCTTTCTGTTCACTTGAAATAATTCCCTCTGGTTAAGCCACAGACTAAACAGAAAATGAGCTTCATTTCCTTCTTTTTATTTTCAACTTTTAATTGTTTTATTAGAAACATTTACATAGCTCCAAATAAAAATATGCAAAACAAAGTACACTCAGAGAACACTAACATCATTTCTATTTCATAAACCATTTAACTTCTTTTCGTTATATGTAACCATGTTTACTAATTAATTCTTTCATTACTTTCCGTATATATATATGGAAGCCCTGGTGGCCCATGGTTAAGAGTTCAGCTGCTGACCAAAAGGTTCAGCAGTTCTAATCTACCAGCCAGACCTTGGAAACTCTATGGGACAGTTCTACCCTGTCCTGTAGGATCACTATGAGTCAGAATAAACTCAATGGCAAAGGGTTTGGTTTTCTAGTATATATCTATATATATTCTGACTTTCTTAGATAAGGTGCCACTCTGCTATTTTCACATAATATCGTATCTTGGAGATCATTCCATAGCAGTAATGAAATCAACTCATCAACACTAAGATGTGACTCAGGAAATCATATTTACTTCAAAGAAAAAGAAAGGATTCTGCAGGCACTGAGGCAAAAATTCCCACATAGGGTGTTATATACTTGGCTGGACTCAATCTGCTACATAGCAACATGCAATGCTAGATGAGATTTTATCAATACATATGAACTCTGGGAAGAAAACTGGCTACCAAGAATTATATACCTAGCTATTCAGACATCACACATGTATTAAAATCCCCAGGCTATGATTCTAATAAACGCTTCTTTAAGAAGTTATTGTGACCAAGGGAGTGGGAGTGAAAATTAATCTATCTAAATATAAGACTAGGCCTAAAATAACCTTGAAGTTATGGTTATTGAATAGAAAGAAATGTTACAAAATATAAAAATTAAAAATATTCTGATCAAAGATGGAAAACGTAGAACAGAATTTCAAATTCTCATGGAATCCAGACTTTCTGGAGTCATGAAGGCTGGATGAACCCATGAAACTACTGCCCTGTGATAATCCTTAAACCTTAAACCAAAAATATCCCTTCAAGTCTTCTTAAGACCAAAGGAAACTTTAGCTTGTCTAGCAAAGTATGTCTGCCTTGAACATTGTGCTCTTTTAAGATCTATCTAAATGGGATGAAATTGACAACAGCAACTCCAAAGAATAGATAGGAACCTTAGGGGGTAATGATTTTCTGTTTATGGGGAATGAGCAACTCAGAAAAGTACGGGAAGAATATTTGCAAATTGCAAAGAATGGAATAGAAGTCACTGAATTGTTCATGTAGAAACTGTTGAATTGCTGTGTTTGGCTGTGTATATTCTCAAAAACAAGAAAATAATTTAGAAGCATATAAAATAAACATTAAGTCTACAATATCAATAACAAAAATAGGAAAGTAAACGAGAAAAGGTGGTAGCTTATAATACAAAGAGACAAAAGGCTTCATCTTTTATAATGTCTTAGAGAGAAGCACCAAGAATAATAATATAACCACTAAAAATCAAGTTTATTGCACTATCTTGTTTTGTAGATTGGACTTTGGAACCATACAAATATTTTAGATAGTCATTAGACAAAAGTGAATTTTATAAAATCTAGATTTTAAAAATTATAAAGTGAAACAAGTACATACAAATAGTATCTGATTGGTCTCCTAATCACACAGAGAGGAACAATTCTGAGTGACTAGAAAGCTAGTAATATGACTTTACATCTTTATGAGAATCAACACTGTGGACAAATAAACTAAAAAGAGATATTTTAAAAATTTTCAGTAATTATATTTTTGGTGACAGTGTTGGTATTATGATTTTGAGACTGCTGTGTGAGATGAGGCAAAGAAAAGCAGTGAATGTGTAATATACTATATCTATTATCTTTCATGTCCTTTTAAAATCAGGACAATAAAGGGAATGAGCGAAGCATTTATACTGTCTTTCCAATACAAATCGTGTCACCATGTAACCAAATAAGGGATGAAGGGAAGTCTCTTTTATACTCGTTTTTCAAGCTAATAAATGAAGAATGATAAATTTAAGATACTGTCACTCTGCAACCTCCCAGTGAATTAATAGATCTAGACGTTGGGCATCAACAGTTTCTACCATAATGATAATAAAAAGAGACATTTCAGGAATTACATATCTCTATATGAAAGAATTTGCCATTATCTCTGAAGTAGTCTTGCTCCCCTAACTCGTGCAAAAAACAGAACTGAATATTATCAATCCTAACGTTATAGCAACTAATTTATTATATACATATACATATGGGGCTGTGAAATCAAACCAAACAAAAAATAACTTAAAATACCCCTCCAAACTGAATGTTTCAGAGAAGAATGGTATGTTAGCTAAGTGAAATATCCTGAAACCAAAAAGTAAATTAGCTTCCATCAAGTCAATTCTGATTCATGGCAACCACAAGGGGGCTGAGTAGAACTGTACTTCATAGGGTTTTCAAAGCTATGATCTTTCCAAAGCAGATCTCAGGCCTTTCTAAAGAGGTATCTCTGGGTGGGTTTGAACCAACAACCTTTCAGCTAGTAGTGGAGTGTTTAACCATTTGTGCCACTCAGGACTCATGAAAGGGTGTCAAGGCCTGTATAAATTACTATTAAGTTTATGAAGCAAAAGTAAAAGTTGTCAATTAATATATAGAGGACTAGTTTGAGAGATAGAATACAAATTCCATAAAACTTACAGCACAGTGGTTAAGTCTTCAGCTGCTAAAGAAAAGGTAGGCAATTTAAATCCACCAGCCACTCCTTGGAAATCCTATGGGGCAGTTCTACTCTGTCCAATAGGGGCGCTATGAGTTGGAATTCACTTAAAGGCAACGGATTTTTTATGTTTCAGTTGGATAAAATATTAAACAAAAGATAAAAATCCACACAAACAGAAGAAATTAACACTTGTGAGCTCTATGCATGTCTGAGATTATGAATAAAATTAAATTCACGACAAAAGTAAAGATAAATATTAACACTAATATGAGAATAAAAAGTAATAAGAAACTTGAGTTATAAATAAACTAAGACTATTTATTTAAACCAAGGTCAGGATTGAAGCCCTCGTCAGTGGCTTATGTCCCAAGATGTCTTTTCTACTAACATATCCTACATATGCCAGGTTGTGTCCCTCTGGCATAGATTTAACATGGCTTTCCCTTGCACCAAAGCTTCCACTTGCTCCAGGTTGTTTCCTTGATGAGGTCAAAATTCCTTTACATGCAGCTCAAAGCTCTTCAATATCTGATACCCAAATAATGCAAATATTTTAGAAAATTTTATTTTTGGACAGAATGGAAAGAGCATTGTGTCAAGAGTCAAATGACTGGGATTCTAAAAGTTCTTCCACCTATTTGCTAGGGACAGACCACAAGCAAGACTTTTAGCCACATCATAATCCCATTTTCCTTCCAGGAATAGTAATACTTGCCCTCCCTAATGATAGAGTTGTCTTAGGAGTTGTGATGGATTGAGTTGTGTCCCCTAAAGTGTATATTGAAATCCTAACCCTAGTAACCTGTAAATATGACCCTGTTTGGAGAGAGGGGCTGTCTTTGTTATGCTAACAATGTCATACTATAGGTGGGAGTTCCATATACCTAAGCACTTCTGACTTATACAAAAACAGAGTAGACATAGAGACACACATTCAGGGTAATGACAGGTGCCAAGGAATGCCAAGGATTGCTGGCAGGTACCAGAAACCAAGAGAGAGGCTAATGGAAGGAATCTACATGGCTGAACTTGGATTTGGATTTTTAGCCTACAGAACTACAGGACTTTGAACCACTTCATTCTGGTTTGAACACCTGCTGATAATTTACACTTCTAACAAGTGTCCTAAGATGTTAACACTGCTGCTTAGGAGCCAGTTCTGAGAACCAGTAGCAGAGTAGTAGTTCTCAAAAATTATTCACATAAGTATCAGCAGGGGTCTTGTTAAAATGTAGATTCTGATTTAGTGTATCTGGGGTGGTAATGAAAAAAAAATCCTGCAGAACTGACAGAAAATAAATTTCATTACTTCAAAGTCAAAAATAAAATGAAATACGGTAAATAAAACAAGAAACACATCATAATTCGTATTTGTAGCTGCCCTCTCTGGGTTTTCACTTGCTTGCTCATCTGATACTATTTGGGCTTTGACCAAGTGACCACAAGCATCCCCTTCAGGCCCATATATTAGAAGAATCATAGAAGAGATGGGAATAACTATGACAAAATGGTTCTACCTGTTAAACACAAGAAGCAAACCCGTGGTTGTCTCTATATATCTATATGTATCTATATTTAAAATAAAAAATGTAAAAAATATACTAAAAAGCACAAGATGATATAAAATAACTTGCACAATTTCTAGCACACAATTAAAAACAATGAAACAAAACTTAGTTGTCATGCACTCGATTCTGACTCATGGTGAATCCATGAGTGTCAGTAGAATTGTTCTCCATAAGGTTTTCAAGAATGTGACCTTTCAGAAGCAGATTGGCAGGGCTTCTTCTGATATGCCTCTGGCTGGGTTTGAACCACCAACCTTGCAGTTAATAGTTCAGTGCTTAACCATTGCACTACCCAAGGACTGAAAGCACTCCCCATCTCTTACATACCTCCCAGAACCTCTGCAGCACCCTCACTGGGCCTCAAGCTCACACTATCCCCCACCTGTAACCACCTTCCAAGGTCATTAGGTTTTACCTGTGACCAAAATGGCGACTTCTTTTTGCTAAAATGGTTGAGCTTTTGCAAAAACCAGTCAGCAGAAGTACCATTCTCTTTGCTCATTATGATACCTCGAGTCTGTCTCTGGAGGAAACTCTGAGCACAGGAACAGAAGAGCAGCAGCAGCAGGGACAGCTGCAACCACTCAAGAGATCGGGCCATGGTTGTCTTGTGGGAAGCAGTTTCCACAGTTTGGGCTATTTCTACTGCAATTGTTCCCACCCTGGTGCCAGACTGACAGGCATCAGTGCTGGATCTCAGCCCCTGGGGCTTCATGACAGTATCTCCACCTAGAAACTTAAGTGACACAATGTGTCCTACCTCCCGGGACTATGTGGACATTTGAGTACAAAAGGTCAAATGGGAGAGGGGAAAAGACACCTGATAGTGGCTTTCTACTCCACCGGCTTCAGTTGAAAGCATGGGATCCTGATCACCAGGACTGCATGAACCACCAAACATGGGAGCCCAGGGTAAGAGTGGGAGAGGCTGGGAAATTCATCCTCTTTTGAATGATTTTCTTGTATTTGCTTTCCCGCCTTTTGCAGGGTCTTCTAGTAGGATTCCAAGACCACACACAGAATGACAGAAAAAAAAAAAAAAATGAATATCCAGATTCTGATTGGTGCTGAGTCTCTGTGTAGAAACCCAACAGTTTGAACCTCTTGTCTCACTTTCATACTCCTAGTACCTCTAAATCTCTCAGTGTAGAACAGGCCCTGCTATTGATCTCTAATCCTAATCTTCATCACCACCACCATCAGCACCCCTTTTTCAATGTAACCACCACCATAAACATGTTCTGAGTTGCACAAACCTGCTGGCCTCCTAGAGAGATAAGGAGTCATCATAGCTTTCTCCTTGGAATGTCTTGTGGTAGAGTTAAGATTGCAACATCTACAGAAGAAAGAGAGAGAAAGAGAAAGGCATACAAAGAGTGATCTGGGAGGGTTTTACTTCAACATGTATCTATGTCTATATGGAACTGGACTGTTTTAAATGGTGCAAGGATTCCCATGGAGTGGCCCATGGGGGTGGTGCTACAAGTACTTAATTGCATTCTTTTCATGCTTAGCTACCAAAGACCAATTAATACTACTGGTTTGGAGGCAAAACTGCCTGGATTTGAAGTTCCAACTCATGACAATTTTATTTGTAACAGAATAAAACATTGCCCATCTCTGTTGCATTCTCACAAACTTTGGAATGTTTGAGTCCATTGTTAAAGCCACTTGTCACTCCATCTCATGGAGTTTCCCTCATTTTTGTTGACCCTCTACTCTACCAAGCATGATGTTCTTTTACAGTGATTGATGTTCCTAATGATATATTCAAAGTAAGCTTGACAAAGTCTTGTCGTCCTCCATTATTTCTAAGGAGCATACTAGCTCTACCTTACACAGGTAGAGCTGGGAGGTATCCCTGGGAGATATTGTGGGTTTAGCTCTACACCGCCGCAATCAAGGGAGACACTTGGAAATTTTTGGCTTCCCAGTGCCTATGAAAGTTATGTCTATACTATACTGTAGTCTATTAGGAGCCCTGGTGGGGCAGTGGTTAAGAGCTTGACTACTAACCAAAGCACTGACAGTTCCTATCCAACAGCTACTCCTTGGAAATTCTATGGGGTGGTTCTACTCTCTTCTATTAGGTCACGATGAGTCAGAATGGATTGAATGGCAACAGGTTTGGTTTGGTTTTTAGTAGTCATTTAAGTGTGCAATAGAATTACCTCATAAAAGAAACAACATGATACCTTAATTAAAAAATACTTTATTGCTAAAAAATGCTAAACCTCATTTGAGCCTTCACTGAGTTGTAATCTTGTCACTGGTGGAGGGTATTCCCTTGATGTTGATGGTTACTGATTGATCAGGGTGGTGGTTGTTGAAGGTTGGGGTGGCTGTGGCAATTTCTTAAAATAAGACAACAACAAAGATTGCCGCATCGATCGACAATTCCTTTCTTGAAACATTTCCCTGTAGCATGTGATGCTGTTGGATAGTATTTAACCCACAGTAGAACTTCTTTCAAAATTGGAGTCGATTTTTTCAAACCCTGCCAATGCTTTAGCAGTCAAGTTCATGTAATATTCTAAATTCTTTATTGACATTTCAACAATGTAATAGCATCTTCACCTGAAGTAGATTCCATCTTAAGATACCACTTTCTTGGCTCATCTGTAAGAAGCAACTCGTCATCCATTAAATTTTCTCATGAGATTGCAGCAATTCAGTTATATCTTTAGGCTCCATTTCTAATGATAGTTCTCTTGCTATTTCCAGCACATGTGTAGCTACTTCGTCCACTGAAGTCTTGAACCCCTCAAAGTCATCCCTGAGGATTGGAATCAACTTCTTCCAAACTCCTGTTATTGTTGCTGTTTTGACCTTCTTCTATGAATTAGGAATGTTCTTAATGACATTAAGAATGGTGAATCCTAGAAAAACATGAGAGTACACAAATAACCCAAATAGGAGATGAAATGGGAGACATTACAACAAACCCAACTGAAATAAAAAGGATTATAACAGAGTATTATGAAAAACTATACTCCAACAAATTTGAAAACCTAGAGGAAATGGATAAATTTCTAGAAAGGTACTACCTAACAAACTATTGCAAAGTGATGTTGAAAATCTGAAAAGACCCATAACAAGAGAAGAGATTGAAAAGGTAATAAAAACAAAAACGCTCAACAAAAAAAGCCCTGGCCCAGAAGGCTTCACTGGACAATTCTACCAAACCTTCAGAGAAGAGCTTATACCAGTACTTCTCAATCTATTTCAGAACAAAGAACAGGAAGTGACACTTCCAAATTGATTCTATGAAGCCAGTATGACCCTGATACCAAAACCAGGCAAAAATACCACCAAAAAAAAAAATGATTACAGACTAGCATTTCACATGAATCTAGCTGCAAAAATTCTCAACAAATTTCTAGCCGAAAGAATTCAGCATTATATCAAAAAAGATAATACAGCACGACCAAGTAGGATTCATACCAAGTATGAAAGGATGGTTCAACATTAGAAAAATCAATCAATGTAATCCACCAAATAAATAAAAGGTAAGAAAAGAATCACATGATCACATCAATAGACACAGAAAAGGCATTTGACAAAGACCAACACCCATTCCTGATAAAAACTCCCAATAAAATCGGTATAGAAGGGAAATTTCTCAACATAATAAAGGGCATTTATGCAAAACCAACAGTCAACATCATTCTTAATGGAGAGAGGCTGAAACATTCCCCTTGAGAACTGTAACAAGACAAGGATGCCCTTTATCACCACTTCTATTTAACACTGTGCTGGAAGTCCTAGCTAGACAATAAGGCAAGAAAAGGCATCTAAATTGGTAATGAAGAAGTGAAACTGTCCCTATTTGCAGATGATATGATAGTATACATAGAAAACCCTAAAGACTCCAAGAGAAAACTACTGGAAGTAATAGAAAGATTCAGCAGAGTAGCAGGATACAAGATAAACATACAAAAATCAGTTGGATTCCTCTACACCAATAAAGAGAATGATGAAAAGGACATCAGGAAAACAATACCATTTATAATACTTCCTAAAAAAATAAAATACTTAGGAATAAATCCAACCAGGGATGTAAAAGACCTATACAAACAAAACTGTGAAACACTACTGCAAGAAAACCAAAGAGATCTATAGAAATGTAAAAACATACCATGCTCAGGGTTAGGTAGACTCAACATAATGAAAATGAAAATTCTACCCAATGCAATTTACAAATACAATGCAATCCCATTCCAAATACCAAAAACATTCTTTAAAGATATGGAAAAATTAATCATTCACTTTATATGGAAAGGGAAGAAGCCCCGAATAAGGAAAGCACTACTGAAGAAGAAGAATAAAGTAGGAGGACTCAAACTACCTATCTGACCTCAGAACCTACTGTACAGCTACGGTAGTCAAAACAGCCTAGTACTAGTACAAGGACAGATACGTTGACCAATGGAAGAGAGTTGAGAACCCAGATTTAAATCCATCCACCTATGGTCACCTGAACTTTGACAACGGCCTAAAAGTCCATCAAATGGGGAAAAGACAGTCTTTTTAACAAATGGTGCCTGCAAAACTGGATGTCCATCTGCAAAAAATGAAACAGGACCCATACCTGCACCATACACAAAAAATTAATTCAAAATGGATCAAAGACTTAAATAAAATGCAAAAAACTATAAAGTTCAAAAACGAAAAAATAGGATCAATGCTAGAGGCCCCAATACTCAGCGTTAACAGGATACAAACCATAGCCAACAATACATAAACTCCAGATGATAAGCCAGATAACTGGGCTCTTCTAAAAATCAAACACCTATGCTCTTCAAAAGACTTCACCAAAAGAGTAAAAAGATGACCTACAGACTGGGAAAAAAATTTTTGGACATTACAAGTCAGACAAAGCTCTAATCTCTATAATCTACAAGAAAATCCAACACCTCTACAATGAAAAGACAAATTATCCAATTAAAAAATGGGCAAAGGAAATGAACAGACACTTCACCAAAGAAGACATTGAAGCAGCCAATACACACATGAGGAAATGCTCGCGATCACTAGCCATTAGAGAAAGGCAGATTAAAACCACAATGAGTTAGCATATCACCCCAGCTTACTGGCACAAATCAAAAACACTGGAAATAACAAATGTTGGAGAGGCTGTGGGGAGTTCAGAACTCTTATGCACTGCTGGTGGGAATGCATAATGATACAAACATTTTGGAAAATGATATGGCACTTCCTTAGAAAGCTAGAAATGGAAATACAATATGATCCAGCAATCCCACTCCTAGGAATATATCTTAGAGAAATAAGTGTCATGACACGAATAGACATATGCGCACCCATGTTCACTGCAGCATTGTTCACAATAGCAAAAAGATGGAAACAACCTAGATGCTCATCAACAGAAGAATGGATAAACAAACTATGGTATATACACACAATGGAGTATCATGCAACTATAAAGAACAATGATGAATCTGTGAAGCATCTTATAACATGGATAAAACTGGAGGACATTATGCTGAGTGAAATAAGTCAATCACAAAAGGACAAATAATTGTATGAGAACTCTACTGTAAAATACCATGAAGATGTTTACACACAAAAAGAAACAATCTTTGTTGGTATGAGGGATGCGGGGGGACTAAATAATCAATAGATAAGTGGTAACTTTGGTGAATGGTAAAATAGTACACAATACTGGGGAAACAAGTACAACTTGTACAAGGAAAGGTCATGGAAGCTCTATAGACACATCCAAACTCCCTGAGAGACTGAGTTGCTGGGTGGAGGGCTGTGGGGAGCATGCTCTCATGGAACATGGAGCTCAATTGGCATAACACCGTTTATAAACAACGTTCTGCATTCTACCTTGGTAAGTAGCATCTGGGGTCTTAAAAGCCTGTAAGCAGCCATCTAAGATACTCCACTGGTCTCACCCCTTCGGGAGCAAGGGAGAATGAAGAGAACAGGATACAAGGAAAAGATTAGTCCAAAGGACTAATGGACCACAGCTACCAAGGCCTCCAAAAGACTGAGTGCAGTACAGGTAGATGGTGCCCAGCTACCACCAGCGACTGCTCTAACCAGGATCACAACAGAGGGCTCTGGACAGAACTGGAGAAGGATTTAAAACAAAATTCTAACACACAAAGAGACCACATTTACTGGCTGACAGAGACAGCAGAAACCCTGAGACTATGGCCCCCAGACACCCTTTTAGCTAGTGGTGAAGTCACTCCCGAGGTTCACCGTTCAGCCAGGGACTGGACAGCCTCATAAAACACAATGGGACTAATGAAGCACAGCAGTCCAGGGACAAGGACTAGAAGGCAGGAGGGGACAGGAAATCTGGTGATAGGATACCCAAGGTTGAGAAAGAACAGTGTTGATATGTCATGGGATTGTTAACCATTGTCATAGGGCAATATGTGTACTAACTGTTTAATGAGAAACTATTCTGTTCTGTAAACCTTCATCTAAAGTACAAAACAAGAAAATGAATTGTCTATGTGAGATCAAATTGACAACAGCAATTCCAAAGGTTTGATGGGAAGCCAAGGCGGCAGTGAGCTGAAGAAAATGCTGATGGAATAATTTTGAAAAGGCTACTGAGAATAGCAACACAACTGGAAGAAAGTAATCCATATCACTGAATTGTACACGTAGAAATTTTTGAAATGGTGTATCTTTGGCTAAGTATATTTTCACCAAAAAAGAGAAAAGATACTCCAAGTTCGAGAAGGGAGAGTGATGACATATTGTGGGTTTGTTAACCAATGTCATAAAAACAATAGGCATACTGACTGTGTAATGAGAAACTATTTGTTCTGTAAACCTTCACCTAAATTACAATTAAAAAAAAAATTAAAAAAAGAAGAGTTCCCAAAACATTTTGGAACATGGGTAAACCTGGAGGACATTATATTGTGCAAAATAAGCCAATAACAAAAGCACAAATATTGCATATTCTCCCTTTTATGAAATGACATAAGTAGATATACAGAAGCTAAATTTCATTAATGGTTACGAGGTATAGGGTGTGGGGGGAATTCACTCTTTAGATAGTAGACACTTGTTATTTTTGGTGATAGGAAAGGTAACACCAAATGAGGGAGAAATGCAGACAGCTTGCAGAAGGTAAATGACATCACTAAAAAGTACACAGGAAAAATGAACTTTTGGTAATTGCTATGGCATATACAATTTTGAAACAACCAAAAATATATGTGCAAGTATATATGTATGTATGTAGGCATATATGTTTATAGGTACGTATATATGTGTGTGTGTGTGTGTGTGTGTGTGTATGTGCATGTATATGTGACCATATGCACATACATTCATATACGTAATAAAGCACATAGGGAATGCAGTTATGGATATTTCTTAGACATAACTAAACAGCTTTCAGGATTGGATTTCTGGGTTTGAAGGATTACAACCATAGTTTCATGCAACATCTCAGTCAATTGGCATAATATAGTTCATAAAGTTATATTCTACATCCTAGTTTGGTGAGTAGTGTCTGGAAGGGTAGTGCCAGGGATCTTAAAAGCTTGAGAGTGGCCATCTAAGATACAACTATTGGTGTCTACTCATCTGGAGCAAAAGAGAAAGAAGGAAACCAAAGACTAAAAGAAGAAACTTATCTACAGGACAAATGGACTACAGGAACCATGGCCTCATCTACCCTAAGACCAGAAGAACTAGATGATGCCCAGCTACCACTACTGACTGTTCTAATTACGGCCACAAAAGATGGACTCTGGTAGAATGGGAGAAAATTGTGGAACAGAACTTCAAATTCTTATTAAAAAAAAAACAAAAACAAAAAACAGACCTATTGGACTGGTTGAGACTGGAGGACACCTTGACTGACACTAAAAAAAAAAAAAAAAAAGAATGGTGCATCCTTTCCAGAAGGTTTTCAATTTACTTTCACCATATCCATCAGAAGAATCACCACCTATGACAGCTATAGCCTTATGAGATATATTTCTTAAATAATAAGACTTGACAGTTGAAATTACTCCTTCATCCATGGGATGAAGAATGGATGTGGTGTTAGCAGGCAGGAAAACAATATTCATCTCCTTATACATTCGCATCAGAGCTCTTGGGTGACCAGGTGCATTGTTATTGAGCAGTAATATTTTGAGAGGAATCTATTTTAAATTGAGCATTAGGTCTCAACAGTGGGCTTAAAATAATCAGTGAACCATGTTGTAAACAGACTTGCTGTCATTCCAGCTTTGTTGTTCCATTTATAGAGGACAGGCAGAGTAGATTTAGCATAATTCTTAAAGGCCTTAGGATTTCCAGAATGGTAAATGAGCACTAACTGGCTTCAACTTAAAGTTATCAGCTGTATTATCCCCTGACAATAGAGTCAGCCTGTTCTTCGAAGCTTTGAAGCCAGGTATTGACTTCTCCTCTCTAGCTATAAAAGTCCTAGATGGCATCTTCTTCCAATATAAGGCTGTTTTGTCTATGCTGAAAGTCTGTTTTTAGCATAGGCACCTTCATTAATTCTCTTAGCTAGATCTTCTGAATAACTTGCTGAAGCTTCTACATCAGCACTTGCTGCTTCACCTTGACTTTTATGTTACGGAGACAGCTTCTTTCCTTAAACCTATGAACCACCTTCTGCTAGCTTCAGACTTTTCTTCTGCGGTTTCCTCACCCCTCTCGATCTTCATAGAATTGAAGAGAGTTAGGGCCTTGCTCTGTATTATTTCTTTGGTTTAAGGGAATGTTGTGGCTGGTTTGATCTTCTATCCAGACCACTAAAACTTCCTCCATATTGACAATAAGTCTCTTTCACTTTCTTGTCATTCATGTGTTCACTGGAGTAGCACTTTTAATATCCCTCAAGAGATTTTCCTTTGCATTTGCAACTTGGCTAACTGTTGGCAAAAAAGGCCTATTTTTCAACCTATCTCAGCTTTCAACATGCCTTCCTCGCCAGGCTTAATCATTTCTAGCTTTTGACTTAAAGTGAGAGACGTACGACTCTTCCTTTCATTTGAACCCATAGAGGACACGGTCGTGTTATTAATTGGCCTAATTTCATTATTGTCATGTCTCAGGGAATAAGAAGGCCCAAGGAGAGGGAGAGAGGCAGGGAAATGGCCTGTCGGTGGAGCAGTCAAAATACACACCTCTTGCTTTCTTCATGTATGCTGTGCTGGATATCGTCCACAACTTGTCTGGTCTTCTGTCATTAGTGTTCAACGTTTCAAATATACTCTTGAGATGGTCTCTAAATTCAGGTGGGATATACTCAAGGTCATACTTGGGCTCTTGTAGAGTTCTAATTTTCTTCAGGTTCAACTTGACTTTGCATAGGAGCAGTTGGTGGTCTGTTTTACAGTCAGCCCCTGGACTTGTTCTGACTGATGATATTGAAGTATTCCATCATCTCTTTCCAAACATGTAGTGGATTCAAATCCTGTGCATTCCATCTGGCAAGGTCCACGTGTATAGTCACCATTTATGTTATTGATAAAAGGCATTTGCAATGAATAAGTCCTTAATCTTGCAAAATTCTATCATGTGATCTCCGGCGTCCTTTCTATCACCAAGGCCATGTTTTCCAAATAATATTCCTTCTTCATTTCCACCTTTGCATTCCAATCACCAGCAACTATCAATGCATCTTGATTGCATGTTTGATCAATTTCAGACAGCAGAAGTTTTAAAAAATATTTAGTTTCTCTTTGGCATAAGTTGTTGGTGCCTAAATTTGAATAATAGTCGTATTCATTGATCTTCCTGGTAAGCTTATGGATATCATCATATCACTGACTATGATGTATTTCAAGATGCTGTGGTTGTTGTTAGGTGCCATCGAATCGGTTCTAACTCACAGCGACCCTATGTACTACAGAACGAAATCCTGTTCGGTTCTGCGTCATCCTCACAGTCGTTGTTAAGCTTGAGTGTATTGTAGCCACAATGTCAATCCATCTTATTGAGGGTCTTCCTCTTTTTTACTGATGCTGTACTCTACCAAGCATGATGTCCTTCTCCAGGGACTGATCCCTCCTGATAACATGTTCAAAGTATATGACATAATCTCGACATCCGTGCTTCTGAGGAGCATTCTGGTTGTACTCTTTCAAGACAGATTTGTTCATTCTTTTTGCAGTCCATGGTACATTCAATGTTCTTCACCAACACCATAATTCAAAGCATCAATTCTTCTTTCATCTTCCTTATTCATTGTCCAGCTTTGCATGCATATGATGCAGTTGAAATCACCATGGCTTGGGTCAGGGGCACCATAGTCTTCAAGGTGACAGATTTGCTTTTGAACACTTTAAAGAGGTTTTTCCTCAAGAGATTTTCCCCAGGCAATGCGTCTTTTGATTTCTTCAAGGCTGCTTCCATGGTGTTGATTGTGGATCCAGGTAAAATAAAATCCTTGTCAACTTAAATCTTTTCTCCGTTTATCATGATGTTGCTCATTATTCCAGTTGTGAGGATTTTTGTTTTCTTTATGTTGAGGTGTAATCCATACTGAAGGCTATGGTCTTTGATCTTCATTAGTAAGTGCTTCAAGTACTTCAGGGTAGATCTTGAAAATTTCATTTTGACAAGGAATACCACACCATTCCTCTTCAATTTGTCATTCCCAGCATAGTAGATTATATTATTACCTGATTCAAAATGACCAATACAAGTCCATTTCAGCTCACTAATGCCGAGAATAGCAATGTTTATGCATTCTGTTTCATTTTTGATGATTTCCAATTTTCCTAGATTCATATTTTGTACATTCCATGGTCTGATTATTAATGGATGTTTGCAGCTATTTCTTTACATTTTGAGTCACCTCACATCAGCAAATGAAGGTCCTGAAACCTTGACTCCATCTATATCATTAAGGTTGACTCTACATTCAGGAGGCGGCTCTTCCTCTGTTGTCTTTTGAGTGCCTTCCAACCTGAGGGGCTCATCTTCTGTCACCATATCAGACAATGTTCCGCTGTTTTTCGTAAGATTTTCACTGGTTAATTTTTCAGAATAGACCGCCAGGTCCTTCTTCCTAGCCTGTCTTAGTCTGGAAGCTCCACAGAAGCCTGTCCACTAAGAGTGATCCTGCTGGTATTTGAAATACTAGTGGCATAGCTTCCACCATCACAGCAACACACAAGTCTCCACAGCATGGCAAACCGACACACGTGTGGGAACTATTATTGTAGAACTCCCTATTTCTCTTTTAATTTGTGTAAGGTTTGTTTCATGTATTTTGGAACTCTGTCGGTGGATACATAAATATTTATTATGCTTATGTCCTTTTGGCAGATTATTCCCTTAATCATTTCATAATATACTTCTTGTGTCTTATGGTAGAATTTCATTTAAAATCTACATTATCAGAGATTAATATTCCCAGTCCTGCTAATTTTGATTACTCTTTGCTTAATATATTTTCCCATTCTTTGATTTTTTTTTTTTTTAACCTATTTATGTCTTTGTGTCTTGTAGGCAACATATTGATGGAAACTGTTTTTTTTTTTTTTTTAATTCATTCTGTCACTCTGTCTCTTTACTGGTGCATTTAAACTGTTTACATTCAGTGTGATGGTCAATAGATATGAATTGACTACTGTCATTTTAGGTATGCTTTTTTTTTCCCTGTTGTTGACTGTTACCTTGCTCCCCTTAATTTTCTGTGCTGAATTTTTTTTTTTCCCCATAGATTCACTTTTCATTTCCTTTGTTGATTTTGTGTTTACTGGTTCATTTTCATTTTCTTCTTTATTTTGGTCGATAGATTTGTTAATTTTATTTGTGGTTACTGACTTAGAAAATAATATTTAGAATCATTATTCCCTGACCATGAGCATGGAGAAATGTGACCCCGCTGGGGCTAGGCCCTCACAGACTCAGAAAGACACAACAACTGGGCCCTAGATAAGACAATAGATGGGACAATCTCAGAAATTATTTTAAGGAAGTTTTCACAAAAGGGCAATCAAACCTAACACAAAGGACTTCTTACCTTTTGTCTTTTTCTATCAACATTTAGTGAATAGAAATTTGTTGGACCAGTGAAGACCCTCCTGACTTTGGTAACTGAAACCCATACCAATGATTCTTAAGAAAGATGATTTAAAATGTATGATTACAACTTCTACCAATCAGTGAAAAGGTGATGCTTTCAATGATTCTACCCATTTTGTAATGTTGATATATACTGGTGATTCTGTAACCTTCCTTGGATTCAGGCAGACATTGTAGCTCTGGCAGCATGCTTGTCCACTTCCCACTTTTGTCCTTTTGAGATTATGCCAAATAAAACTTTCTTTTTACTTTACTAAACTCTGTGATGTTTTTCCCCTACAACAGTTAATGGCACTGTGAGCAGGGTCTGAAGCTACCAATCCAGTCAACCTCAAAGAGATCTGGACTGCGAAGCAGAAGCTGGCAAAGAAATGTCCTATCTTCTGGGCCGATGTGTTCCCACTCCATGTCCCTTCGACACTGATGGGGTGAGTGCTCTCAGAAAACGAACCTTTGCTTATTCTTTTGTTGTTCTCTTTCTCATGGTTTCTTAAATTTTGTTTCGCTTATTTGTTTGTAAAACCAGTTGATTGATTAAGGAGAATCTTTCCTAGATTTTTGCTTGATTGTTTGGTTAAGAGTGACATTTAGTAACTCTTTAAATGAACTGCAGTTTAGGCCTGGATTTGGGTGTTTGAAGAGGTAATTCTATTCAAAGAGCTTTGAGCCACTAGAAGCCGCAAAAAATTCGGGCACGGGTCGACCAGTAAAAGTCATTAGGGCGGTCGCCGGGGCTCATCACTAGCGTTAAAGTCTCCCATGACAGGATAAGGTGGTCACAAGACAGGCTAGAGTGCTAGGCTGCCTGCCACCGGCAAGAAAAATCTCTTGCAACACATTGGTCTAAGCAAAACACTGTCCAAACCCCGCGGCATTCCTTGTTAGGTTTCTTTTCTGTGGCTCGGAGAAAACCTGGAAAATACTGCTCTGTTTTGAAATCTCTTTCTCCATTTTCCAACAGTTAAAATGGGAATTAAGCAAGAGAAAAGTAAAATGGACTGCCCACCATCTGGCACACCCGCTGCCTATATGCTAAAGAATGTTGGCCCTGAATAGGCAAGGTATTTAGAAAAATGGCATAATTTGACAGAAGAAAAGCATTCGTTACAATGGCCTAAATGGGAGACTTTTGAATTGGCCAGATTAATCTTTTTGAAGGGCAAATTAGAAGCACGGGGATCTAAAATAAAGCAGAATCATTGGGAAATATTTTTTAATTGGTATTTTGAACCCTCAAGAAGGCAACAAGTGAATACTTCTGCTTCAGTTCAGGAAAACATTGCTAAGCAATCAAAACAGATCTTGGCATTGGAGAAAGGTCAGTAGCGTTACGTGACGTCTTAAGGAATAGAACTCCTATGGGTATTAAAGAAGACAGAAAGGACTCAAAGGAAGAGAACAGGGGAAAGGAAGAACCTGCTGCTTTATGTCCTGATTTGACTTCTAGCTCTCTTTTAGCCAAATTACCTTTTCATTCCAGTGAAACTGAGTCTCCGTCTCCGTTACTGCCTTTGGTAGTTAGCCTAAATTAACAGGTGGCCCAGTGGCAGTAACAGTGAACCCCTGGTCCAAGTCTGAACTCGGAGCAATCGTAAAAGACTTTCCTGACCCTCGTGAAAATTCTCAGAAATTTTTACATGAATTTATTCTCTTGACTAGTACCTATGAACCAGGTCCTTCGCATTTGTATAATCTGTTACATATGCAACAGAAGCAGCTAGATGGATGTCTACAGCTAAGTGGAAGGACCCAGAGGCAAGTTTAATCTCAAAATCAGGGGTTACAGGGAAAGAACGGAGAGATGAAGTTCAGGGTTTGGTTAAGGAATTCATAAATGCATTTCCAAAAAAGGTTAACTGGGCAAAAATCCAGGCTTGTAAAGAAGGAAAGGGAGAAAACGTGTACGCTTTTATAGATCGTTTCTCCAAATTATTTGAAAAACATTCAGGTTTAAAGGTAATTATAAAAGAACATCGGCCTGTATTCCACTCCATGTTTTTAGGGGGTCTATTGCTTGAATTAGCAGCTTTTGTAAAAAGACACCATTTAAATTGGGAAAACGTAAATCCTTCAGAATTGGTTACAGTGGCTTATAAATTGGCTCAAACTGAAGAAGATAAATATAGACAGAGTTAAAAACTAGAGAATGGAAAAAGAAGTTGATGGCTTTGCAGTTACAACAGCTACAAAGTAAAGGCAGTAATGGTAGAATCTCAGCCAAGGGACAGCTTCAAACAAATAATCTCAAAACCGAGCTAACTTGTAACTACTGTAAGAAGCCTGGTCACTTTAACAGGGATTGTTTAAAATTTAGGAATAAGCAGAGGGTTACTGCCTCAGCACCTCCATTACCACCACAATGACGGTGCTCCAAGGATTTAGGGGTTTTTGCCATGGTTCCTCTCAACAGTCAGGGAGAAACAACACTCCAAGTAAACGGTGAGCCTTATACCTTCCTGATTGACAATGGGGCCACCATGTCGATGTGTTTACGAAACCCCCTCCCTCGGAGCAACAGAACTTCTAAAATCGTGGGAGTTTTAGATGAAGAACAAATTTTGCCTCATTCAGAACCAGTACCAATATCTTTAGGACCCATTGATGATTTACACCCGTTTCTTCTCAGCAATGATACCCCTGCTAATCTATTAGCGTGAGATTTATTATCTAAACGGCGATGCCATACACAGTTTACTGATAGTGGAGAAATTCTACTGAACTTTCCTACTTTAGATGATTCAATTACTGAGAGAAAAGTAGAAGAAACCTTGTGTTTTATTCAAGGGTTAATGGAAGTAGAAGAAACTATAGAACAGGTTCAGGAGGGAGAAAAAGAGAACAAGTACTCACTGAACTTTGGACAAAGACATCCACAGATGTAGGAAAAGTTTTGTCAGCTGAAACTATCAGGTGCAAATAGATACTTCTAAACCTTTGCCTTGAATAGCTCAATATCCACTAAAGCCTGAAGCCATAGCAGGGTTAGAACCTATTATCCAAGATTTCCTTCAGCAAGGTCTAATTATACCATGCACGAGTCCTTGCAACACCCCTATTTTTCCAGTAAAAAAGCCAAATAATAGAGGGTGGAGATTTGTACAAGATTTAAGGGTAAGATTACGATATCTAGATTCCCTGTAGTTCCTACTCCTCATTTACTCTTAGCCCAAGTACCGGCCAATGCCGTATGCTTTACAGTTATAGATCTCTGTAGTGCTTTCTTTAGTATCCCTGTTCACCAGGACAGTCAATATTTATTTGCCTTCACCTGGAAAAATCGACAATACACATGCAGAGTTCTCTCACAAGGATTTACTGAAAGCCCAACTTATTTTTCACGAGTATTGCATTCAGATTTGGTTCCATTTCAATTTAAACATGGATCAGTGTTATTGATATATATAGACGATATCATGGTTTGCTCCAATTCGAGACAAAATAATGTTAAAGATAGTATTCTGTAATTACAATATTTAGCTTCTAGAGGGCATAAGGCATCCAAAGAAAAATTACAATTTGCCCAACCCACGGTTAAATACTTACGACATCTTATTTCAGCTGAAGGTATTTCCATAAACCCAAAGAGAAAGGAAGCAATATTAAATTTTCCTCTGCCTACCACAAAGAAACAGTTAAGAGGTTTTTTAGGTCTTTGTGGATATTGTCGAAACTGGGTTCCAAATTTTTCATTATTAGCCCAGCCCTTATATCACTATCTGAAAAAAGAAGTAACTGATCGTTTTACCCTTTCTGAAGAAGATGTAGAAGTGGTATGCACGCTTCAACAAGCCCTTTTAACCACTCCTGCTTCAGGTTTTCCAAATTATGCTTTGAGATTTTTCTCTGTATGTAAATGACCAAAATGGGAATGCTTGTGGTGTTTTAACTCAGAAACATGGAGACCATCAGAGGCCTGTAGGATACTATAGTATTCTGTTAGATCCTGTTGCTCTTGCTTATCCTCCATCCTTAAGGACAGTAGCAGCAACTGCTCAGTTAGTAGAAAACTCTACAGCTACAGTTCTAGGTAATGACTTAGACTTATTTGTTCCGCATGCAGTAGCTGCTATTCTCAGATTTACTTTGACTCAGCATTTATCTGCCAGCAGGTTAACTTCTTATGAAGCCTTATTATTGACAGCCCCAAATATCCAAATACATGTCGTTAAAGCTTTAAATCCAGCTACTCTTTTCCCTGAAGGAGTACCGCATGACTGCTCTGATTTGACAGATCAATTCTGACCCCAAGGGGGGATCTTCAGGAAACTCCTCTGACTATCCCTTCTTTAGTTTTATTTGTAGACGGTTCTTATTTAAAACCAGATTCCACTTCAAGCAAATATCAGGGAGGATATGCAGTGACAACTTCCTCAGAGGTATCGGAGAGTGGACCTTTGCCTCAGGTATCTTCTGCACAAGTCGGGTTAGTAGCTCTTACTCAAGCTTGTAAATTAGCAAAAAATCAATCTGTGACCATATATACAGATTCAAAGTTACATGACTTTGGGACGTTATGGAAACAGCGAGGATTTTTAACATCAGGAGGATCTCCCATTAAAAACAGGAAATATGTAGCTGAACTTTTAGATGCTTTACTGTTACCTTCAGAAATAGCTGTGGTTAAGGCACGAGCACACCAGTCAAAACGACAGCCTCAGACTGAGGAAGTAATTGGGAATGAATTAGCTGATGTGGCAACCAAAAAGGCAGCTGGTAGAAGGGCAAAAAAACCTAGCCCAACTTTATATGAAAATCCTTTAAAGATAGTCAAAACAGAATATGTTAAGACTATGACCTTCCTCAGCTTATACAAAATCAAAAATTAGAAATACAGAAATCTACCAAGTCCCTATTTTTAATTAAGAATCCAAATTTAGAGATATAAAAAGGGTACCAAAAATTGACCATTGAAACTGAAATAACAGAATGGAGAGCAGGTAAATGCCATTTTAATACAGAAACTGAATTATGGATAGGTCCTGGAAACAAGATTGTTATTCCTAAGGGAATACATAGACCTTTGTTATTAGCCTGCTTATTAAAATTTAGGGAACGATGGGACGAAGATTTAATTGCATTCTTAGATAAACATTTTTGGGGAAACTTTGCAAATACAGCATATTATTTGTGACAGACATGATACAACACATAGACTTCTATTAATGTAAGAAAATACAGGATTAGGTAATTATCATTCTAAACGCACCCATTTTGGAAATGGGGAAAAATGTAAAGTTTGTTGGGAATGGAAATCAAGCTTGCCTCCACCATTAATAGAAGATCTAGAGAAAACAACAGATGCTAGGTGGCATACCTTACCCTTACACCAAAAAGCCACACTTCCTTTAGAATAAGATATGTGGGAAAAGGAGGGATGTACCCTAAATTTTGACACAGATCTTTGGATTGGACCTGATCAAACTCTGGTCCTGCCAAAAGACTTATATCTTCCTGTAGTTTATAGTCTCCACCAAGGAGACCATTTAGGAAGAGTTAAAACTCTACAAAAAATAAAAAAATACTACTGGGGTCATTTCTGGAAAGCAGTGAATGAAGTAGTGAAAGATTGCACTGTTTGCCAAAAATTTAACTCAGGGAAAACTTTTTCGGCTCATCAGGGTTGATATCCCCTTCCTACTGGACCCATGACTGAGTGGCAAATGGATTTTATACAACTTCCCCCAGTTCAAAATTATATTTTAGTTATGATATGCAGATATTCTCATTGGGTAGAAGCATTTCCCAGTCGGAATGCTACTGCAACCTTTGTTGCTAAAAACTTGTTAGAAAACATTCTTCCTACGTGGGGTACTCCTCATACCCTGTGTAGCGATAGAGGTTCTCACTTCACTGGCCAGATTTTGGCAGCAGTTTGTAACATTTTTCCTATCCTGCGTAGATTACACTGTCCATATCATCCACAATCTTCAGGACTAGTTGAAAGAACAAAAAGAACAAATGGAATAATAAAAGTTCAATTAGCTAAGCTTACTGCTTCTTTAAATTTAACATGGCCTCAAATGCTTCCAGTTGTATTGATGAATCTGCGATCTACTCCTTTTGGTCTTCACATGTTAACCCATTAGAAATAGTCACTGGATGTATTATGCCTCTTCCTTATAATGTTATAATTTCTGATACAAATTTGATCTCAAATAGTTTGTTAAAGTATTGTCAAAGCTTAATACAGCATACTAAAGCAAATGATAAAGTGATTAAACTTGCTTATGCTCAAACTCCTCCTCCTGATTATATCAGTTATCGTGCCCCAGAACCTGGTGACTATGTATATTGGAAACGGCACCAGGAAAAGAACTCTTTAGAACCAAAATGGAATGGTCCCTATTTAGTTTTACTAACAAATGAATTTTCTGCAAACTTACAGGGTGTAAAATCCTGGGTACATCTTTCCCAATTAAAGAAGACCAAGGTTCCTGACTGGGTGATTGAACCGGCAGGAGGACTGAAGCTGAAATCCAGACGCCCTCCAAAAGCAGCCACCAACCTATCACCTCCTTTGGATGAGTGATTCAAAAGTACAATTTAGATATTTTATTATTTGTTATATTCTTTATCACTTAGCTAATCTATATTAAGTAGTTTTGATTTAAAATGATGTTGATTGTTTATTTAGTTACTCTTTTATTTCTTAGAAGAATAGTTGGAATGAAAATGCTTTTGTCCAATTATCACAATCTGTAGCAAGTCCTGGTAATTTAACACAATGTTGGATTTGTCATCAAAACCCTCGTTCTGTTGAAGAAAACTCTGATCCTTTAGCAACCCCTGTGTTCAATTATCATGTGATTCCACCTCCCACTATAAACTCTAGTAAGATTTTAATCCGTGCCATTAGAGTTAAGATATGGACTCCTCTGTCTGTAACCCAAACATTACCTACACCATGCTTTAATATCACTTCTGTCAGGTTAAATGACTACTTGTGTGATACCCAGTTACTCCAAAGATATCCTCATTTGCCTTGTAATAAGGATGGACATTTTATAGAATTATATCAACACCCTCCTAGAGATTTAAGTGATTGGTATGAAGAGTGCTATAATAAGCTAACTGAAATTGCAATCCATAACCAGTTACCTCATCTTCATGATTATGATAATCAATGTTGGAAAAACCTTACGTATATAGAATTACAGCTAGGAAGATTATCTATCTGTGATAATTCTCTAATGGAGACATAGTTGTCACATGTAAATTTTTCTATAGCTTCTGTTTCCTCTGGACAAACTTTGTGTGCTCCTTATGGATATGTGTTTCTGTGTGGTGGATCCAACTATACTAGCTTAGATGATCCCTCTCCAACTGACAGTAAATTTACATGGGCAATCTCTTGTTTAGATTCCTGGTGAGTGCGTGGACAATGCACTTTGGGAACCTCAGGATTACCTTTAGATATTCATAATAATAATGCTAGTAAATACTGGAAAGGTAATGTTAATTTGTTATCCACTGTAAAACAAGAGTCAGAAGAAAGCCCATTGGTCCAACGTTCAGGGTGGGGTTGGTCATTTCTAAGAGCTTTAATTCCTAGGTATGGTATATTTGAATTGGAGAAATCTTTAAGAAATTTATCAGTTACTATGGGACAAATAGCAGACGAAGTTGCTAGAGGGATGGAAGCAGAACAGCAATCTCTGACCTCGTTGGCCAAGGTGGCATTAGACAACAGAATAGCCTTGGACGTTTTATTAGCCCAAGAAGGTGGAGTCTGTGCTGTAGTACATACCTCTTGTTGCATTTGGATAAATAATACAGGTGAAGTAGAACAGGATATAAATAGAATTAGACAACAAGCTACTTGGTTACACACTGTAACACCCTTACAAACACCAGATCTATTTGGTTGGTTGCAATCAGGAATAACTACATGGGCTAGATCACTACTGCCAGGGATAGTAATATTCTTGGTCTGCATCCTGATGGTATTAGGTTTAATAAGATTTATCCTGTATTGTCTTACACACCTAAAAGGCAAAAGAAGGCCTCAGGCTAAAATGTTGATGTACATTGAGTCTGCTCACTCCGGCAATGCGATTGATGGGAACATTGCTCTTACTTAATAACCTGGTGAAGAACCAGATGGTATCTGGTGGAAAACCAGCACCGTGAGTTTAAAGAACCTGCCATGGCCACCATCTAAGAGCTCGACTACTTCCACGTATTGATCACTGATGTTTTATCTCCAATCTCCGATCAAAAGGAGGGGTTGATTTAGAAAATAACATTTAGAATCATTATTCCCTGACCGTGAGCATGGAGAAATGTGACCCAGCTGGGGCTGGGCCCTCACAGACTCACAAAGATACATTAATTGGGCACTAAGATAAGACAATAGATGGGACAATCTCAGAAATTAAGGAAGTTTTCACAAAAGGGCAATCAAACCTAATATGAAGGACTTCTCATTTTTGTCTTTTTCTATTAACATTTAGTGAATAGAAATTTGTTGGACCAATGAAGACCCTCTTTACTTTTGTAACTGAAACCCATACCAATGATTGTTAAGAAAGATGATTCAAAATATATGATTACACTTTCTAGCCAATCAGTGAAAAAGTGACACTTTCAATGATTCTACCCATTTTGTGATGTTGATATATACTGATGATTCTGTAACCTTTCTTGGATTCAGGCAGACATTCTAGCTCTGGCAACATGCTTGTCCGCTTCCCACTTTTGTCCTGTTGAATATATGCCAAATAAAACTTTCTATTTACTTTACTAAACTTTGTGATGTTTTTCCCTACAACATTAATCTGAGGTTTACTATCATCATCCTATGTTTAAAACATTCTGTTATTTTTTTATATCACCTTGGCTTACTCTCCATATGGATTTCTATAAATATACCATTTGTTCCCTGTAACGGATTGAATTATGTCCCCCAAAAAATGTGTGTATTAATTTGGCTGGGCCGTGATTCCAGGTATTGTGTGATTTACCCATGTGAGGTAAATCCTGCCTCTAGGCTGTTAATGAGGGAGGATGGACAGCAGTTGTGTTAGTGAGGCAGACCTCAATTTACAAGACTGGATTGTGTCCTGAAGCCATCTCTTGAGATATAAAAGAAGTGAGCAGTGAGACAGGGAGACCTCATACCATCAAGAAAGCAGTGCTGGGAGCAGAGCACATCCTTTGGACAA
>NW_004443977.1:17327071-17390131 GCF_000243295.1 Trichechus manatus latirostris
CTGAATATGATCAGTCCTCTTGTTCTAGGAACCAATTTATAAAAAATTTACATATATACATATATATATACACACACACACACAGAACTGCAAAATCAAACCAATCAAAAAATAACTTAAGATACCCCTCCAAAACTAAATGTCTCAGCAAAGAATGGCATGTTAGCTCAGCAAAATATCCTGAAACCAAAAAACCAAAGTAGTTGCCATTAAGTCAATTCTGATTCATGGCAACCCCATGGGTGCTTAGTAGAACTGTACTTCATGGAGTTTTCAAAGTTGTGATCTTTCCAAAGCAGATCCCCAGGCCTTTCTAAAGAGGTGCCTCTGAGGGGGTTCGAACCACCAACCTTTCAGCTAGTAGTGGAGTGCTTACCCATTTGTGTCACCCAGGACTCCTGAAAGGGTGTCAAGGCCCCTATAAAGTACTATTAAGTTTATGAAGCAGAAATAAAAGTAGTAAATTAATATATGGAAGACTAGTTTGGGAGATAGAATACAAAATTGCATAGAACTTATGGCACTGTGGTTAAGTGTTCAGCTGCTAACCAAAAGGTAGGCGATTTGAATCTACCAGCCACTCCTTGGAAATCCTATGGGGCAGTTCTACTTTGTCCTATAGGGGCTCTATGAGTTGGAAATGACTGGACAGCGATGGATTTTTTACTGGATTTATGTTGCAGTTGGATAAAATATTTATAAAAAGATAAAAATCCACACAAACAGAAAAAATAACACTTGTGAGCTTTACACATGTCTGAGATTATGTATAAAATTTAATTCATGATGAAAGTAAAAATAAATATTGATGCTAATATGCGAATAAAAAATAAGAAGAAACTTGAATTATAAATAACTAAGACTATTTATTTGAACCAAGGTCACGATTAAAGCCCTGGTAAGTGGCCTACATCCCAAGATGTCTATTCCACTAACATATCCTACACATGCCAGGTTTTGTCCCTCTGGCATTGACTTTAACATGGCTTTCCCTTGCACAAAACCTTCCACTTGCTCCATATTATTTCCTGGATAAGGTCAAATTCCTTTACATGGAGCTCAAAGCTCTTCTATATCTGATACCCAAATAGGGCAAATATTTTAGAAAATGTTGTGCTTAGACAGAATAGAAAGAGCATTGGGTCAAGAGTCAAATGACTGGGATTCTAAACTCAGTTCTTCCACTTATTTACTATAGACAGACCATGAGCAAGCCTTTTAGCCTCTTTGTAATCTCATTTTCCTCCCAGGCATAGCAATACTTGCCCTCTTTAACTATGGAGTTGTTTTAGGAGTTGTGATGGATTGAATTCTGTCCTCTAAAATATGCATTGAAATCTAAACCCTAGAAACTTGCAAACATGATCCTGTTTGGAAACAGGGGCTTTCGTTTGTTACGTTAACGAGGTCAGGGTATAGGAGGGTGGTCCCTATACCTAATCACTAATGAGTTATAAAAATAGTAGAATAGACATGGAGACACACACTCAGGGTAAAGACAGGTGCCAAGGAATGCCAAAGAAAGCCAAAGAATGCCAAGGAATACCAAGGATCGCCAGCAGATACCAGAAACTAAGAGAGAGGCTAATGGAAGGAATCTACATGGCTGAACTCAGATTTGGCTTTTTAGCCTACAGAAATGCAGGGCTTTGAACCACTTCACTCTGGTTCGAACCCCTGCTGATAATTTACACTTCTAACATGTGTCTTAAGATGCTAACACAGCTGCTTAGGGGCCAATTATGAGAACCAGCTGTAGAGCAGTGGTTCTCAAAATTTATTAAACATCAGTATTACCGGGGGTCATGTTAAAATGTAGATTATGATTCAGTGTATCTGAGGTGGTAATGAAAAAGAAAAAGAACTGAAGAACTGTGAGAAAATAAATTTCATTTCTCCAAAGCCAAAAATAAAATGAAATAAGGTAAATAAAACAAGAAACACATCACAATTGGTCTTTGTAGCAGCCCTCTCTGGGTTTTGGCTTGTTTGCTCATCTGATAGTATTTGCGCATGACCAAGTGCCCACAAGCAACCCCTTCAAGGCCCACATACTAGAAAAATCATAGAAGAGATGAGAATAACTATGACAAAATAGTTCCAGCTGTTAAACACAAGAGGCAAAACTGTGGTTGTCTCTATACATCTATATGTCTATATATATATTTAAAATAAAAATGTAAAAAATATATTAAAAAGCACAAGATGATGTAAAATAACTTGTACAATTTCTAGCACACAATTAAAAACAAAAAAACAAAAGTTAGTTGTCATCCACTCGATTCTGACTCATGGTGAATCCATGAGTGTCAGAGTAGAATTGTGCTCCATAAGGTTTTCAAGAATCTGACCTTTCAGAAGCAGATTTCCAGGCCTTTCTTCTGATATGCCTCTGGCTAGGTTTGAACCACCAAACTTGCAATTAATAGTTCAGTGCTTAACCACTGCACTACCCAAGGACTGAAAATATTCCCATCTCTTATGTAATTCCCAGAACCTCTGCAGCACCGTCAGTAGGCCTCAAGCTCACACTATCCCCCACCTGTAACCACCTTCCAAGGTCATTAAGTTTTACCTGTGGCCACTTTATGCTAAAATGATTGAGATTTTGTGTAAATGAGCTTCCAGTAATATCATTCACCTTGCTCATTACATCACCCTGAATCCTTCTCTGGAGGAAACTCTGACCATAGGAACAGAAGAAGAGCAGCAGCAGTGACAGCAGCAACCACCCAAGAGTTCTGCCATGGTTGTCTTGTGCGAAGCAGTTTCCACAGTTTGGGCTATTTCTACTGCAATTATCCCGACCCTGGTGCCAGACTGACAGGCATCAGTACTGGATCTCGGCCCCTGGGGCTCCTTGATGGTATCTCCACCTAGAAACTAAAGTGCCACCATCTGCCCTACCTCCTGAGACTATGTGGACATTTGAGTAGAAAAGGTCAAATGGGGGAGGGGAAAAGATGCCTGGTAGTGGCTTTCTACTCCACCTCCTGAGTGGAAACCCTGGGCTCCTGATCACCAGGACTGCATGAACAAACAAACATGGGAGCCCAGGTTAAGGGTGAGAGAAGCTGAGAAATTCATCCTCTTTTGAATTATTTTCTTCTATTTTCCTTCTTGCCTTTTGTGGGATCTTCTGGTAGGACTCTAAGACCACACACAGAATGACAGATAAAAAAAAAAGAAGAAGAAGAAAGTCCAGATTCTAATTGGTGCTGTGTCTCTGTGCAGAAACCCAATAGTTTGAACCTCTTGTCTCAGTTTCATACTCCTATTACCTCTAAATCTCTCAGTGTAGAACTGGCCCTGCTATTGCTCTCTTATCCTAAACTTCATCACCACCACCATCATCAACTCTTTTTCAACGTCACCACCGCCATAAACATGTTCTGAGTTGCCCAAACCTGCTGGCCGCCTAGAGAGATAAGGAGTCACCATAGCTTTTCTCTTTGAAATGTAGCAGAGTTAAGAATACAACATCTGCACAAGAAAGAGAGAGAAAGAGAAAAGTATACAAGAAATAATCTAGGAGGATTTTAATTCACATGTATCCATGTTTGTATAGAACTGGACTGTTTTAAACTGTGCAAAGATTCCCATGGAGGGGGCGATCGGGGTGAAGTTGCGAGTACTTAATGTCATTTTTTCATGACTAGATCTCAAAGACCAATTAACACCACTGATTTGGAGATCAGACTGTCTGGGTTTGAAGCTCCACTCATGGTGATCCTATGTATAATAGAACAAAATCTTGGCTAGCTCTGTGCCATCCTCACAAACTTTGGTATGTTAAGTCCTTTGTTGAAGCCACTTGTAACTCCAACTCATGGAGTTTCCCTCGTTTTTGTTGACCTTCTACTTTACCAAACATGATGCCTTTTTATAGCTATTGGAATTTTCCTAATGATATGTCCAAAATAAGCTTAACAATGTCTTCTAGTACTCCATTGCTTCTAAGGAGCATTCTAACTCTACCCGACACAGGCGCACCTTGGAGATATTGCAGGTTTGGCTCCACACCGCCATAATCAAGCAAGGTACATGGAATTTTTTGGCTTCCCAGTGCCTATAAAAGTTACATTTACACTATACTGTAGTCTGTTAGGGGCCCTGGTGGTGCAGTGATTAAGAACGTGGCTGCTAACCAAAAAGTTGGCAGATCTTATCCAACAGCTACTCCTTAGAAACTCTATGGGGAAGTTCTACTGTGTCCTGTAGGGTCACTATGAGTAGGAATCCATTTGATGGCAACAGGTTTGGTTTGGTTTTTAGTAGTCTATTAAGTGTGCAATAGCATTATGTCTAAACACACACACACACACAATGTAATACTTTAATTAAAAATGTTTTATTGTTAAAAAATGCTGAACATCATTTGAGCCTTCAGTGAGTCGTAATCTTTTCGCTGGTGGAGGGTCTTGCCTTGATGCTGATGGCTGCTGACTGATCAAGGTGGTGGTTGCTGAAGGTTGGGGTGGCTGTGGCAATTTCTTAAAATAAGACAACAACAAAGTTTGCCCCATCGATTGACACTTTCTTTCACAAAACATTTCCCTGTAGCATGTGATGCTATATAATAGTATTTTACCCACAGTAGAACTGCTTTCAATTTTGCAGTCAGTCCTCTCAAACCCTGCCACTGCTTTAGCAACCAAGTATATGTAATAATCTAAATACTTTGTTGACATTTCAACAATGTTACAGCATCTTCCCCTGAAGTAGATTCCATCTTAAGAAACGACTTTCTTTGCTCATCTGTAAGAAGCAACTCGTCATCCATTAAATTTTATCATGAGATTGCAGCAATTAAGTTATATCTTAAGGCTCCATTTCTAATTATACTTCTCTTGCTATTTCCCCCACATTTGTAGTTACTTTCTCCACGGAAGTCTTGAACCCCTCAAAGTCATCCACGAGGGTTGGAACCAACTAATTCCAAACTCCTGTTAAATGTTGATGTTTTGAACTCCTTCTATGAATTAGCAATGTTATTAATGACATTAAGAATGGTGAATCCTTTCCAGAAGGTTTTCAATTTACTTTGCCCAGATCCATCAGAAGAATCACTATGTATGACAGCTATAGCCTTACAAACTGTATTTCTCAAATAGTAAGACTTGACAGTTGAAATTACTCCTTCATCCATGAGATGGAGAATGGATGTGGTGTTAGCAGGCAGGAAAACCACATTCATCTCCTTGTACATCCCCATCAGAGCTCTTGGGTGACCAGGTGCATTGTTAATGAGCAGTAATATTTTGAGAGGAATCTTTTTTAATTGAGCATTAGGTCTAAACAGTGGGGTTAAAATATTCAGTAAACCATGTTGTAAACAGATTTGCTGTCATTCCTGCTTTGTTGTTCCCTTTGTAGAGGACAGGCAGAATAGATGTAGAATAATTCTTAAGGGCCTTAGGATTTCCAGAATGGTAAATGAGCACTGACTGGCTTCAACTTAAAGTCACCAGCTGTATTAGCCTCTGACAAGAGAGTTAGCCTGTTCTTTGAAGCTTTGAACCTAGGCATTGACTTCTCTCTAGCTATAAAAGTCCTAGATGGCATCTTCTTCCAGTATAACGCTGTTTCGCTTACATTGAAAACCTGTTGTTTAGTGTAGGCACCTTAAACAATTATCTTAGCTAGATCTTCTGGATAACTTGCTGAAGATTCTATATCAGCACTTGCTGCTTCACCTTACACTTTTTTGTTATGGAGACAGCGTCTTTCCTTAAACCTCATGAACCAACTTCTGCTAGCTTCAGACTTTTCTTTTGCAGCTTCCTCACCTCTCTCAGCCTTCATAGAATTGAAGAGAGTTAGGGCCTTTATCCACATTATTCTTTGGCTTAAGAGAGTGTTGTGGCTGGCTTGACCTTCTATCCAGACCACTAAATCTTTCTCCATATTGGAAATAAGGCTATTTCGCTTTCTTGTCATTCATGTGTTCACTGGAGTAGCACTTTTAATATCCCTCAAGAAATTTTACCTTTGCATTCACAGTTTGGCGAACTGTTTGGTGCAAGAGTCCTATCTTTCAGCCTATCTCAGCTTTCAACATGCCTTCCTCATTAGGCTTAATCATTTCTAACTTTTGATTTAAAGTGAGAGACATATGACTCTTCCTTTCGCTTGAACACACAGAGCACATTTCAGGGTAAGTAATTGGCCTATTTTCAGTATTGTCATGCCTCAGGGAATAAGGAGGCCCAAGGAGAGGAAGAGAGACAGGGGAACAGCCGGTCAGTGGAGCAGTCAGAACACAAACCTCTTGCTTTCTTCATGTACCTTGTGTTTGATATCATGCACAACTTGTCTGGTCTTCTTTCACTGGTGTTGAACATGTCAAATCTATTCTTGAGATGGTCTCTTAATTCAGGTGGGATATACTCAAGGTCATACTTGGGCTCTTGTGGAGTTCTAATTTTCTTCAGCTTCAACTTGACTTTGCACAGAAGCAGTTAGTGGTCTATTCTGCAGTCAGCCTCTGGCCTTGTTCTGACTGATGATATTGAACTATTCCATCATCTCTTTCCACAGATGTAGTCTATTTGATTCCTGTGTATTCAATCTGGTGAGGTACACATGTATAGTCACCATTTATGTTATTGATAAAAGACACTTGCAATGATTTAAGTCATTGGTCTTGCAAAATTCTATTATGTGATTTCTGGCATCCTTTCTATCATCAAGGCTATGTTTTCCAAATACTATTCCTTCTTTGTTTCCACCTTTGTGTTCCAATCACCAGTAATTATCAATGCATCTTGATTGAATATTTGATCAATTTCAGACTCCAGAAGTTTTTAAAAATATTCAATTTCTCTTTGGCATAAGTCATTGGTGCCTAAATTTGAATAATAGTCCTATTAACTGATCTTCCTTGTAGGCTTATGGATATTATCCTATCACTGACCACAATGTACTTCATGATAGATCTTCAAAGGTTCTTTTTGACAATGAATGCCACACCATTCCTCTTCCATTTGCCATTCCCAGCATAGTAAACCATATAATTGTCCAATTCAAAACAGACAGTAGCAGTCCATTTGAGCTCACTAATGCCTAGGACATTGATGTTTATGCATTCCATTTCATTTTTGATGATTTCCAATTTTCCTAGATCATATTTTGAACATTCCATGGCCTGGATATCAATGGATGTTTAAAGATGTTTCTTCTCATTTTGCATCATGCCACATCAGCAGATGAAGGTCCCCAAAGCTTGACTCCATCCCCATCATTAAGGTCAACTCGACTTTGAGGAGGCAGTTCCTCCCTACTTGTCTTTCGAGAACCGTCCAACTTGAGGTGCTCATCTTCTGTCACCATATCAAACAATGTTCAACTGTTATTCATAAGATTTTCACTGGCTAATTTTTCAGAATAGACAGACAGGTCCTTCTTCCTAGCCTGTCCTAATCTGGAAGCTCCACGGAAACCTATCCACCAAGGGTGATTCTCTGGTATTTGAAATACCAGTGGCATAGCTTTCACCATCATATCAACATGCAAGCCACCACAGTACGACAAGCTGACAAAAGCTTTGGAACTATTATTGTAGAATTTTCTATTTCTCTTTGAATTTATGTAGGGTTTGTTTTATGTATTTTGAAGCTCTGTCATTGGATACATAAATATTTATTATGCTTATGTCCTTTTGGCAGATTAATCCCTTAATCATTTCATAATATATTTCCTGTCTCTTAAGACACAGTTTCATCTAAAGTTTACATTATCAGAGATTAATATTGCCACTCCTTCTATTTTTGATTACTCTTTGCTTGATATATGTTTCCATCCCTTGATTTTTTTTTTTTTTAACTACTTATGTCTGTGTGTCTCAGGTGTGTCTCTCGCAGGCAACATATTGATGGAAACTATTTTTGTTTTTTTTAATTCTTTCTGTCTCTTGACCAGTGCATTTAAACTGTTTACATATAGTGTAATTATTGACAGATATGAATTCCCTGCTGTCATTTTATTTGTCTTTTTTTTTTTTTTTTTTTTGATGTTGATGGTTCCTTTGCTCCCCTTAATTTTCTGTGCTCAGTTACTTTTTTTCATGGATTCACTTTTCCTTTCCTTTGTTTTTGTTGATTTCGTGTTTACTGGGTCTTTTCTTATTTTCTTCTTCTTTATTTTGGTGAATAGATTTGTTAATTTTATTTGCGGTTACTCTGAGGTTTACTTTCATCATCCTATGTTTAATACAGTCTGTTATTTTTTGATATCACCTTGGCTTACTCTCCATATGGCATTTCTACAAACACACCATTTATTCCCCTTTTTTGTTTTGAAGTGGTCATCGTTTCAGATTGACATCTCTGGCTCCCTGTTTTCAGCTTTGTAGTTTTATTTAAATTTTCAGAGTTCTTTGTCTGGGTTGCTATCTTGTGATGCTGTCGTGTGTCCCGGTCTCAGGTGTTTGTCTGATGTTGTTTGTGCTCTGTCTGAAGTAATCCCTTTCATATTTCTTGCAATATCGTTCTGGTTTTTTTCAAATTCCTTTAATTTCTGTTCCCCTGTGAATATCCTAATTTAACCATAGTATTAGAAAGAGAGTTTTGCTGGATACAGAATTCTTTGTTAAAAATCATTTTATTTAGGGCTTTCTATATGACATCTCATTGCCTCCTTGCCAGCAAGATTTTTCCCAAGAAGTCAAATCTTAGTCTTATTTGTGTCCCTCTGTATGGGATGTTTTGGGTTCATTGAGCTTCTTGGATGGAAACATTCTTGCCTTTTATGATATCAGGAAAGTTTCCTGCCAGCAATTCTTTAAAAATTCTTTTCATGCTTTTTCTTGTCCCCTCCTGTTCTGGAATTCCAATCACTTATAGATTGTTCCTCTTGATAGTGTCCCACATAACTCTTAAGCTTTCTTCATTTTTCTTTATTCTTTTTTTTTTTTGGTTGTTCCCCAAATAAGTTATTATCAAGAGATTTGTTCTATATTTCACTGATCTTTTATCCCATTTATTCCGTTCTACTTGTATGTCCTACCATTGAGTTTTCTATTTTTGACATTTTATTGTTAAGCTTCTGGATTTCTAGTTGTTGTTTTTGTATGCTTTCTAAGTGTCTGTTTATTTTGTCACTTTACTCTTGTTTTCCTGAATTCTTCCAGAATTTTGTCTGTGTTTTCCTTGGTTTTGTCTGTGTTTTATTTGATCTCTTTGAGTTCCTATATGTAAGTCTTTCGATTTCCTTTTTTGGTAGTTCTATTATCATTTCTTCCTCAGGAAGATTTTTCTCTCTCTTTATTTTAGTTGCTTGCTTGAGCCATCTTGTCTTTATCTTTATATGATTTGATCTCAGACCTTCCTCCAGAGCCTACAGAGGGAGAAAGCCTTCCCCTGAAGCACTAAGGTGTTGTTTTATTCATTGATTGATTGTATGTTTGTTTGTTCTGTTTTAGTTTTTTCTTCTGTGGTGACAGATGTTGGGTGGCCTGGTTCCCTCAACAGCCCTTGTGGTACCATATTGTCCTGGGTTGGTGCAAGCAGTTAGCGCATTCACCAGAGTACAGGGCAGGTCATCTTTGTAGCCATAGGTTAGCAATGCCACACAAATGGACAATGTAGGCCATTTGTGCTGGCACAAACTGGTGTCTTAGTAGGTGGTGGGAGATCAAGGTATCTCAGTGTGTGTAGGCCCAGACTGTGGAGAAACTGGCTGGGTTTAGGATGGATGATGCTACAGCCAGGTGGTCATTGAGTGTTGACAGAGGGGGTGCCTGCTTGTCATTGCGGTCTGTCAGGACACACCTTGTTATCACTGGTGATGAAATGTGCCTGTCAAGCCCTGCCAGGTGGTCACTGGAAGAGTGGACAGGGGTGCATCCGCTAGTAGCTGATTTAGAGCTTGGGGCGCATGTGTTGTTTACTGTACAATGATGCTGGGTGCATGTCTGGATTGAATTGTGCCCCCCAAAAATATGTGTCAAATTGGTTAGGCCATGATTCACAGAATTGTGCTGTTGTCCTCCATTTTGTGGTTCTAATTTTATTTTAAAGAGGATTAGGGTGGGATTGTAACACCTTTACTAAGACCACATCCCTGATCCAATGTAAAGGGAGTTTCCCTGGTGTGTGGCCTGCACCACTTTTTATCTTACATCACAGAAAAGGAAAGGGAAGTGTGCAGAGAAGGGAGGCTTCATATCACCAAGAAAGAAGCACCGGGAGCAGAGCGCATCCTTTGGACCCGGGATTCCTGTACAGAGAAGCTCCTAGTCCAGGAGAAATTGACAAGAGGGACCTTCCTCCAGAGCCCATAGAGAGTGAAAGCCTTCCTCTGGAGCTGACAACTTGATTTTGGACTTCTAACCTACTAGGCTGTGAGAAAATAAATTTCTCTTTGTTAAAGCTATCCACTTGTGGTATTTCTGTTATAGCGGCACTAGTTAACTAAGATAGTACATTTCTGTTTACTGTGAGGGCTTGGGGAAATCGTGCTGGTCACTGGACACTGAACTCAGGGGAGCTTCTGCTGGTGGCAGAGTGCAGGTGTATTTGTGCCGATCACGTGCAGTATGTGCACTCCCGTTGGTCACCTTCCTGGCTGCAGGTGCACTGGTACTGGTCACTGGGCTGCAGGTGTGCTCATGTCAGTTGCAGGTGTGCCTTCACTGGTCATCAGGATGCAAGTGCCCTCTCGCCAGTTGCTGGACTGCAGGAGTACTCCAGCTGGCTGCCGACACGGGGGCACTTTCCCATAGGTCGCCGCACTGCAGGCACGCTCCCATCAGTCACCCAGCTGCTGGTGCATTCTCTCTGGTCTCTGGACAGAGGGCACAGACTTGCCCTTATGGATCATGCGTGTGGGGGGTGGACTTTCCAGTGACTAGGGTCTGGCCTGTTTAAATGTGGGGAGGGAGGCAGTGCACATGGAGGCTGGCTGAGTGGAGGGCTTCAAGTTGCTAATCTGCAGTTTTATTATTCAGTGGGTGTTTCAAGTCTAAATGATCAGGCTCTGCCTCTGGCAAGCAGACACTTTTCCAGTTCATAGCTCCCTCCCTTCTCCATGGTCATGAGGATAACTGAAGCTCCTTCCCTATCTTCCTGCACTTTCCCTTTTTAGCCATGTTTTTTGGTCCTGCTCACCTTGTTTCATTCCTAGTTGTTTGCACAGCATCTCTTTCTCTGGTTTTGAGTTCTGTATAGTTGCCTTCCTATGCTCATCACCCAAAGAACACTGCCTGTTTTTTTTCAAACAAAGCTTATTAAGAAAATGTTTTGCATCCTACTTTGGTGAGTGGTGTCTGGGGTCTTAAAATCCTGCAAGCAGCCATCTAAGATGCATCAATTGGTCCCAACCACCTGGAGTAAGGGAGAATGAAGGACACCAAAGACACAAGGAAAGTATTAGCCCAAGAGACAGAAAAGGCCACATAAATCAGAGACTTCATCAGCCTGAGACCAGAAAAACTAGATGGTGCCTGGTTATCACTGATGACCACCATGACAGGGAACAAAACAGAGAGTCCCTGATGGACCAGCAGAAAGATAGGGTGCAGAACTAAAATTCTAGTAAGAAGACTGGACTTAATGGTCTGACTGAGACTGGAGGTACCCTGGAAAGCATGGCGCCTTGATTCTCTATCAGCCCGGAAACAAAACAACTTCCAAGGCAACTCTTCAGACAGGGACTGGACTGGACTGTGGGACATAAAGTGATACTCATGAGGAGTGTGCCTCTTAGCTCAAGTAGACATGAGACCAAAGGGGCAGCTTCTGTCCAGAGGTGAGATGGGAAGACAAAGAGGGTTAGGAGCTGGTTAATTGGACATGGGGAATCAGGGACGGAATGGAGGAGTGTGCAGTCGCAGAATGGGGTGAGCAATCAGGTTCACATAACAATGTATGTATGAAATTTTGTATGGGAGACTAATTTGAAATGTAAAATTCATTTAGACTACAACAATTAAAAAAAAAAAAAACACTGCCTGTTTTGTCCCAAGTTGGCTACTCTGTGCCGGAGTGAGTGGCAAGATGCTGAGAGTCTGTATCTATCTTTGCCCATTGTTTTCTTTCTGTACCTCTTTCTGCTCAGAGCTTTGTCTAATTCTTCATCCTTCCGTTTGATTTTCAGGGTTCTAGGTTTGACATCTATATCTGTTTCACTTGGTTTCTTGGGTTTTTTATACAGGCAGATGTTCTGGTGCATCAGTCTAAGTTGCCATCTTGGGCTTCTCCCCATTTACTTCTTTTTTACATGAATTTATTTCAGGGGATCTCTGAAATTGTGGATACACACACTAGTGAAGTGTTTTAATAGACCCTTTCACCTTCCCCAAAAATACGTGTGTGGCACTACTTACTTTAGTTTAGAAGTGTGGGGAATATCAGTGACCAGTGTGCCTATGGAGCTGTGTTCCTCATGTGAATGTCATCTGCCATATGTATCCTGCATTTAAATTCTGGTTTTACCCCTAAGAAGCAATGTTACCTTGTGCAAGATGTTTAATCTTTTTGGGCTTAAATTCAACATCTCTAAAAAAAGGAGTCATAATAGTCCTTATCTCACCATCATAAGTCATTCTTATCACTGTTGTTGTTAGGTGCTGTCAAGTCCGTTCTGTCTCACAGTGACCTTATGTATATAAGAGAATGAAAAATAGCCCATTCCTTGCACTATCTTCCAAATCATTGCTATGTTGAGGCCCACTGATGCAGCCACTGTGTCAATCCATCTTGTTAAGTATCTTTGTCTTTTTGAATATTCTCTCCTTTACTAAATATGATGTCTTTTTCCAAGGACTAGTCTCTCCTGATAACATGTCCAAAGTAAGTGAGATGAAGTTTTGCCATCCTCGCTTCTAAGGAACATTGTGGCTGTACTTTCTCCAAGATAATTTTGTTCATTCTTCTGGCAGTTCATGGTATGTTCAATATTCTTTGCCAACACCATAATTCAAATGCATACATTATTCTTCTGTCTTCCTTATTCATGGTCCAGCTTTCACATGCATATGAGGTGATTAAAATATCATGGTTTAGGTCAGAGGCAACTTAGCCCTCAAAGTGACATCTTTGTCAATAGGGAATTGAAAATTAAAACAATGAAATACCTCTACACACCTATTAGAGTGATAAAAATCAAAACACTTACAACATCAAATTCTGGCAAAGATGTGGAACAATACTAGCACTCATTCCTTGCTAGCAGGAATGCAAAAATTGTCTAGTCACTTTGCAAGACAGAGTGGCATTTTCTTAAAAACCTAGACATAAGCTTACCATATGATCCAACAATCATGCTCCTAGGTAGTCACCCAAATAAATTTAAATTTTATGTGCACATGAAAACATTCACATGAATGTTTATAGCAGCTTTATTAATAATTGCCAACAATTGGAATCAACCAAGATGTTCTTCAGTAAGTGAGTGGAGAGAAAAACTGTGGAATGTCCTTAAAAAGGAATATTATTTAACAATAGAAAGAATGAGATACCAAGCTGCAAAAAGGCATGGAGGATCCTTGGATTCATATTCCTACTGAAAGAAGATAGTCTGAATAATCTACATACTGCATGATTCTAATTATATGGCATTCTGGAAAAGGAAAAATTATAGAGACAGTAAAATGATCAGTGGTTGCTAAGGAATTGAGGGAGAGAGGGGAAGATAAAAAAGTGAAGCACAGGGGATCTTAGGGTAGTAAAACTATTGTGTATGATACTATAACGGTGGATACATGCCATTATACATCAGTCAAAACCCCTAGAATGCAAAACACAAAGAATGAACTCTAATTTTAATTCTGTATTTTAGTTACAATAATGTATCAGCATTGATTCACCAACTGAAACAAATGTATTATACAGGAATGCAGGATATTGAGCATAGGGGAAACTTACCCTTGGGAGACAGGGATATATGGGAATCCGCTGTACTTTCTGCTCATTTTTTGTAAACATAAAGTACTATAAAAATAAAGCCTTTAATTATTAAATACATATATACATATAATGTATATATACTGAGGACCTTACAAAATGGCTGATAAGTTGGAATTCAGGCTTGGAAAATCACAGAAACAATGAGGATATGCAGTCAGAAGCACAGCATCATCTCTGAGAACCCACTGCTGTGCTCACAACAAGACCTTGCCCATGGCCTCGCTACCTGTGATGCTCTGGAATCTGGACACTAGTGCCCATACACTACTCCCTGCTTCAGAAAGAGTCCCTGACTCTAAGTCTCTCATTATTCATTCCAGACTTACAATTCCAAAAGGAAAAATCAGCCTGGCTAATTGGGGTTATATCTGCAGCCACTGATGTCAAGGTAGGTTGGGAAGCAAACATCTCATATTTTCAGGTTTTACCATGGGGAGAATGCTCTGCACATGCCACTCCCACTCACATAAGGCAGATCCCCTGTGTATAAGAAAGAAGAAAAGACAAGATCCAGGGAAAAGAATAAAAAAGCCTGATTTACCCTGTCTCTGAGGCAGTTGTAAACACCATGGTTGAGTCTGGCACATCTTAGTCTTCAAGGTGACGTCTTTGATTATGAACACTTTAAAGAAGCCTTTTACAGCAGCTTTCCTCAATACAATGTGTTGCTTGATTTCTTGACTGCTGCTTCCATGGGTGTTTCCACATTTAACCGTGTATTCATTGAACAAAATATTTAAAAAGCAACTATAATGTGACACACACCAGGCTGGGGTCAGGAGTTGCTTTAAATAGGGCACAAGTGTCAGTGCCTCTTAAAAAGAGACATTTAACTTGAAGTTAAATGATGGGGAAAATTAGCATGAGGTTGTAGGGGAAGGAATATTCCACACCAAAGGAACAAAGCTTTGAGGTGGGAACAAGCTTGACTAGCAATGGTTTCATGGTGATTTGTGTGGAGAAATAGTCTCACAAAATAATGGCCACAAACTCTGATATTAACCAAAGAACTCTGTCCCCTCTTCTTGCCTTAAAGTGGGAACTGTTAAATCTACAGAGTCATAGGCTTGACAAATGTCTAATGGATATTACCATTTACTTTGACCTTTGGAGAGCACTGATGAGCTGTTGAATATTAGCTGTGAACTGCACATAATACCAGGAGTTGACAGTAAGTTTCTCTAAATTACTTCCAGCTTTCCCTTAAATACCATTTAGAATAAATGTGTTCATTCAACAAATCTGGCTACATTGTAAGGATCAGTAGAGGAAACACTGAACAATAAATTCTTCATGTTCTTTGGAATCTAGGAGTGCATAAAGGCATTTGCCCTCAAGTATGTGACAAATGTTATGAGAGGAACAAAATCAATGCCATGGGAGTCTAGCCAGAAGTCTTGTTAATTTGCCTTCTAGTCAACCCTGATTCATGCTGACGTTAGGTATAACAGAATGAAACATTGCCTGGTCCTATGATATCATCATGGTATGTTTGAGTACATTGTTGTGGCTATTGTGTCAATCTATCTTGCTGAGGGTTTCCTTCTTTTTCGCTGACGCTGTAGTTTACCAAACATGCCTTTTACTAGCAATCAGTTTCTCCTGAGGATGTGTCCAAAGTAAGCACGCCAAAATCTTACCATCCTTGCTTGTGAGGAGAATTCTGGCTGTATTTCTTGTAAGACGGATACATTCATTCTTTTATATGAGGTTTTGTATGGTAAGAGTCTGTGAGCAGAGCAAGGAAATGGTGTATGTCCAAGAACAACAATTTAATAACAACCTCAAAAAATTTCTTACAAATATTAAAAGACTTATTCTCCTGTGTATAAGTTTTCCAAATTCTTCCTTAGCAATTAGAAGATTATCAAAGTATTATTTAAAAAAAGATTCCATCTATGCTGCAAAATTTACCAAATTTTTCCATGAACCAATTTTCAGAAAGAATGAGAGAATAACAGAATTCATATAGACATTTAGCTTTTTTTATAGTTTCAGGTCTCCTAAGCAATAACATTTAAAACTCCCATCGTGGCTCAATCAATACATTTCATATGGGTGTGCTATCAAACTACTAGATTATAATGCACATTAAATCTCTTGTCCATCCGATAGTCTGTGATATATATATATATACACACACACACGTATACATGAAATTATACCATGCGTTTGCTACATACAATTATATACCAGCAGTTGTATCTAAATGAGTTTTATGCTAACAGTGTCTACTGTTAGAATTGGTAAACTGTTCTTCACTATGAAAATCTAACCTCCCTGGGTAGTAGAAACAGTTTCTAAGTGCTGGACTAGTAACCAAAACATTAGCAGTTTCAAACCCACCCTGAAGCCTGATGATCTGCTTTTGAAAGGTCACAACTTTGAAAAACCTATGGAGTGCAGCTCTACTCTACACACATAGGGTTGCCATGAGTTGGAATTACTCAATGACAACAGGTTTGTACTTTTTTAATGAGAAATTAGGGAGTCCCTGGGTGATGCAAAGAGTTACCATGCTTGGATGCTAACCAAAAGATTCAAGGTTCGAATCCACCCAGAGATGCCTTGGAAGGAAGGCCTGGAGATCTACTTCTGAACAATCAGCCATTCAAAAATCCTATAGAAACTTCCTGGCAACATGGTGCTATAGACAGAAGCACCATGCCAGTGCTCCACAGCAAAGATCTGAAAAACTAAGTCAAACAGAGACAAATGCCAATCCTGCAACCCTAAGAATCAAATGTAGAGATAAAGAACTCAGCCATGAACCAAATGGACTAAGAAACTGACAGACAATAGAGAGAGATTAGAGATACATGCAGAGGTCCCCCATCAGCTAACACAGAATGCATCTGCCACCTTGGAATCCTATCAGAGATCAGAGATCGGGGGTATGAGAAAGCACCTTCACAGAGCTTCCAGTAGGACACAGAACAACTGGTAACCATCAATATATGCTTTCCCACCCCCCATCCTTCTTCACCCCACTCGGCTTCCTCTGCTTCCTGTGGCCACAATCTTTTGGAAGTGAAGCATCAGCTTCACCCCGTGTCACTTAGATTCCACCAGCCCATACTGGCCGGCTCCCTGAGTGGCATTTGTTGGCTGCGAATGTTGCTTTTTTCCACTTCTTTCAACTTCTTCCATACCTGTCACCACCTCCTCCTCTTCTCTCAAATACCTGACACCAAGTGCCATCTTTGCTTCTTCCTGAAAAGCTGTAAAACACCACTCGACTGTGAAACTGCTTCCAGTCCCATGCTGCCATGCTGGCGGGATCCCCGGGGCTTTTCATTTGTTTGTTTGTTTATTTGTTCTGTCTTAATTGCTTTGCTTGTTTGCTTTCTTTTTCTTTTCTCGACTTGGGAGCACCTTCTACCCGAGCAGTATTGTGCAGCTTGAGACCTGCTCCCTTACTCTTTGCAGATGCAAAATGGGATCCCTGAGGGCGTTTCTTTTTTCTTGTTTTTTGGTTTATTTTTTTGTTTTTTCTTTTGTTGTTTTGTTTTATTCTCTCTCTTTTCCCATTTTTGTCTTTATTCTTTTCTCAGTTTCTAGTCTCTCTATACTTACCTTCTCTTCTTGTCTCCTGAATATCTGGTGCTCTGTGACATCTCTACCCCTTCTAGCCAGACTGTACTTCATGACCCGGGAGCAACTTCCTCAGTCCTCACACCCACTCCAGTGGGACCCCGGTGGGCTTTCCTTTCTTTCTTTTTTTTTTTCTAATTTTTCTTTTTTTTTACCATTTTTCTTTTTGTTTTTCTCCATTTCTCAATCTCTCATCTCTCCACTCCAATGGCAAGCTCCCTTAACACTCTTTTTTGTTTATAGGTTTTTGGCTCCTGTTCCACTCTCCTCCCTCCTCCCATTTCCCATCGCCAGCTTAGCTCCACACATCACAATCTCCCCTTTTCTTCCTGCCTACCTGCACTGTGTGCTGAACACCACACCTCCAAGCAGCACAGGCATGGCCTACTGGAACCTGCTCTGCACAGATTCACTGTTGGCCCTGTTGGCCCAAGTACATTCCACCAACAATCCATCCCAGTATCTCCCCTTCAGCTGCACCTACCCTACTATACTATACCTGAATGACAGACCCTGCCCATTGTAGAAGGAGGCAAAAAGTACGATGCCTACAGATGAGCAAACAACAAAGAACGTACAGCCTGCCTTCTCAGACCTAAGTAAATACAAGTAAATAGCACGATGAAACAAACAAATGTACAATCAAAAAACAAGGAAATAACTACTGAATGTCCTGAAGACACCAGACAATATCCAAACACACAAAAAAACAGGACAAGATGATTCCAGTAAGTGTCCAAAATAAAACACCACATGGCATTCCAGTAGAAGAAAAGGCAATACAACTACCTGATAGGGAACTCAAATCTGTGATATTCAGAGCTATCCAAGAGTAGCAACAAAAAGCAGACAAAAATGAGCAAAAAATAGACAAAATCATGGAAAATACAGAACAAAAAATGAAAGAATTCAGGAAAATAATACAAGAGCAAAATGCTAAAATAAATTCACAACTAGAAATCATACAAAAACAACAATTAGATAAACAACAAGATTTCAGAAATGGAGAGTGTCATAGAAGGAATGAGGGGAAGGTTTGCAACGATAGAAGACAGAACAGTGAAATTGAAGACAAACACTTGGCTACAACTCTGAGGAAAAATAAAAGAAGAAAAAAAGAATGAAGAAACCCTGAGAATTATGTGACATAATCAAAAGCAACATTTTTCGAGTAATCTGAGTTCCAGAACAGGGAGAAAACAGAAAACACAGAGAGGATCATTCAAGAACTACTGACAAAAAACTTTCTCAATATCATGAAAGATGAAAAGAGGACCATTCAAGAAGCACAATGAACCCCATATAGGATAAACCCCAAAAGAAAATCCGCAAGGCATGTCATAATCACATTCGCTAAAACCAAAGACAAAGAATCCTGAGAGTATCTCAAGAAAAACAAATAGTCACATACAGACGAGAAACAATAAGACTTAGCTCGGATTACTTGGCAGAAACCAGGAAGGCAGGAAGGCAATGGGATGACATATATTAAACCTTGAAAGAAAAAAATTACCAGCCAAGCGTAATATATCCTGCAAAACTCTCCATCAAATATGAGGGGAAATTAGGAAATTTTCAGATAAACAGAAGTGAACGGACTATGTAAATACCAAACCAGACTTACAAGAATTATTACAGAGAGTCCTTTGGTCTGAGAACAAACAACATCACACCAAAGGCTGAATCTAGGACACAGGATCGGATAACAACATAGGAAATGAATTCTCAAGGATTAGCCAAACCAAAAGAATTACAACAGGGAACCAGAGAGGCTAACCTGTAAATGACAACAATATCAGAACAATAAAAAAAGGGAAATAAATGGTGTAGATATAGACCCTTTTAATGGAGAGGAAGATATAGACCCTTTTAATGGAGAGGTGATACCAAGTAATAATAGAGTGGTTCAAACCTAGGAAGATAAAGATAAATCTTAAGGTAAACACAAAGAAAGTTAACAAACCTACTCATCAAAATAAAGAAAAATGTAAACTTTCAGTAAAAACAAAACCTAAAAAAACAAGAGAAATGAAAAAAAATCCACGAGCTAAAGGAATTCAGCACAGGAGCTAAAAGGAACAAAGAAAATGTCAGCACAACAAAAAAGCAATACAGAATGACAGCAATAAACTCACACATATCAATAATTACACTGAAGGCAAATGATCTAAATGCATGCATAAAGAGACAGAAAGTCGACAGAATGGATAAAAAACAAGATCACTCAATATGTTGTCTATAAGAAACACACCTTAGAAACAAAGATGTAAATTTATTAAAAATCAAAAGATGGAAAAAAAATCAAGCAAACAGCTACCAAAAAAGAGTAGGAGTGGCAATACTAATCTCTGATAAAATAGACTCTAAAACAAAATCCACCATAAAAGACAAAGAAGGACACTACATAATGATTAAGGGGACGATCCATCATGAAGACATAACCATAATAAACATCTACGCAACCAATGACAGGGCTACAAAATACATAAAATAAACTCTAACAACACTGAAAAGAGAAACTGACAGTTCCACAATAATAGTAGGATACTTCAACACACCACTCTCAGCAAAGGACAGAACAACTAAAAAGAAACTCAGCAAAGATACGGAAGACCTAAAGGGCACAAGCAGCAAACTTGACCTCATAGACATATATAGAACACTCCATCCAACAGCTGCATTCTTTTCCAATGCACATGGAACGTTCTCCAGAAGAGACCACATCTTAGGCCACAGAGCAATCCTCAGCAAGATCGAAAATGTTGAGATAATTCAAACTATCTTCTTTGACTGCAGTACCATCAAGGTAGAAATTAACAACAGAAAGAGCAAGGAAAAAAATCAATCAAATGGAAACTGAATAATACCCTGCTTACACATCCCTGGGTAATAGAAGAAAACAGAGATGCAAACTAAAAATTTCTACAATCCAACGACAATGAAAACACATCATACCAAAACCTTTGGGACACAGCAAAGGCAGTCCTCAGAGGACAATTTATAGCAATAGATGCACATCAAAAAAGAAGAAAGGGATAAAATCAAGACATTAACTACAGAACTCAAACAAATAGAAAGAGAACAGCAAAAAACGCCCACAGCCACCAGAAGAAAGGAAATAATAAAGATCAGAGGAGAAATAAATGAAATAGGAACAGAAAAACAATAGAAAGAATCAACAAACCAAAAGTTGGTTCTTTGAAAGAGTCAACAAAATCGACAAACCACTGGCCGGACTGACAAAAGTAAAACAGGAGAGGACGCAAATAAACCAAATAAGAAATGAAATAGGTGACATTGCAACAGACCCAAGTGAAATAAAAAGGGTCATAACAGAATATTATGAAAAACTATACACCAACAAATTTGAAAACCTAGAGGAAATGGATAAATTTCTAGAAACACAGCACCTACCCAAACTATAATATGATGTTGAAAATCTGAGCAGACCCATAACAAGAGAAGAGATTGAAAAGGTAATAAAAAAAACTCCCAACAAAAAAAAAGCCCTGGCCCAGATGACTTCACTGGAGAATTCTACAAAACATTCAGAGAAGAGTTTGTACCAGTACTACTCAAGCTATTTCAGATGATAGAAAAGGAAGCAACACTTCCAAATTCATTGTGTAAAACCAGCATAACGCTGATACCAAAACCAGGCAAAGATGAAAAAAAAAAAAAAAGAAAATTACAAACCGATATCTCTCATGAATATAGATGCAAAAATTGTCAACAAAATTCTAGCCAACAGAATTCAGCATCATATCAAAAAAATAATACAACACAACAAAGTAGGATTCCTACCAAGTATGCAAGGATGGTTCAACTTTAGAAAATCAATCAACATAATCCACCACATAAATAAAAGGAAAGAAAAGAATCACAGGATCATCTCAATTGACACAGAAAAGGCATTCAACAAAGTCCAACACCCATTCCTGATAAAAACTCTCAACAAAATAGGTATAGAAGGGAAATTTCACAACATAATAAAGGGCATCTATGCAAAACCAATGGCAAATATAATTTTAATGGAGAGAGACTGAAAACATTCCACTTGAAAACAGGAACAAGACAAGGATGCCCTTTATCACCACACCTATTTAACATTGTGCTGGAATTTCTAGCTAGAGCAGTAAGGCAAGAAAAGAAACAAAGGGCATCCAGACTGGTAATGAAGAAGTTAAACGGTCTCTGTTTGCAGAAGATATATACTATACATAGAAAACCCTAATGTCTCCACAAAAAAATCTACTGGAACTAATAGAAAGATTCACTGGAGTATCAGGATATAAGATAAACATACAAAAATCAGTTAGATTCCTATACATCAGTATAGAGAACGATGAAAAGGAAATCAGGAAAACAATACTGTTTATAATAGCTCCCAAAAGATAAAACACTTAAGAGTAAATCTAACCAGGGATGTAAAAGACCTATACAAAGAAAACTATAAAACACTACAGCAAGAAACCCAGAGGGATCTACATAAATGGTAAAACATACCATGCTCATGGATAGGTAGACATGAAAATGGCAATTCTACCCAAAGGAATTTACAAATACAATGCAATCCTAATCCAAATACCAACAGCATTCTTCAGAGAGATGAAAAAACTAATAATTAACTTTATATGGAAAAGGAAGAAGCCCTGAATAAGTAAAGCACTACTGAAGAAGAAGAATAAAGTTGGAGGACTCACACTACATGACCTCAGAACCTGCTATACAGCTGCAGTAGTCAACACAGCCTGGTACTGGTATAACGACAAATACATTGACCAATGGAACAGAATTGAGAACCCAGATGTAAATCCATCCATCTACTATTACCTGATCTTCGACAAGGGCCCAAAGTCCATCAAATGGGGAAAAGACAGTCTTTTTAACAAACAGTGCTGGCAAAACTGGATACCCATCTGCAAAAAAATGAAACAGGACCCATACCTCACGCCATATACAAAAACTAATTCAATACGGATCAAAGACATAATATATAAAGCAAAAACTATAAAGTTCATAGAAGAAAAAATAAGATCAACACTTCAGGCCTTAATACATGGCATTAACAGGATACAAACCATAACCATCAACAAACAAACCCCAGAAGATAAGCTAGATAACTGGGATTTTCTAAAAATCAAATACCTATGCTTTTCAAAAGACTTAACCAAGAGTAAAAAGGGAACCTACAGATCGGGAAAAAAATTTTGGACAGTACAAGTCAGACAAAGCTCTAATCTCCATAATCCAACACCTCTACAACAAAAGACAAATAATCCTATTAAAAAATGGGCAAGGAAATGAACAGACACTTCACCAAAGAAGACATTCAAGGGGCCAACAGACACGTGAGGAAATGCTCGCAATTACTAGGCATTAGATAAATGCAAATTAAAACCACAATGAGATACCATCTCACTCCGGCATTACTGGCACAAATTCAAAAACACTGGAAATAACAAATGATGGAGAGGGTGCGGGCAGTTCGGAACTCTTATGCACTGCCGGTGGGAATGCAAAATGATACAACCATTGTGGAAAATTATATGATGCTTCCTTAGAAAGCAAGAAATCGAAATACCACAAGATCCAGCAATCCCACTCCTAGGAATATATCCTAGAGAAATAAGAGCCGTCACACGAATAGACATATGCACACTCATGTTCATTGCAGGATTGTTCACAATAGCAAAAAAATGGAAAGAACCTAGATGCCCTTCAATATATGAATGGATAAACAAACTATGGAACATACACACAATGGAGTATTATGCAATGATAAAGAACAAATGATGAATCTGTGAAGCATATCATAACATGGATGAAACTGGAGGACATTATGCTGAGTGAAATAAGTCAGTTAGAAAAGGACAAATAGTGTAAGAGACTTCTGCTGTAATAACTCATGAAAAAGTTTACACACCTAAAGAAACAGTCGTTGTTAGTTATGAGGGATGGGAGCGGTGGGAGGGGAATAGAAAAAAAAGAAAACAAAAGGAAAATTCTATCGAGCAGAGTTTTACTCTGACACACATGGGATCACTATGAATCAAAATCAACTCAACTTCGACTGGTAATGAGAAATCAATGTTAATCTTAACTGTACAAACCATAGAATTGATAATCATATATTGAACGTTAGTTTCAATGTGAGAAATGCTTTTCTCAAGGTCATCAGTCTTCCAAAAAATCCACCAACATCAGTGGGTGCTTATTTGTGCCAAGCATTATCTCAAGCACTGGTCATACAAAAATGAACTGGCCACAGTCTTCAGCCTTAGCCTGCCAACAGTCTAGCAGGAAAAGAAAACGATTTTAAAGCTTAAAATTTATTCTTTCTAATAACACTTCTTTCATTTAAGCAGATTATTTCTGCAAACTGGCAGTCGTGTAATCTTCACACTCGTTCCTAGCTGGAGACTCTGACGTATATTCATAGGCAGTCACCAGAAATGAATTAAAAAACATAAAAACTCACTAGCAAGAGGCACTATGCACTTTTTGTCTACAGTGTTTCCTTCATTCTCAGGAAAAGTCTGAGCACTTCTAGTCTTCTTGGACCTTAATCTACCCTGGGAACACCGGGCAAAAATTAGCATAGAAGAATACGTGAATACCTCCTCCTAGGGTGATTTTTGGAGCCCTGGTGGCAGAGTGGTTAGAGATCTTATCTGCTAACCAAAAGGTCAGCAGTTTGAATCCACCAGCTTCTCTTTGGAAACCCTATGGGGACGGTTCTACTCTGCACTGTAGGGTTGCTATGAGTGAAATCAGCTGGACAGCAACAGATAAAACGCTAAGGTGATTCTAAACTCTGATAAAGTGTAACCCACTGGGATAAAGCCTAGGCATTGGTGTAATTTTCTAAAGTTCCCCAGGCTATACTATGGCATAGTATCTAACAGTGGGAATCTCTACAAGGAACTTCAGATGGAATAACAAGATAGCTCTTGTTGTAGACAAGTAGCAAACAACAGCATGCATTTGAAAGACAGGAAAAGTATTTTTCTTGATTCTGCTTCTTTAAACTCTGCACATTTGAGTGTTTCTGAAGTCCTACAGCCCCTTAAACCCTCTCCTCCTGTTCAAGGGCACTTAGCTTTGGTTCTTCGGTAATTTCTGACTTCAATTAGTTCAGTTTTATAATTAGAGCACAAGGAGTGTTTAGTGCAGTGTTAGTGGACTATGCTCAAATTTTTCAACCAGCAGGTGAAAATTTCAAATGTGACCAGACAGTACAGTACGCCCTCCTGAACCTCGCCCTCCCCCATAAGAGTCAGTCATTTCCTCAACGTATTTCTTGTAACATGGGTCCTGGCAAGGAATGTCTTACTGTTCAAATATTTGATGCACATAGACTGCAGGTCTATCATAGGAGAAACCAAGGAAGATATTGGTCATTGTGACATATAGGTCATCACTAGTGACATAGATATTGGCATTACGTGTAAAACAAGATTCCAGTTAACCTTAAATATAAAGGAATAAAAGGGAGTAAACTATTGATACAGGCAACAACCTGGATGAATCTGAAAAACATCATGCTAAGTGAGAGAAACCAGAGTTAAGAGGCTACAATCTCCATAATTCCATTTAGAACATTCTAGAAGAGGAAAATCTATAGATAAAGGAAAACAAACAAACAAACAGTGGTTGACTGGGGGTATGGGAACAGTTAACTACCAAGGACTGAAAAAATTTCCAGGGAGTATGAGTGATGAAAGTGGTCTATGTCTTGATTGTGGTGGTAGTCCTCAACTCTCTGTGTTTTTCAGAAGTCAAGAATCAGACTCTGAAAAGAGTGAATTTTACTGTGTGTAAAGTATAACTTTTTTTAAGAAATTAAAATGTAAATTAAAACAAAAGGGCTCCCCTCCTTTTCGTTGGGAAAGCCCAGCTCCCCACTTAAGTCAGCTTCTGAGGACAGGAGAAAATCCCCCTCCTATGTTTACTGAGCAGCAGAGATATAAACATCACAAACTCAGTTTGAAAAAGGAAGTCAGTTCCAGGTGTACACCCAGAGCCACAATCAAAGGTCAGAAGACAGAAAGAGCTATCAGACAACAAAGTCAGTCACCTAAATGAGAACTAGCCATAATAAACACAGAGGCTGAAACATCCACATGAAAACTCATTCAGAACTCCTCACTTAAGGCTGAAAAAACACAGGACAAGATTGCCCTTAAGTGGTTTTTAGGAAAGACTGAAACTTATTATTTAAAATATTAAAATAAAAGATAGCAAAATTGCTAAAGTTCAACAAAGAGTAAAACACACAAAATCACAAGAGAAGAAAGATCAATCAATAAGAAAATACGAATAAGAGGAAATTTCTCCTGTGAAAATCTGGATAATGGAAAGAATAGAAAACTTTCAGACAGTGGAGCTAAACATGTTGAAGAAAGCAAAAAGCACACAGAAAAGAAACAAACAGAGATAAGGAAAAAAATGGAGAAAGACTATGAAATATTAAATAAAAAAAAATGAAAGCATAACACAAAAAATTACCAGAACTGATGAATAAAGCAATTGAATTAGAAAATATAAAAAACAGTCAACAATCAAGTCGAAAAGACAGAAGATAGAATAAGTAAACTAGAAGAGAGAGTAACTGAACTTACCAAGTCTCAAGAGGAACAAGATAAAAGAGTACAGTGAACAAAGCCAAATGCAAATACTGTAAGAGATTCAATTAAGGAATCTGAAATTAAAATTATTGGAATTCCAGAGCACCATGACCATAATAAAGGCATAGAAATAATATTCCAAGAGATAGTCATGGAAAATTTCCAAGATTGACACAAAGAACCAAGATTACAAATACAGGGAGTTTTAGGAACCTCAGTTAGAGGAAACAGAAAAACATCACTACTGCACTACATCCTAATAAAATTCCTCAAAACCAAAGACAAGGAGAGAATTATGAAAGCAACAAGAGGAAAACACTATATAACATATTTCAATGGTTAAGATAGTGTGTCAACTTGGCTGGGCCATGATTCTCTGTGGTCTGATGGTCATATGATGTCATCTCTTCCATAATGAGATTTGATATAATGTAATCACCTCCATGATGAGATCTGCTGTGAGTAGCCTATCAGTAGTAAGGGAGTTTCCTTAGGTGTACGGCCTGCATTGACTATAAGCAGACATTCTGGCAATGCTCATGTTCTTTTGCTAGCACTGGATCCTGCAGCTGGCTCCTAGCTGTCTGACCTCTGTTTCACAGGACCTGAGCTAACAGCTTACCTGCAGTCTTGCCTGAGAAATCTTGGGAATTCATCAATCTTTGCAGCCTGTGAGCAAGAGCCCTGCTCACTGACCCGTCAATCTTGGATTCATCAGCCCCTGCGGCTACATAAATACGGAAAAGTCTCTATCCTGACCCAGGGACTTGGGATGTTCCAGCGTCTACAACCACATGAGTGGTTGTATAAATCTCTCTAAATATATATTTATACACTTTACTGGTTTTGCTTCTTTAGAGAACCCAGCATAAGACAGATATCAAGGGTACTTCTAAGAATTAGAGTAAAATTTCCCCTTAAATACTCTAGAGGCCAGAAGACAATGGAACATAATATTTAAATACTGAACAAAAACAGTTGCCAACCAAGAATTCTTTATCCAGCAAAATTGTCATTTAAAAATGAGGGAGAGAACAAGAAATTCACAAATAAACAGAAGCTCCGGGAATTTGCCAGTACCAGACTAGCTCTGGTAGAAAAGAAAGAAAAAAAACAAAATGAGTGCCAGAAGAGACTCTGAAACTTTCTCTTGAACATTGAGTAGCTAACGCAAAAGGAAGAGATGATGAAACAAAAGAGCTGAACAGAAGATTTCAAAGGGTGGCTCGAGAAGACAGAGTGAAGTCTTATAAAGACATGTGCAAAGACCTGGAGATAGAAAACCAAAAGGGAAGAGAATACTCTTCATTCCTCAAGCTGAAAACTGAAGAAGAAATTCAAGACTCGAAATACAATATGGAAGGATGCTATGGGGAAAATATTAAATGACTCAGGAAGCATCAAAAGAAGATGGAAGGAATACACAGTCACTACACCAAAAAGAATTGGTCAATGTTCAAAAATTTCAGGTGGTAACATATGATCAGGAACTAATGGTACTGAAGGAAGAAGTCCAAGCTTCACTGAAGGCACTGGCAAAAACAAGGCTCCAGGAATTGACAGAATACCAATTGAGATGCTTCAACAAATGGATCCAGTGCTGGAAGTGCTCACTTGTCTATGCCAAGAAATTTGGAAGAGAGTTACCTGGCCAATCAACTGGAAGAGATCCATATTTATTCCTATTCCCAAGAAAGATGATCCAACCAAATGTGGAAATTATTCAACAATATCATTTTATCACACGCAAGTAAAATTTTGCTGAAGATCATTGAAAAGCAGCTTCAGCAGTACATACAGGGAACTACAAAAAATTCAAGCTGGATTCAGAAGAGGATGTGGAATGTCAGATGGATCTTTGCTGAAAGCAGAGAATACCAGAAAGATGATTACCTGTGTTTTATTGACTATGCAAAGGCATTAAACTGTGTGGATCTAACAAATTATGGATAACATTGCAAAGAATGGGAATTCCAGAAAACTTAATTGTACTCATGAGAAACCTGTACATAGATTAAGAAGAAGTCATTCCAACAGCACAAGAGGATACTGCATGGTTTAAACTCAGTAAAGATGTGTGTCAAGATTATATCCTTTCACCATACTTATTCAATCTGTATGCTGAGCAAATAATCCAAGAAGCTGGACTATATGAAGAAGAACGGGGCATCAGGATTGGAGGAAGATGCATTAACAACCCACATTATGCAGATGACACAACATTGCTTGCTGAAAGTGAAGAGAACTTGAAGCACTTACTGACGAAGATCAAAGACCACAGCCTTCAGTAGTGATTACACCTCCACTTATAGAAAACAAAAACTTTTACAACTGGACCAAGAAGCAACATTACGATAAAAGGAGAAAAGATTGAAGTTGTCAAGCATTTCATTTTACTTAGATCCACAATCAACACCCATGGAAGGAGCAGTCAAGAAATCAAAAGACACATTGAATTGGGCAAATCTCCTGCAAAAGACTTCTTTAAACTGTTAAAAAAGCAAAGATGTCACCTTGAAGACTCATGGATTGAATTATGTCCCCAAAAAATATCTAGCAACTTGTCATGGTCATGATTCCCAGCATTGTATGATTGTCTGCCATTTTGTCGTCTGATGTGATTTCCCTGTGTGTTGTAAATCCTATCACTATGATGTAATAAGATGGATTAGTAGCAGTTATATTGATGAGATTTACAAGATTAGATAGTGTCTTAAGCCAATCTCTTTTGATATATAAAAGAGAGAAGCAAGAAGAGAGACATAGGAACCTCATATCACCAAGAAGGCATAGCCAGGAGCATAGTGCATCCTTTGGACCCAGGTTCCTGCACTGAGAAGCTCCTAGTCCAGGGGAAGATTGATGACAAGGACCTTCTTCCAGAGCCAATAAAGAGAGCATTCCCCTGAAGTTGATGCCCTGAATTTAGACTTGTAGCCTACTAGATTGTGAGAGAATAACTCTCTTTGTTAAAGCCATCCACTTGTGGTATTTCTATTACACTAGTACTAGATGATTAAGACAAAGACTAAGGTTTGTCTGATCCAAGTCATAGTGTTTTCAGTCTTCTCATATGAATGCAAACACTGGACAATAAATAAAGAAGAATGACGAAGAATTGACACCTTTGAATTGTGATGTTGGCAAAAAATATTGAATATACCATGGACTACCAGAAGAATGAGCAAAATCTATCTTGGAAGAAGTACAACCAGAATACTCCTTAGAAGCAAGGATGGCTAGAGTATGTCTCAAATACTTTGGACATGTTATCAGGAGGGATCACTTCCAGGAGAAGGACATCACTCTTGGTAGAGGGTCATCGAGAAAGTGAGGACCGTCAATGAGATGGATTGACATAGTGGCTTTGACAATGAACTCAAGCATAACAACTATTGTAAGGATGGGGTGGGAGCAGGTAGTGTTTCATTCTGTTTTACATAGGGTTGCTATGAGTCAGAACTGGCTCAATGGCTCCTAACAACAACAACAACAGATAAACTCTGTAAGTATTACTCAAGGGAGTTACCCAAACTGAAAGACAATAACATTAAATAAATACTTGAATTCATACAGGGAAAGAAAACAAAATATGAGGGAGAAGAAGAGAGAGTGCTCTCTAAAAACAAACAAACCTGGAAAAAACAAACAAATCAACAAAACGCATAATTGTAGGGATAAAGTATATTATCAGGAAGTAAACTCAGTAATTTAATTCCATAAGCAATACAACATCAAGCTAGCAAGAAATATGTACAAAGAAGAAGTACTGGATATAGGATATACAATGAAGTCAACGAAGACCCACCAAAAAAAGTCAAGGTTGTGGGGGAAAAGAAATCAGAAATAGATTTAATCTGTTAGTATTGTATGTCATCTATTTTTTGTCAGTTACATGTGGTAATAAATGAAATTTACATAAGGCAAAAAGTGTGGAAGCTACTAAGGAATAAACTACAAAAAATACCCAGAGGAAAAAGGAAGAAATCAAGAGTTCATCACAAGAAACCAGCCTAACACAAATAATAATAGAAAAATGAGAATAAAAAAATATATTAAACACTCAGAAAACAAATAGCAAAATGATTGGGATAGACATTCATTCTCAGTAATAATTTTAAACGTAAATGGTCTAAACTCCCTGTACAAAAGAAATAGAGTAGAAGAATAAATTTTTTAAAAAAAGTACATCCTCTTGCTGTTTCTCAGAAACACACCTTAGACATTAGGACACAAAAAGACTGAACATAAAAAGATGGAAAAATTATCCCATGTAAACAGTAAAAAAGAAGAGCAGAAATGAGCATACTGATGTCAGATAAAATACACTTTAAATCAAACTATTATAAGACAAGAGATAAAGAAGGTTATTACTTAATAATAAAAGGGTAAATCCAGCTAGAAGACATAATATTTATAAATATATATGCACCTAACAGCAAAATAAAAGAAACAAATACTGACCAATATGAAAGGAGAAATAGACAACTCTGCAACAATAGCGAGGACTTCAAGACACCACTTTGAATTCTAGACAGAAAATCTAAAAAGAACACAAAGGAACCGAGGTCTTAAATAAAACCATAAGATAATCTGAACTAACAGACATATATAAAACACTTCACTCATCATCAGAATGATATATATTTTCCCCCAGTATAGACCACATGCTAGGCCACACAAGAAGTCTCAGCAAATTTAAGAAGATTAAAATTATACAAAGCTTTGTCTCAGACCATAAAGGTATAAGGCTTGTAATCAAAAAAAGGAAAAGTAATAAAAATAAAAATGAATATATGGAACTAAATAATATACTTCAAAAAAAAACCTATCGGGTCATAGAAAAAATCAAAAGTGAAATTAAAGAAAATAGAATCAAATAAAAATGAAAACACAACATATCAAAACTTTTGGGACACAGCAAAAGCAGTCCTCAGAGAGAAACTCATGACAATAAATGCCTACATTAAACAAAGAAGAAAGATCCAAAATCAATAACTTAAACCAACAACATGAACAAATAGAAAAGGAAGAGGAAAAGAAACCTAATGCTATCAGAAAAATGGAAATAATAAAGATCAGGGCAAGAATAAAAGAAATAGAAATACAAAAACAGTAGAAAGTATCAAGAAAACTAAAAGGTGGTTCTTTGAAAGAATCAATAAAATAGGAAAACCACTAGCTAGACTTACAAAAGAAAAAGAAAAACAAAAAAGACAAGATGAAGCAAATAACCAAATTAAGAAATGAAACTGGAAACATTAAAACAGATCCAAATGAATTCAAGAGAATCATAATAGATTACTATGAAAAATCGAATTCCAACAAATTTTAAAACCTAGATGAAATGGAAAAATTCCTAAAAACACACTACCTACCTAAACTTACACAGAGGTAGAAAATCTAACCAGACCCCTTACAAAAGAAGAGATTAAAGATGTCAACAAATACTGTCAACAGCAACAATAAAAAAAGAAAAGCCCAGCACCAGTATGGCTACATTGGGGAATTCTACCAAACATTCAGAGAAGAGTTGACACAAATTCTACTCAATCTCTTCAGAAACACAGAAGAGGAAGGAATACTCATTAATTCCTTTTATGAAGCCAGTGTAACCCTGATATTTAAACCAGGCAAAGACATCAAAATAATAATAATAAAAGAAAAGAAAATTAAAGATCAATATCCTTCATGAACATAGATGCAAAATTTTTCAACAAAATTCTAGCCAACATAATTCACCAATATATCCAAACAAAAAATCATATAACATGATCAAGTGGGATTCAGAGAAATACAAGGGTGGCTCAACATTAGCAAGTCAATCAATGTTATCCACCACATAAATAAAACAAAGGAAAAGAACAATATTATCCTATCAATTGATTCAGAAAATGAAATTTGATAAAATTCTATACCCTTTCCTGATACAAAACATAAGCAAAATAGGAATAGAAGGGAAATTTATAACCATAATCAAGGGCTTATACACAAAACCAACAGCCAACCTTATTCTCAATGGAGAAAGACTGAGAAACTTCCCTTTGAGAACTGGAATGAGACAACAATGCCCATTAACACCTCTCTTATTCAACATTGTAGTGGATGTCCTAGCGAGAGCAATAAGGCAAGAGGGAGAAATAATACATATCCAAATCAAAAAGGAAGAAGTAAAACTCTCTCTATTAGCAGCTGACATGTTTCTATACATAGAAGATCTAAAGATTCCACAAGAAAACTACTGGAACTAGTAGAAGAATTCAGCAAAGTTGCAGGATACAAAATCAACACACAGAAATAAACTAGGTTCCTTTATACTAACAAGGAATATTGTGAAGAAGAAATCAATAAAAATATATCATTCACAATAGCCCCCAAAATGATAAATCACCTAGGAATTAACCTAACCATGGACATAAAAGTCTTATACAATTAAATTATAAAAAGCTATAAGAAACTAATAGAGACCTACATAAATTTAAGAACATCCATGCTCATGGATTGGAAGACGTAATATAGTGAAAATGTCAATTCTACCTAAAATGATCTACAGATACTATGCAATCCTGATACAAATTCTAAGAACAGTCTTTACTGAAATGGAAAAGCTAATTACCAACTTCATATGGAAAGGAAATAACCCTGAATAGCTAAAGTAATATTAAAGGAGAGTAACAAAGCAGAAGGCCTCACATGCCCCAATATCAAAAATGCACTATATAGCCTCTGTCATGAAAACTGCTTAGTATTAGGTATTGGTATCAGAATTATGCTGGCTTCATAGAAAGAGTTAGGGATTGTTCTTTCCTCTTCCATGTTTTTGAAGAGTTTGAGAAGAATTGGTGTCAACCCTTCTCTGTTTGGTAGAATTCCCCAGAGTTGCCATCTAATCAAAACCAAACCTTTTGCCTTACAGTAAATTCCGACTCATAGTGACCCTATAGGACAGAGTAGAACTGCTCCATAGGGTTTCCAAGGAGCAGCTAGTGTATTCAAACTGTCAACCTTTTGGTTAGCAGCCAAGCTCTTAACCACTGTGCCACCAGAGCTATCTGATCCTGGGCTTTTTGTTAGTAGTTTTTTAATGACATCTTCAGTCTCTTCTTTATAAAAGGTCTGTTTAGATTTTCTACATCTTTTCAAAGTTTAGGTTATTTGTCCATTAGCTCTAATTTGCCTATGTTTTTATCTAAAATCCCAATGTCCTTGTCAATTTTTTGTCTAGAACTGAAAATGATGCGCTGAAGTCCAAACTATTACTGTGGAGTTGTCTATTTCTCCTTTCATTTTAGTCAGAAATTTGTTTCATATATTTTGAAACATTCTTGTTAAGTGCATATGTATTTATAATTTTATGTATTTTTTTTGTTATGCAATGACCTTCCTTATATACTGTAACAGATTTTGTTTTAACATTTATTTTACGAGTATGGCCACCCCTACTCTTTTTGGTTAATGTTTGCATGGAATATTTTTTCTATAGTTTTATTTTTCAGTCTTTTTGTGTCCTTATATCTAAGATGTGTTTCCTGTAGACAACAAAAAAATAGATCATGCTTTTTTTTTTCTTCTTTTCTGCCGCATTCTGACTTTTTCATTGGGAATGAAGACTATTTACATTTAAAGTTATTACTTAGAATGATGTCTCTACCTCATCCATCTTGCTATTATTTTTTGAGTGTTTCATATCTTCTTTGTCTTTTTATTCTCATTTCCTTGTTATTATTTGTGTTTGGCTCCTTTCTTGTGATGAGCTTTTTGATTTCTTCCTTCTTCTGTGTGTTTTTTCTAGATGATTTCTTAGTCGTTACCACACGTATCACATTACACAATTTGCAACTGTGACAACATTTAACATATGAACAACAGATAGCATACAATGTTAGATTTGCTCCTTCCTCGCCCGTTTCTGTTGGTTAGTCTCCAATAATATCCGTTTACATCCTATATCCAATAGGCTTATTTTGTACTTATTCCTTGTCAACTTCATATTGTATTGATGGTGGTGGTGGTTGTTGTTAGGTGTGACTGAGTCAGTTCCAACTTATAGTGACCTTATGTACGACAAAACAAAACACTGCCCCATCCTGTGCCATACTCACTATTTCTTATGGTTGAGCTCATCTTTGCAGCCACTGTGTCAGTCCATCTTGTCAAGGGTTTTTCTCGTTTTCACTGACCCTATACCTTACCAAGCATGATGTCCTTCTCCATGGTCTGGTCACTCCTGATAACATATTCAAAGTTCTTGAGACAAACTCTCAACGTCCTCGCTTCCAAGGAGCACTATGGCTGTACTTCTTCCAAGACAGACTTGTGCATGCTGCCAGTACATATTTTATGCAATATTCTTCATCAACACGACAATTCAAAGGCATTGTTTCTTCTTCAGTCTTCTTTATTCATTGTCCAGCTTTCACATGCATATGAAGTGACTGAAAATACCATGGCTTGGGTCAGGCGCAGCTTAGACCTTAAAGTGACATCTTTGCTTTTCAACACTTTTAAGAGTTCCTTTACATCATATCTGTCCAATGTAATACATTGTTTGATTTATTGACAGCTTCTTCCATGGGTGTTGCTTGTGGATCCAAGCAAAATGACATCCTTGAAAAACTGAAATCTTTTCTCTGCTTATCATGATGTTACTTTTTGGTCCAGTTGTGAGGACTTTTGTTTTCTTTATGTTGAGATATAATACTGAAGGCCGTAGTCTTTGATTTTCATCAGTAAGTGCTTCAAGTCCTCTTCACATTCAGCAAGCAAGGTTGTGTTATCTGCATATTACCTGTTGTTAATGAGTCTTCCACCAATTCTTATGCCCCATTCTTCTTCATATAGTCCAGTTTCTCAGATTATTTGCTTAGCATACAGATTGAACACATATAGTGATAGATATAACCCTAACACACACCTTTCCTGATTTTGAACCATGCAATATCCCCTTGTTCTGTTCGAAGGACTTTCTCTTGGTTTATGTATAGGTTCTGTATGACCACATTAAGTGTCCTGGAATTCCCATTTTTCACAATATTATCCATAATTTGTTATGATCCACACAGTTGGATTCTTTTGCATAATCAATAAAACACAAGTAAACACCTTTCTGGTATTGTCTGCCTTCAGTCAAGATCCACCTGATATTAGTAATGATATCCCTTAGTCCATGCCCTCTTCTGAATCCGGCTTGAATTTCTGGCAGTTCCCTAGTGATGTACTGCTGCAACCGTTTTTGAGTTATCTTCAGTAAAATTTTCCTTGTGTGTGATATTTTTCAATTATTTCTGAATTTTTTGGATTAACTTTTGTAATAATTATGGGATTAAATTATTGAGTTTATACCTGAAAATATTGTATACTTGGTCCTTATGATTGCCCATGATGTTGCGTCTTGGAAATCTCTCTCTCTTATTTTTTTTTCCCTGTGTACACACTTGAGAGTATTTGTTTAACTTTCTTGCCTTTCCAATGGGAGAATTCCCTTGCATAGTACTTATAGAGCTGGTCTGGAAGTGGTAAATTCCCATTGTTTTCATTTATATGAGAATGTCTTGATTTTGCCTTGGTTTTTGAATGACAGCTTAGCTGGGAAAAAATTCTTGGTTGTCAATTGTTTTCGTTCAGTATTTTATGCATGTTACTCCATTGTCTTTTGGCCTCTAAAATTTCTGGGGAGAAACCTACGTTTATTCTTATAAATTACCCTTGGTATGTTATATTGTGTTTTTCTCTTGCTGCTTTCAAATTCTCTCTTATCTTTGGTTTTAAAGAATTTTATTAGGAAATGGTGTAGCTTGATCTTTTCATATTTCCTGTATTTGGAGTTCGTGAAGCTTCCTGTATTTTCAGGCTTGATTCTGTGTGCAGGTCAGGGAAATTGTCTATGATTACATCTTTGAAAATTCTTTCTATGGCTTTAAAATCCTCTTTATGCTCGGTAATTTCAATAATTCTAATGTTAGATTTATTAATTGACTCTCATATTTCCATTTGACTTTGTTCATTTTTCTTTGTTATTTTCTCTTGTTTCTTCAGACTTGATAAGTTCATTTACTGTCTTATACTTCACTTATTCTATTGTCTGTCTGTTCAACTCTACTGTTGAGTGATTCTCCTGGATTTTCTTATTCAGTTGCTGTATTCTTCATTTGCAATAGTTCTCTTTGATTTTGTCTTTTCCAATTTCCTCATTGACTATATCAATTTGTTGCTCCATTTTTCCATGATCTCCATTTGTTTGTTTTCTGTGTGCTTTCTGTGTGTGTTTGTGTGTTTTAAATTTTACTTTAGATGAAGGTTTCCAGAACAAACTACCTTCTCATTAAAACAATTCGTACACATATTGTTTTGTGACATTGGTTGCCAAACCCCAGGACATATCTGTATTCTCCCCTTTTTGACCTTGGGTCACCTATTACCAGCTTTCCTGTCCACTCCTGACTTCTCGTCCCTGCCCCTGGACTGTTGTGCTCATTTAGTCTCGTTTTATTTTATGGGAGTATCTAATCATTGGCTGAAGGGTGAACCTCAGGGATGACTTCGTTACTGAGCTAAAAGTCTGTCCTGGGGCCACACTCTCAGTGTTTCTCCAATATCCACCAGACTAGTAAGTCTAGTCTTTTTTTGTGTGTGTGTGTTAGAATTTTGTTCTACGTTTTTCTCCAGCTCTGTCCAGGACCCTCTATTGTGATCCCAGGCAGAGCAGTCAGTGGTATCAGCCAGTCACCCTTAGTTGTGCTGGACTCAGTCTGTTGGACACTGTAGTACTTGTGGCCCAGTAGTCATTTAGACTAATCTTTCCCTTGTCTTTGGTTTTCTTCATTCTGTCTTGCTCCAGATGGGGTGAGTCCAGTGAAATATCTTAGATGGCTGTTCACAAGCTTTTAAGACCTGATACAGCTCACCAAAGTAGAATGTATTCTCAGGGGAAATATTTCCAGCCTCTCTCCATTAAGAATGATATTGGCTGTTGGTTTTGCATAAATGCCCTTTATTATGTTGAGGAATTTCCCTTATATACCTATTTTATTGAGAGTTTTTATCAAAACAGTGTTTGAACTTTGTCAAATGCCTTTTCTGCATCAACTGAGATGATCATGTGATTCTTTTCTTTTATTTATGTAGTGGATTACATAGATTGATTTTCTAATGTTGAACCTTCCTTGCATACCTGGTATGAATCCAACGTGGTCATGGTGTATTTTTTTTTTTTTTTTGGAAATGATGCTGAATTTTATTGGCTAGAATTTTTTTGAGAATTTTTGCACCTGTATTCATGAGAGATACTGGTCTGTAATTTTCTTTTGAGCAGGTGTTTTGCCTGGGTTTGGCATCAGGGTTATGCTGGCTTCATAGAACGAATTCAGAAGTATCCCTTCCTTGTCTATATTCTGAAATAGTTTGAGTAGTACTGGTGTAAACTCTTCTCTGAATATTTGTTAGAAGTCTACGTAAAGCCATCTGGGCCAGAGCTTTCTTTTTTGTTGTGGGGAGTTTGTTTTACTACTGTTTCAATCCTTTCTCTTGTTATGTGTCTGTTCAGATCTTCAACTTCAGTTTGTGTTAGTTTGGGTAGATAGTGTGTTTCTAGAAATTTGTCCATTTCCTCTAGGTTTTCAAATTTGTTGTATAGTTTTTCATAGTACTCTGTTATGATCCTTTTTGTTTCACTTAGATCTGTTGTAATGTCCTCCATTTCGTTTCTTATTTGGGTTATTTGCTCCTTCTCTTGTGTTTCTTTTGTCAACTTGGCTAGTGGTTTGTTGATTTTGTTGATCCTTTCAAAGAACTAAAAGAAGCTGTGGGCTTCTTTTGCTGTTATGTTTCTATTTGTTCATGTTTTGTAGCTAATGTTTTGATTTTGTCCCTTTCTTCTTTTTTAATGTGTGCATCTATTGCTATAAATTGACCTCTGAGCACTGCCTTTGCTGTGTCTGAAAGCTTTTGGTATGATGTGTTTTCATTCTCAGTTGATTCTGGGAAATTTTTGATTCCATCTTTGGTTTCTTCTATTACCCAGTGGTATTTAAGCAGGGTGTTATTCAGTTTCCATGCATTTGATTTTTTTTCCCTGGTTTTCTTGTTGTTAATTTCTGCTTTGATGGTGTGATCAGAGAAGATATATTATCTCACTGTTTTGGATTTTGTTTAGGGTTGCTTTGTGGTCCAATATCTGATCTATTCTGGAGAATTTTCCATGTGCATTGGAAAAGAATTCATACTTTGCTGCTTTTGGGTGGAGTGTTCTACGTATGTCTGGAGGTCAAGTTGGCCAATTGTGGCTTTCAGATCTTCTATATCTTTGCCGAGTTTCTTTCTAGATGTTCTGTTGTTTTCTGAGAGTGGTGTGTTGAAATCTACTACTATTAATGTGGAACTGTCAGTTTTCTCTTTTGATTACTGTTAGAGTTTGTTTTGTGTATTTTGGAGCCCTGTCATTGGGTGTGTAGATATTTTTCAGGGTTATGTCTTCATGATGGAACATCACTTTAATCATATATTATGCCTTTGTCTTTTATGATGGATTTTGTTTTATAGTCTATTTTAGCTGAGATTAATATGCCACTCCTACTCTTTTTGGTAGCTGTTTGCTTAGTATGTATATTTTTTCAATCCTTCTATTTTTAATATATTTATGTGTTTGTTTCTGAAGTGTGTCTCTTGTGGACAGCATATCAATCGATCCTGCTTTTTTATCCATTTTGTCACTCTCTGTCTCTTTATGCGTGCATTTAGGCCATTTACGTTCATTGTAAATATTGACAGGTTTAAGTTTATTGCTAACATTTTGTAGTGCTTTTTTTTAAAATGAATTAATTATTTTTGTGGCACTGTTTTGTTTGTTCCTCTTACTGTCCTGTGCTGAATTCCTTTTGTTTGTTTGTTTGTTTTTTTATTTCCTTTATTTAAGTAGATTTTGTGTTTACTGAGGCTTTGTGTTTTTCTTCTTTATTCTCATGAGTAGGTTTGTTAACTTCCTTTGTGGTTACCTTGAAATTTACCCTTAATTTCCTAGGTTTGAATTAGTCTTTTGTTACTTGGTATCACCTTACCTTTCTCTCCATTAGAAAGTTCTATACCTACACCATTTATTCCCTCTTTTATTGTTCTGATGTTCTTGTCATTTACAGATTAACCTTTCTGGTTACCCGTTGTAAATCTTTTCATTTTGATTAATCCTTATGAGTTCTTTTCCTAGGTTGGTATCTGGCTGGTGCAGTCTTGCATCCTAGATTTAGGCTGTGGTATGATGTTACTTGTTCTCAAATCGAAGGACTCTTTAATAATTCTTGGAAGTTTGGTGTGGTTTTTACATAGTCCCTTAATTTCTGTTTATCTGGAAGTGTCCTGATTTCACCATCATATTTTAATGAGAGTTTTGCAGGATATATTATTCCTGGTTGGGAATTTTTTTTTCTTTCAAGGTTTTATATATGTCATCCCATTGCCTTCTTGTCTGCATGATTTCTGGCAAGTAATCAGGGTTTAGTCTTATTGTTTCCCTTCTGTATGTGACTTTTCGTTTTTCTCGAGCTGCTCTCAGGATTCTTTCTTTGTCTTTGGTTTTATAGAGTGTGATTATGATATACTTTGGAGATTTTCTTTTAGGATCTATCCTATATGGAATTCGTTGTTCTTCTTGGATGTTCAGCTTTTCATCTTTCATGATATTGGGGAAGGTTTTTGTCAGCAGTTCTTCAATGTTCCTCTCTGTGTTTTCCATTTTCTCCCCCTGTTCTGGAATCTTGATCACTCACCACTTTTTTCTTTTGATTTTATCCCACATAATTCTCAGGGTTTCTTCATTGTTCTTCATTCTTTTTTTCTTCAAACAAAGTAGTATCCAAGTATTTTTCTTCAGTGTCACTGATCTCATCTTCCATTGTTTCAAACCTGCTCCTCAGACTTTCTATGACCCTGTTCTTTTCTGAAATCTTTATCTTTTGGATTTATAGTTGCTCTTTTCGTTTGATTTCTAGTTGTGAATTTATTTTGCCATTTTGTTCCTGTATTGTTTTCCTGTATTCTTCAATTGTTTTGTCTGTCTTTTCCATGATTTTGTCTATTTTTTCTTCATTTTTGTCTGCTTTTTCCTTCAACTCTTGGATAACTCTGTATATTAGAGATTTGAATTCCCTATCGGTAGTTCCACTGCCTTTTCTTCTACTGGAAAGTTATCTGGTGTTTTATTTTGGATCCCTACTGGAACCACCCTGTCCTCTTTTTTTTTTTTTTTTAATATGTTGTGGTATTGTCTGCTGTCTTTGGGACATTCAGTAGTTACTTTCTGCATTTACTGATTGTAGATTTGTTTGTGTCATCCTGCTTTTTTATTTTATTTGGTTATGTCTGAGCAAGCAGGCTGTGAATTCTTTGTTGTTTTCTCGTCTGTGGGCATGATATTTTTCACCTACTTGTCCAATAGGCAGGGCTAGTTGCTCAGCTACGGTGCAACAGTGCAGGTCCAAGGGGTGTTCTGTTTCCTGCTGGGAGCTCCATGAAGCTCTTTCCCATACGCTCTGTCAACCAGTCTCTGATAGAAGTCCATATCTCTCCTTGCAGTCTGTTTTCTGACAGTTTCTTATTCCATTCTGCGCTTGGTTGACTTCTTTATCTCTTTATTTGACACTTAGGGTTCCAGGATTGACTTTTGTCTCTGTTTTACTTAATTTTTTGGATCTTTGCTGTGGAGGGATAGTGTGTTGCTTCTGTCTATAGCACCATGTTGCTGATCCATAACCTAATTTATAGGTTTTGGTATAGTTTTCTTGACATCCCAAAACATAGGACAACCACAAACTGCAATGCCTTATTCAATCATATGGTAACCAGAGCCATAGGTAGTGGCCACACAGTCATCAGGTGCTGTTAGGAGTGAGATATGCTCCTGCCTTCGCATTGGAATGTTTATATTGTAACCAGTCAGTGGTATTAAGTATTATCACTCATTGGCAGTGGGACATAAGAGTCCAGCCCACTATGTGGGTGGAGGACTTGGAAGGAGAAGGGAGGGGAACTTGGGGGGAGACAGGGAAACCCATGGGGTTTTACTTGGTTCAAAACAGACAGAAGTGGGTTTCCCCAGTACACCCTATTCAGGTATCAACCAAACTGAACTATTCCAGAGGTGGTACACACACTCTCATATCTGCACACAAGAGAAGTTGTGGTCTTTAACCAAGAAACAGGTGTCTGTGACACTCCGACCCCAGAAAAAGGTAATGTTATGCTTCTCCCCTGTTATGCCCCAATTAGTTAAAGAGGTTTTTATGCCCGCCCGCACATGTCTCTCACAGCTATCTGACAGGTTCGGGTAAGGGGCTCCACACTCCAAGCCATGCCTTTGATGCTTGAGAAGGGGAGTTGTCCACAGACCCATCAGCTGTTTTTGTTGTGGACTATGGAGAAGCTGTGAGCCTACTCCAGAAAGAAGTTGGCAGCCCTGAAGGGAAGAAAGCAGAGTAGACTATACCTACAGTCAGAAAGACAGGTCTTTACAAGGTACCAAGGGGGGTAAGTCTTCCCCTTCTATTAGGATCACACTAGTGGCTTCCCCTTGGGTAGTGAGAACAGAGGCTGCTTTAAGCAGTTTCCCTGGCTGAGTGTACCATGCATGCTGTCCCAGAGAGGTCACCTGAGGTGTTGAATACTCACCCATTTTACGGTACGCCAGAAAAGGAGACCCACTTCCGTCCCCCATGGTATAGGAATAATTCTTTCCATGTAAAGCGTGATTGTCGAGGCCCTCCAGGCCATAGGATGGAAAGCTCACCAAGTTAGGCTGATCAGTTCCTCTGCCTCCAGAGGGATAAAGTAACCAATCCACCCTGTGGAGTGACCCATGATAGGTGCCAAGAGATGGTTCCACTTCTCGGCCCCAGGTCCTGGGGTGTCCGGAGGACCATGATGTTTTGTTCAGGCAACAACCTTGGTAGATACTCTTCTGGAGCTTGTGACGTTACTCAGATTGTTGCTGGAGAGCCACTCAGGGATCCTAGTATGGCATAAAGCCCCAGTGGGAGCTGAATTTATCAACCACAAAACCTCAGGAATCACCTTGATCCACCCTGCCAGGGAAGTCGTTCCTGTAAGGGTTTGTGTTTGTTGTTTTAGGACATCGTTCTTCCTTTCCACCAGGTCTATGGCTTGGGGTTTGTAGGGAAGGTGGTAATGCTGTTTTACATTGTTCTCAGCCACCGATTTGCACACATCTTGACCTGTAAAGTGTGTCCACTGGTCTCTATCAACTCTTCTGTGTATTCCACACGTAACAATAAATTTTTGTTATCCCTTCATTGTATCAGCCTGTTTCACTCATTTACAAGGGAACGCCTGTGTCAGGCCTGTGACAGAATCCAGATAAACGAGATCATACTTCCCTTCTTCACTGGGAGTTAAGGGCCCTATATAATCTACCTGCCAGTCCATCACTGGCTGTATTCCCTTATATATCTTCCCAGGATCATGTGACAGATGTCTTGGCCACTGACACGAGCACACGGGGCTTTGCCCTGAGTGGGTGTCAAACCAAATGGTATCAGTGGAGGCTTGCACAGCCACCACCGTCCAAAGTGGTGGCATGCCTCAGCTAGAACCACCTGTGTACCAGGCATCTACCGGCAGACAGGGAAGGTGGCTCCAATAGAGCACTAGCCTGTGCTGGGACATGATATGTCACTAGACCAAGTACGGCCTGTAACTCTTGGGACAACAAACTGGCAGAAAGGGCACTACACTGTTACTGGGATCCATGCCGTTAGTCAGCGTAGCAGTTTGGGTGATAGCTGACAATGGTTTGTAAACTGCCCGTTCATCCACCTTTTTATGGGCAACATTGTGCTAAGGGCTACAGCCCCTGCCCCATTTAATGGCTCTACCTGACAGAGAGCATCATAGGCCATTAACAATTGCTTCTCCGTGAGACAGTACAGATTTTCTTCTCCCCTCCACATTTGGGACCAAAAACCTAGGGGGACTTTAATTCCATCCTGATCTTGCCACAAGACCCAGTTAAAGCCATCCTCAGTGCTGTTCACGTCTAACTGGAAGGGTAACCCTTCCCATACTGTGCCCGGCACTTTCACTTGTGCAACAAACACGTTTGGTTTATCAAAATCTTGCTGCTGTTCATTGCTCCAATCCCAAGAGGCACCCTTTTTTTTAACAATCAATAGAAGGATCTCAAACACTGGGCCAAGTGGGGAATAAACACTCTCCAATACCCCAAAAGACCCACGAAGACCTGCATTTCTTTTGGCATCCTAGAAATGGGAGAAGCTTGTACCTTTTCTACTATGGCTTCAGGCAACACATAGCTCTTACCCGACCAGACGAACCCTAGGAATTTTACCAATGTACCCAGCCCCCGCAACTTGTGGAGATTGACTGTCCATCCTATCCCCTGTAGGTGGATGATTAGGGCATCTAGAAATCCCTGTAACAGAGATATATCTTCAGCAGTTAATATGATGTCATCAGTGTAATGAAACTAACAGATAGTAGTGGAGAAGGGGAAAAGAATCAGATCTCTAGCAATCATACAATGTTAAATAGTGGGAGTGTGTAGCTATCCTTGTGAGAACACTTGGAATGCCCATTGTTGCCCCTTTTAGTTGAAGGCAAAATTGTCCTGGGTGGACTGAGCTAGAGGAATACTAAAACCCACATTGACCAGATCTAACACAGCATGATACGTGTTAAGGTCTCTACCAAGGGTTTCTAACAAGGAAGTTATGTTGGAGGTTGTAGTATCTATAGGACGGATGACTTTGTAAAGTTCCCTACAGTCCATGGTCTTACACCAGGATCCATCTGGTTTCTTCACAGGCCACACATGGCTATTAAAAGCACTCTGGGTTTCCCAGAGGACACCTACACTTTTTAATTCCAAAATAGTTTCACTAATCTCCTTAAGTCCTCTGGGCAGGTTATATTACTTAATGTCTACCACTTTTTTTGGTGAGGGCAGTGTCACTGTTTCTTATGCTGCATTCCGCCTCAGGGCTACCTTTACCACCTTCACTCACAGTTGGAATTTTCCCACAGACGTGGTCAAAGTCAGTCCCATGAAGACATCCATGCCTAGAATGTATTCTGCTATTGGGGAAATATAACTTCGATATGGTTTAGGGGGACTGCATCCAATTGTAGAGTCAGAAGTACCTGGCATACGTGGATGCACTTTCTGCTGCATCCATCATTTGCCAAGGGGGGTCCTTGAAACTGCTCAGGGTTTCCAAAGATAAGGGTGAACTCTGTCCTGGTATCAACCAAAAGTAGCACCCATTGCTTGTTTTATCTTGACCACTTCATTGTGACCTCTACATGGGTCCTCCGGTCCCACCACAGGGCCCTGACATGCCAGTGACCACGGCCCCACCCCTAGTACCCAGAGATCTACAGAGTCCACCCAGTGGCAAGGGGCACTTCCTTGTGAGGGGCAGTAAGATCTAGTCGGCGATACTGTTGCTCTGGCTTCAGATACTTGCAAAGGGTAATCAAAACCGCATTCGTTTACTTACTTATCTTGCCTACTGCCTTTCAGGCAGCCACTAAGTTCACCCACATCTGTCCTAAGGTCACTTTCAAGAGTCCCTTGGATGGTCATTTCTCAGTCTTTCTTTTTTCTCTTCCCAAGGCTTGCATCTATTCTCGCTAGCCTTCTTGGTTTCACTTAAATCAGCTAAGGCTTGTCCCATCAGGTACGTTGTCTGGCATATTAAGGGACTAACAATAGCCACCAACTTGCTGTATCAGGAGGGAGGAATTGCCTGCAGGATTCTTGCTTTCATTCCTGCAGTGAAAATCTCATTGTTTGGTCCCTGGAAGTGCTCAGCATAAATGATGTGGCACATACCTAATTCCCAAATTAACTACTGAATTCTGTTATGAAACACTATTTCCCAAATGAGCTAGGAAGATCTCCCTCATTTGGCCATGCCCTCATGAAACACAGAATATACAAATCTGAGACGGCTTGTATCTTAGGCTGCCTTCTCTAGAGAAACAAAACCAGTAAAGCTTATAAATATCTATATATAGAGATTTATATTAAGGAAATAGCTCACTTTGTTGTAGAGACTGGAACTTCTCAAATCCATGGGTCAGGCTGGAGGCTTGTCCTCATTTACTCAACCAAACCAGATGGCAAACCTAAGATTGGCGGATCACACAGAAGGGCTCTTGCTCACAGACTGAGAAGACCGATGAATCCCAAAATCAGCAGGCAAGACAGTAGGTAAGCTGCTAGCTCAAGTCCCAAGAACTGGAGGTCAGATGAACAAGAGCTAGCTGCAGGATCCAGAGCGAGTAAAAGTCTACAGGCCTTAGCAGAGAGTTCAGCTGTATTGGATGTAGGCCACACCCCCAAGGAAACTTTTAACTGGAGATACACCACTAATTTCATTGAACTGGAAGTTAAGAATGCCACCTGGCCACTTTGGACTGCTTATTCCTCTGGATCAACAGGCAAATCAACAATAAACTGATTGGCTACTCACAGCAGATCCCATCATGAAGGTGATCATATTATATCAACTCTCATCATGTGATCACATCATCAAATGACTGCCAAACTACAACATAACTGACAAACCACTGAGAATCACAGCCCAGCCAAGTTGGCACACAACCTTAATGATCATAGCCCATCCCTTAACAAATTGACACCACCTGTACACATCTCCTTAAACCATACATAATTTCTGAATAACACAATTATAAAGTCATACTTGTGCCTAACATGGTACAAGGAACATACACATACAAGGCAGAAATACTCATAACAATTACAGTCCCCATTTCTGCAACTGGTCACATGGTTATAACTGGTGTTTAGGACTACCTTCTTTTATAACCCCTTCCATATCCCCTTTGCCCTCAACAAGCACCTCAGCTGGTCATGCTTTTTTGCCTGGTGGGGTGTCCCAAACCTTCATTCCTAAACGGTCTGGGCCATTATTACTCACGTTGTAATTGGGTTGCTGCAGTTTTCCATTGACTTTATTCACAGGGCATAATAGTACTAAGAGATACCCTAAGTGATCGCTTGCATTCCAGGCATACTCGTCTTTACTTCCTTTATGTAGTATCAATCCAATTTCCTCTCGATAATCAAGATCAGTTACATCAGCCAATATGTTAACTCCTTTCTTTGCCTGTTGATCCAGAGGAATAAGGAGCCCAAAGTGGCCAGGCGGCATTCTTAACTTCCAGTTCAATGAAATTAGTGATGTATCTCCAGGTGGGAGCTTCCCTCCCTTTGGAAGTAAGACCTCTAGACACACAGAATTTAAGGTCGTGGGGACAAGAAGCAAAACTTTTGCAAGTGGGTCACTAGGGGTAATAGTGAGTGGTATAACTCCCATTTCCACCGTTTGATTTCTAGACCCATAAATCCTGGCTATGGGAGAAACAGTACCATATATTGGATGCCAGTTTAAAGCATATACAGCCTCCTGGAGAACATTGCCCCAACCCTGTGGAGTATTGCCACCTAGCTGGCACAGTAATTGTATCTTTAGAAGGCCATTCAATCGTTCTATCAAGCCACCTTCTTCAGAATGATGAGGAACATGGTACGACCAGTGAATTCCATGAGCATGGGCCCATTGCTGCACTTCATTTGCTGTGAAGTGAGTCCCCTAATCCAAGGCAATACTGTGCAGGATACCATAATGGGGGATAAGGCATTCTGTAAGTCCATGATGGTAGTTTTGGCAGAAGCATTGCATGCACATTAGGCAAATCCATATTGAGAGTAAGTGTCTATTTCATTAAGAACAAAACACTGTCTTTTCCATGAGGGAAGCAGTGCAACGTAATCAGCCTGCCACCAGGTTGCTGGTTGATCACGCTGAGGAGCGGTGCCATATGAGGCACTCAGTGTTGGTCTTTGCTACGGACAGATTGAGCACTCAGCAGAGGCTGTAGCCAAATCGGCCTTGATGAGTGGAAATCCATGTTGCTGAGACCATGCATAACCTCCATCCCTGCCCCCATGGCCACTTTGTTCATGAGCCCATTGGACAATGAGAAGAGTGACTGGGGGAAGAGGATGACTGGTTTCTACAGAACGTGTCATCCTACTCACTTTATTAAAATTCTCCTCTGCTGAGGCCATCCTTTGGTGAGCATTCACATGATAGACAAATATCTTCACTTCTTTGACCAATTCAGAGAGGTCTAGCCACATACCTCCTTGACTCCAATTTTCCAATCATGTTCCTTCCAAGTCCCTGACCATCCAGCCAAACCGTTGGCCCAACCCGTGAATCAGTATACAATCGCACATCTGACCATTTTTCCTTCCATGACAAGTGAATAACCAGGTGCACTGCCCGAAGTTCTGCTCATTGAGAGGGTTTCCCTTCACCACTGTTCTTCAGGGAGATCCCAGAAAGGGGCTGCATTGCTGCCACTGTCTACTTTCCAGTGGTGCCTGCACAACCCACAGAACCATCTGTAAACCAGGCACAGGTTTTCTCTTCCTCAGTCAACTGATCATAAGGAACTCCCCATGAGGTCATAGGTGCAGATTGAGAGATGGAAAGTAATGTGACAAGAGTGGAAACCATGGGCATTTGGGCCACATCCTCATGCAACTTACTTGTGCATTCAGGTCCTACTTGGGCCCAATCTCATACATACTGTCTCCATTTAATGATGGAGTGCTGCTTTGCACATCCAACTTTATGACTCTGTGGTTCAGATAACATCCAATTCATGATGAGCAACTCAGGCCACATGGTGACTTGGTGGTCCATAGATAGGCATTCAATCTCTACTAAGGCCCAGTAACAAGCCAAAAGCTGTTTCACAAAAGGAGAGTAATTATCTGCAGAGGATGGCAGGTTTTGCTCCAAAATCTTAAAGGTCTGCACTGTGATTCACAAAGAGGGGTCTGCCAAAGACTCCAAACAACATCTCTATTTGCCATTGACATTCAAGAACCCTTGGATCAGCTGGATCATATGCCCCAAGTGGTAGAGCTGTTTTCATGGCAGCCTGAACCCGTTGCAGAGCCTTCTCTGCAGCGTTTTGAGTCACTTGATAGATAGGCCTGGATGCCACATTCAAATGAGGGATCTGTTGCTAACAAAATCCAAAGAGGCCCACTCAGGATTGTGCCTCATTTTTAGTTGTGGGAGGATCCAGATACAATAATTTACTTGTGCTTTAGGCATAATATCTCCACATGCCCCACCCCACTATATCCCTAGAAATTTCACTGAGGTGGAAGGCACCTGTATATTTGTTGGATTGATTCCCCAACTGCTAGCATGCAAATGTTTTACCAATAAGTCTAGAGTCATTGACACGTCTTCCTTACTACATCCAATCAGCATGTCACCAATGTAATGGACCAGTGTGACATCTTGTGGAAGGGAAAGATGATCAAGTTTCCTGTGGACTAAATTATGACAGAGAGCTGGAGAGTTGATATAGCAGAAGGTAGGACACTGATGGTGTATTGTTGTCCTTGCCAGCTGAAAGCAAACTGCTTCGGATGGTCATTCAAAACAGGTGTGGAGAAAAAGGCATTAGCTAGATCAACAGCTACATACCAGGTATCAGGAGATGTGTAAATTTGCTCAAGTAATGCAACTAAATCTGGAACAGCAGCTGCAATTGGAGTCACCACCTAGTTAAGGTTTCAAAAATCCACTGTCATTCTCCAAGATTCATCAGTTTTCTTGCATAGGCCAAATAGGTAAGTTGAAAGGGGATGTGGTGGGAATCACCACCCCTGCATCCTTCAAGTGCTTTCTGGTGGCAATACTCTCCACAATTCCTCCAGGAATGCGGTATTGCTTTTGGTTTACTATTGTACTATTTTGGTTTACTATTTCCCTAGGTAGGGGCAGTTCTAATGGCTTCCGTTGGCTCTTCCTACTATAATAGCCCTTACTCAATTTGTCAGGGATCCAATGTGGGTGTTCTTCAAGTTGCTGAGTATATCTATTCCAATTATGCATTCTGGAACTGGGGAAATCACTACAGGATGGGTTTGGGGACACACTGGAACCAGTGAGAGTTGGACAAGAGCTTGGAATCCATTAATAACCTGACTTCCATATGCCCCTACTCTGACTGGTGGGCCACAGTGACGTTTTGGGTTTCTTGGAATTAGTGTCATTTCAGAGCCAGTATTCAGTAATCCCTGAAGAGTCTGATTATTTCCTTTTCTCTAATGAGCAGGCAGTCTCGTAAAAGGCGGTAGATCCCTTTGGGGAAGGCTAGGAGAAAGATTAAGAGACTAAAGTCCTCTTCCTCAAGGGGACCAGGCCTCCCCCTTGTTCAAGGAATTGTGGGTCTTTAAACTCACTGAAGTCTGGGAATTTATTGAGGGGCCATGACACTCCATTCTGGCAATTCAAATTAGATTGCTGTTCAATAGACCTAGAATTCTTCCACTTGTACAGATAAAGTAAACATTTAGTAGATTCCCTGTCTATTTCACTCCTAGGGACACTATGACTATGTAATCAATGCCATATGTCTATATGCATCAGACTATTCTGATTACTGCTTTGAATCCTCTGTCCACTACAGTAACAACACCCACCTTTTATTTGTCAATTGAGTGCCACCATTTTGCCCCTACTACCATGAGATCCAATCAGCCCCATTGTAGTTAGCTGTCTTAATTCAGTTAAGGCACTTCCCACTAACTTACATAAAATAGCAATTACTGCTGTCTTCATGATGCTGGGGCTCCCTTCACAAATTTGTTCCTCACCATTGTGGTAAAAAGTATGTCCTCTGGGCAATCAGTGTGTGGGTCTGTGGGTATAACCTGATAAATCCACCCTAACATGCCAATTTCCCTAAGCCTTTGGATACTTTCTGCTACAGTATACCAAGGCAGGTCTGGTCCTTCAACTTGATTTAGTGTAGGCCTCTGCATAATCCATGCTTCAGAGACCCAACCAAATGAACCATTAGATCCTTTCCTAACTTCTCAAGCTGAAGCAGTGAATGAAGATTCTGTGCTTCATGGGCCCATATCAATAAACACAGACTTATCCATCTTTACATTCCTGCACAGTTATCCAGTAACCTTAATAGCCATTCTCACATATATTCCCTAGGTTTCTACTTGTACATATTAGAAAAGTCAGGCAGTTCTTTTGGAGTGTGGGGTACCTCCTTCTAGGTCACACTTTGTGCTTCACCTTTTGGGCCTCTCTGGGACACTGGGTTTAGTTATTGGCAATATTAGCTTTGTTGCTACAAGAAATAAGAGTTTCTTTCATGGCACAAGTGGAAACTTTATGGTCATTTATGTGGTACTTGAGCTTTGACTCTGAAGCCCTGAGCTTATCTCTTCCTTTCACCACTTTGTCTAGGAAAGTAGAGCCAATCAACCTGCTTCCTTATACTTCTCATTATGACAAAATTATAGAAAGGTATCAAACGTGATCACTCAGAGCCTCGTCTTTCACCAATATCTGATCTACTCGTGGTGATATTTTGCATATTTATGTTGCCCCTAAACACCATGAATTTGCAGTGCCCTCTTTACTGCTGGAAGCAGAGTCATCAACATCTTTAATACTAACCAGACTTGAGAAAAAGTTTAGAAAATTCATCATTACAATTTTGTTTCTCTAAAACCACTCTTGGTACTAAATGTCTTAGGCTGAGTTCTCTAGAGAAGCAAAACCAGTAAAGCTTATAAATATCTATATAGAAAGATTTATATCAAGGAATTGGCTCACGTGGTTATAGAGACAGGAACGTCCCAAATCCATTGGTCAGGCTGGAGGCTTTTTCCTGATTCATATACTCACAGGGGCTGGCAAATCCAAGATCAACAGGTCAGACAGCAGGGCTCTTGCTCACAGGCTGCGAATATCTTGGCCTTCTGGTAGAACAATTCTTTCAGCATTGGAAAGTAACCCCTGAACTGCTTCCAAATCACTGGAGACTGGCAAGTAGGTCTTGGACTGATAGCCATCTTTGTGGAGAGTTCTTACCCATGGAATCAGAGACCAGAGACCAGTGATAAAGTACACAAATCTCCCCTTCCTTTAAATCAGAAGGGAGTCTAGGGGGCATAAAACTAGTGACAGATACACAAAAGAAGCCAAGAAACCCTCCTTGCATAAATCACAGGCAAAAACATGCTGGTAAAATATGGATCTTGCATATCCATAAAGCATAGAAATGCATCTTGAGCCAACTCACTTATTTAAAGTCATTGAGAGACTTATAGAAAGCATGCAAACTAAGTGAAGAGTATGAAAATTATGCAGTATGCACCAAGTTTATCCTTGAACTGCCCTGGGAGGACAGTATCAAAATGACTTTTAAAAGATAGGAGAGAGGAATTGTGACATTCAGTTACACAAGACAAAAATATCCACGTGTATTCTGCTGGGGAGGAAAGTAGATGCAGATTGTTTCAAACATTTCAGATGCTTTGAAACTGTATTCCTGGAGTGAAGTTTTTAAGAGTGTTTGCTATACAACACCGGCCTCGATATGATATGACAATTCTTTTCCATTGACTAATTTGCAATATCTAATTATTCTTTCTTCCTTCTGAACTATGCAGATGACACATCCATGCTCGCTGAAAGCAAAGAGGACTTGAAGCTGTTCACTGATGAAGATCAAAGAGCACTGCCTTCAGTATGGATTACACCTCAACATAAAGAAAACAAAAATCCTCACAACTGGACCAATAAGCAACATCATGATAAATGAAGAAAAGATTGAAGTTGTCAAAGATTTCCTTTTTTCCTGGATCCACAATCAACTTCCATCGAAGCAGAAATCAAGAAATCAAATGACCTACTGCATTGGGCAAATCTGCGAAAGACCTCTTTAAAGTGTTAAAAAGCAGAGATGTCACCTTGAAGACTGAGGTGTGCCTGACCCAAGCCATGGTGTTCTCAATCACCTCATATGCATGCAAAAGCTGGACAATGAATAAGGAAGACTAAAGAAGAATTGTCATCTTTGAATTATGGTGTTGGGGAAGAATATTGAATATATCATGGACCGCCAAAAGAACGAACAAGTCTGTCTTGGAAGAAGTACAAGAATGCTGCTTAGAAATGAGAATGGAGAGTTCATCTCACATACTTTGGGCATGTTATCAGGAGGGATCAGTCCTTGGAGAAGGACATCATGTCTGGTCAAGTAGAAAGCCAGGGAAAAAGAGGAAGACCCTCAACGGGGTGGATTGACACAGTGGCTGCAACAGTGAGCTTAAGCAAAACAAGGATCATGAAGATAGTGTGGTGCAGGACCAGGCAGTGTTTCATTCTTTAGTATATAGGGTTGCTGTGAGTTGGAACCGACTCGAAGGCACGTTAAGTAACACTTATTCTTTTGAATATCCTTCTGAAGCAACCTAAACACAGGAGTTATTTAAAATACAGAATAAAACAGAGACTTATGGAGTTAAGAAAAATAGATTAATTTTATTATTTCACATTCAATAGGGATCTCTTTCTGAATTATTTTCTAAATCAAGGATTGTAAAATGTAGCTGCGTTTTGGCAAGGTCTCTGGATTGTGCAAATGTTTAAGCATTAGACTAATAACTGGAAGATTGGTGGTTTGAAATCACCTAGCAACTGGAGATCTGTTTCAGAAAGACCATAGCCTTGAAAATCCTATAGAGTAGTTCTAATTTGCACACAGGGGAATTACCATAATTTGGAATCTACTACAGACAACTAAAAACAATTATTGTTTCATGTTTTGAAATAGCTTCTAAGTATCTTTTTAGATTAAGGTGCCCTGGTGGTGTGGTGGTTGAGCACTGGGCTGCTAACCAAAAGGTCTGTGGTTTAAGAATAAAAGATGTATAAAATGTGGAAATGCAGAATTTTAAAATCATATGGTAACAGACTTGCCTATCATTGAACTTGTACTGACACCACTCTACACTAAACAAAAGATGTGGTAACAGGCACACTCATGTCGAATTCGTACTGAATCTCCTCTACATAATTAATGATTCTCAGGACCCAAAACATCAAACCAAACCAGTTTGTGTTGAGTTGATTTCAACTCATGGTGACCTCAGGTGTGCTCCATAATTTAAAGAAGTGTCTCTGAGTTATCTGAACCTCCAATCTTTGGGTTAGTAGCCAAATCGTTACCCTTTGCACCACTCAGGAGCTCCAAATTCTCTGAAGAGGAGATTTCGTTAGTTCGATTTCTAAGGGGACTTAAAAAAGATAATGGCAGTATCTTTCCTAAATGCTGTGTGCACTGCTGACTATCAGTGTTTCTTTCTTATCCTCTGTGATATTAACTAGTTACTTTGACACACAAACCTCCCTCCCTAAAATACTCCCAAATAGCTCTGAAAAACTATGTGCTGTTTTGTAGATTTCCTGATTGCTGATTAAATGAACTAATTCCTATAAACTGCTCAACATGGAATCTGCAACAAAATAGAAATTTAATTATAAAACAGAAAAAGTTTTAACATCATTGAAATCCATTTGCTTTCCTTCCTTAAGATTTGCAGAAGTATTATTTTATTTGGATTATTCTACAATTAGGCTTTTAGATTTCATCTTTTAGCCTCCTTTAATATTTTGTTTCCACAGCAAGAAATGTGAAAAGGAAACTTGAAGGAGAAAATAAACTTTCATTATTATTTTAGACATTTAGTCCTAATTATTAAACAATATTATGGCATGATGCCATTCCTAAAATAAAAGCGCATACGTGTATACGACTCATAATACATTAGCAGATGCATAGAAAAAAAATCTGCAAAAAGAATAAACACCAAACTGTTTACAATGATTGTCTTTAAGGTTAAGCAATTAACCACTTGCCATCAAGTAGATTCCAACTCATGGCAACGCCCTGTTGCAGAGTAGAACCCCATTCCATAGAGTTTTCAAACCTGTGATCTTTCAAAAGCAGTTCTCCAGGGCTTTCTTTTGAGGCATCTCTGGGTGAGTTTGAACCACCAACCCTTCTGTTAGCAGTTGAGCGCTTAACGTCTTAATAGTTTGTGTCACCCAGTGGTGCCTTGGGCTTAGAGTTGTCATTGTTAGTTGCCTTTGAGTCAATTCCAACTCAAGCTGAGTATATTAGACTTACTTTTTTTTCGAATCAACATATTTCTGTTAAAATTTCAATGTTTTAGTAGTTACTGCGTTTCTATAATCATAAAAACAAACAAAAATATTGAAAGTACTTGATCTCTTCCCAATTATATTGGTCAATACAATCCATATCCCTTTTAGATACCAACACTACTGTGTGTATGTGTGAACACATATGTGTGTACAAACATTACAGAGCCCAAAAACCCGTGTTAAATGATGCAAAGATTATTGGGAAGAATTGAAAGTACTGTCTGTGTTTCCCACAGACCCTTATGTAACCCGACCCCGCGAACCTCCCTTTGTATTTTTTGTAGGACTTTCCCCTCCCAGTGCTCCTGTGCAGAATTTGCCCTCACCAACCCTTTGCGCCTGTGCAACTGCCCCCTGTGCCTGCTCAACCATCGTCTTACTGCCTAATCACATAAAAGCTCTACCTCCCCACCATTTCGGGAGTCGGATCTGAGGAACTTCCTACTGGCTTCTTGCTCTGCGCCTGGCAAATAAAGTTACTTTCTTTTTCTCAAAGGCCAGTGTCCAGATTATTGGCAGGTCTGAGCGCACCAGCCAAGGACCCGTCTTAATCCTAGTGCTCATTAAGGCTTATTCCCCACTTGTTTCCCTGTGACTCTCACCTGCCCTGTCTTACAGCATTCAGATTTGTCATTTTGACCCATAGGACTTTGAGTCTGGAAGCGGTCCTTTGTGTTTGATCCTTGCTGTTTCTCCATGGACTCTGCTCAGTCTTTTGGCTCTCAGACATCTCTAACTCCCCTTCCATGCTCCAGCCTCATGATGGGAATCCAATCCCAGAATTTATCCATTCTGCAGGGAACAACTTGTCTGGAAATGTGGATACATACTTAGGGAAGAAGAAGGATCAGAATAGGATAATCTGTAGAATTTTTTTCTTTATGTAAATGCTTAAAGCCTGGAGAACATCTGGCATTAACCTAAAATACTACTTCTTGAACAAAGCACAACAAAGCCATAGTGATATCATCTATCTATCTATCCATCTATCTATCTATCATTGATCGATTACTTGCTTGCTTTAGGTGAAACTTTATAGAGTAAATTAGTCTCTCATTTAACAATTTATACACAAATTATTTTGTGACATTGGTTGCCATCCCCTTCCACACTCCAATTCTCTGTTTCCATCATCCACTTTTCCTGTCCCTTCCTGCCTTCTCATTATTGCTTTTCCATACATTGCCCTTTTGTTCTCATATACGTGATTGAACTAAGAAGCGTGTTCCTCACATGTGGTATTTTTTTGTTTTATAGACTTCCCTAATCTTTGGCTGAAGGGTGAACTCTGGGAGTGGCTTCAGTTCTGAGTTAAAAGAGTGTCCAGGGACCATAGGCTTGGGGACTACATCTAGTCTCTGTCAAACCAGTAAGTCTGGTCTTTTATTGTGTGAATTTGAATGTTTTTCTACATTTTTCTCTTACTCTGTTTAGGACCCTCTACTGCGATCCCTGTCAGAGCAGTTGGTGTTGGTAGTAAGGCACCATCTAGTTCTTCTGGGCTCTTGCTGGTGGAGGCTGTCATACTTGTGGTCCATTGGTCCTTTGGACTAATATTACCCTTGGGTCTTTGGTTTTCTTCATTCTCCTTTGCTCTGGATGGGATGGGACCAGTAGATGTATCTTAGATGGCCACTCACAAGTTTTTAAGACCCCGGATGCTACTCACCAAAGTTGGATGTAGAACATTTTCTTTATGAACTATGTTATTCCAATTGACCTAAATGACTTCTGGGACCATGGTCCCCAGCCCTGAGTCCCAGTAACTCAGTTCTTAAGGGTATTTAGATGTGTCTATAAAACTTCTAGATGTTTACCTGTGTTTTATTGACTATGCAAAAGCATTCAACTGTGTGGATCATAACAAATTATAGATAAACTTGTGAAGGGTGGGAATTCCAGAACACTTAATTATGCTCTCGAGGAACCTGTACATAGATCCAGAGGCAGTCCTTCAAACAGAAAAATGAGATAATATGTTGTTTAAGATCAGGAAAGGTGTGTGTCATGGTTGTATCCTTTCACCATACTTATTCAATCTGTATGATGAGCAAATAATCTGAAAAGTTGGACTATATGAAGAAGAATGGGCAGCAGGATTGGAGGAAGATGCATTAAAAATCTCTGTTATGCAGATGGCACAATCTTTCTTGCTGAAACTGAAAAGGACTTGAAGCACTTACTGATGAAGTTCAGACTACAGCCTTCAGTATGGATTACACCTCAACATAAAGAAAACAAAAATCCTCACAACTGGACCACTAAGCAACATAATGATAAACAGAGAAAAGATTAAAGTTGTCAAGGATTTTATTTTAATTGAATTCACAGTCAACACCCATGGAAGAAGCAGTCAAGAAATCAAAAGACGCGTTGCATTTGGCAAATCTGCTACAAAAGACCTCTTTATCGTGTTTAAAAAGCAAAGCTGTCACCTTGAAGAATAAGGTGCATCTGACCCAAGACATGGTGTTTTCAATCACCTCATAGGCATGCAAAAGCTGGGCAATGAATAAGGAAAACTGAAGAATTGATATCTTTGAATTGTGGTGTTGTCAAGGAATTTTGAATAGTCCATGGAATTGCCAAGAGAACAAACAAATCTGTCTTGGAAGATTGTTGCTGCTTAGAAGCAAATATGGCAAGGCTTCATCTCATATACCCTGAACATGTTAACAAGAAGGCCCAGTCCCTGGAGAAGGACATCATGCTTGGTAAAGTAGAGGGTCAATAAAAAAGAGGAAGACACTCAATGAGATGGATCTACACAGTGGCTGTAACAATAGGTTCAAGCTTAACTATAATTATGAGGCTGGGGCAGAACTGGGCAGTGTTTCATTCTGTTGTACATAGGATTACTGTGAGTCAGAATTAGATGGCACCTAACAACAACAAGAACAACAACATGAAGCATCTATGTCTTTGCCTTGATCAGGTTGTACTGGCTTCACCTATATTGTGCAATGTCTTTCCCTTCACCAAAGTTAACATTTGCTATCTAGTTAATGATTTCCTCTCCTGACTCCTCCCTGCTCTAGTAATCATCCAAGATTTTTTCTTCCTGTGTGTAAACATTTTCTTCAGTTATAATAGTGTTCTCATACAGTATTTGTCCTTTCGTAATTAACTTATTTCACTCCGCAAAATGACCTCCATATTCATCCATGTTGTAAGATATTTCACCAATTCATCATTTTTCTTATGGTTGGGTAGTATTCTATTGTTTATATGTCCCATAATTTGTTTATATATTCATCTGTTGATGGGCACTTGGTTGTTTCTTTTGACTATTGTGAATAAGGCTGCAAGGAACATGGTTGTGCTTGTGTCTATTCATGTGATGACTCTTATTTCTGTAGGATATTTTCCTACGAGTGGGATTGCTGGATAGTATGGTGTTTCTATTTCTAGATTTTAAGGAAATTGCATATTTTTTCCATAGTGGTTGGACCATTTTACTTTCCCACCAGCTGTGCGTAAGAGTTTCAATCTGCCCACAACCTCTCCAACACTTGTTTTTTTCTGTTTTTTTGATTCGTGCCAGTAACGTTGGTTGAGACAATATCTGTCTTAGTTATCTAGTGCTGCTCTAACAGAAATACTACAAGTGGATGGCTTTAACAAACAGAAGTTTATTGTCTCACAGACTAGTAGGCTGAAAGTCCAAACTCAAGGCATCAGCTCCAGGGGAAGGCCCTCTCTCTGTCGACTTGGGGGGAAAGTCCCTGCAACCAGTCTTCTACTGGTCTAGGAGCTTCTCTTCACAGGAACCCCAGGTCCAAAGGACACACTCTGCTCCCAGAACTGCTTTCTTGGGTGTGTGAGGTTCCCAAGTCTCTCTACCTCAAAAGATATTGGCTTAAGACACAATTCTATCTTGTAGATTGAGTTCTGCCTCATTAACATAACTACCACTAATCCCATCTCATTAACAGTATAGTATTTATAACACGTAGGAAAATCATGTCAGATAACAAAATGGTGGACGATCACACAATACCGGGAATCATGGCATAGCCAAGTTGACAGATATTTTTGGAAGACACATTTCAACCCATGACAGTATCTCAATGCAGTTTTGATTTGCATTTCTCTAATGGCTAATGATCGCAAGCATTTGCTCACGTGTCTCTTAGTCGTCTGAATATCTTCTTTGGTGAAGTGTTTGTTCATACTCTTTGTCCATTTTTTATCTGGATTATTTGTCTTTTTGTTGTTGAGATGTTGCAGTATCTTGGAGATTTTAGAGATTAGACCCTTATCGGATATGTTGTAGCCATATTTTTTTTCCCCTCAGTCTGTGTGTTCTGTTTTTACTTTGTTGGTGAAGTCTTTTCATGAGCATAAGTGTTTAATTTTTAGGAGATCCCAGTTATCTAGTTTCTCTACTGGTGTTTGTGTGTTAGTTATGGTTTGCATCCTATTCATGCTATATATTAGGACAGCTAGCGTTTTCTCTTTTTTTTCTTCCATGATCTTTAAAATTTTAAGTTTTATATTTAGGTCTTTGATCCATTTTGAATTAGTTTTTGTGTATGGTGTGAGGTATGGGTCCTGTTTCATTTTTTTTATAGTTAGACGTCCAGTTTTTCCAGTACCATTTGTTAAAGAGATTGTCTTTTCCTCATTTAATTGACTTCGTGTCTTTGTCAAAGATAAGCTGACCATCAGTGGATGGATTTTTGCCTCGGTTATCAATTCTGTTCTATTGGTCGATGTATCTGTCTTGGTAACAGTACCAGGCTGTTTTGACGACCATGGCTGTGTAATAGCTTCTAATATCAGGTAGTGTGAGATCTCCTACTTTGTTCTTTTTTGATAAAGCCTTATTAATCTGGCACCTCTTTCCTGTCATATAAAGTTAGTGATTAGTTTTTACATCTTATTAAAGAATGTTGTTGGTATTTGGATCAGGATTGCATTATATCTGTAGATTGCTTTGGGTAGAATTGACATTTTCTCAGTGTTGAATCTTCCTATCCATGAGCATTGATCATTTTTTTCATTTGTCTTGGTTTCTTGCTGTGGTGTTTCATAGTTTTCTTTATAAAGGTCTTTTACGTTCCTGGTCAGATTTACTGCTATTTATTATTATTATTTTTAGGAACGATTATAAATGGTATTTTTCTTGACTTCCTTTTCAAAGTTATCTTTGTTGGGATATAGGATTCCAACTGATTTTTCTATGTTGATCTTGTATCCTGCTACCCTGCTAAATCTTTCTCTTAGTTTCAGTAGTTTTATAGTGGACTACCTGGGATTTTCTATGTATAGGATCATATCGTCTGTGAATAGAAGTAGATTTAAGTCTTCCTTTCCAATATGGATGCCCTTTATTTCTTTTCTTGCCTTATTGCTCTAGCTAGGACTTCCGGCATGGACTTCCAGCACTATGTTAAATAAGAGTGGTGATGAAAGGCACCCTTGTCCTTTCCTGTTCTCAGGAGGAATGTTTTCAGCCTCTCTCCATTGAGAATGGCGTTAGCTGTTGGTTTATAGATACTGTTCATTATGTTGAGGAATTTCCTTTCTATTCCTATTTTGCTGAGAGTTTTTATCAGGAATGGATGTTGGATTTTATCAATGCCTTTTCTGTATTAATTACAATGATTATGTGATTTTTTTTTTTTACTTTGTTTTATTTATGTGGTGGATTACTTTGATTGGTTTTCTAATATCGAACCATTCTTGCATACCTGTTATGATTCCCTGGTATAATACCCTCTTTGATTGCTTCTATTACTCAATTGCTTTTGAGCAACGTGTTATTAAGTTCCCATGTATTTTATTTTTTATACTTGCTTTTCCTGTTATTGATCTCTGTTTTTATGGTGTTGTGATCAGTGAGAATGCATTGTGTTATTTCTATGTTTTGGATTTTATTGAAGGTTGCTTTGTGGCCTAAAATGTGGTATATTCTAGAAAATGTTCCATGTGCATTAGAAAAATATGTATACTTTGCTGCTGTAGGGTGGAGTGTTCTATATATGTTTATGAGGTTCAATTGTTCAATTTTTGCTTTTAGATCTTCTGTATCTCTGTTAAGTTTCTTTCTATATGTTCTGTCCTTTATGGAGATTGGTATGTTGAATCTCTATTGTCGTGGGACAATCTATTTCTCTTTTCAGTGCTGTTATAGTTCCTTTTATGCATTTTGGGGCCCTGTTGTTTGGTGCATATTTATTATGGTTATGTCTTCTTGGTGGACTGTCCCATTAATCATTATATAATGTCCAACCTTGACTTTTATTTTTATTTCCCTTAAAGTCTATTTTGTCTGAAATTAATATTGCCACTCCTGTTCTTTTATGATTACTGTTTGCTTGATATATTTTTCCATCATTTAATGTTTAATAAATTTATGTGTTTGTGTCTAAGGTATGTCTATCCATTCTACTAATCTCTCTCTCTCTTTTTTTTTTTTGTTTTGTTTTTAGAAGACTAGGTATTTTCTTTTCTCTTTTTTTTTTTATTGTTTTACTTAAATGAAGTTTACATTTCAAGTTAGTCTCCCATACAAAATTTTATCATACATTGTTATGTGACCCTAATTGCTCCTCCATTCTATGACAGCACACACCTACTTTCCGCCCCTGATTCCCCATGAGCATTCAACCAGCTCCTAACCCTGTCTGCCTTCCCATCTCACCTCTGGACAGAAGCTGCCCCTTTGGTCTCTTGTATCTACTTGACTAAGAGGCACACTCTTCATGAGTATCACATTATGTCCCACAGTCCAGTCCAAGCCCTGTCTGAAAAGTTGGCATCAGAAATTGTTTTAGTTCTGGGCTGATAGATGGTCCAGGGGCCATGCTTTCTGGTGTACCTCCAGTCTCAGTCAGACCATTAAGACTGGTCTTCTTACTAGAATTTGAGTTCTGCACCCCTTCTTTTTGCTGCTCCATCAGGAACTCTCTGTTGTGTTCCCTGTCAGGACTGTCATTGGTGGTAGCCGGACGTCATCTAGTTCTTCTGGTCACAGGCTAATGAAGTCTTTGGTTTATGTGGCCCATTCTGTCTCTTGGGCTAATAATTTCCTTGTGTCTTCGGAGTTCTTCGTTCTCCTTTGCTCCAGGTGGTTGGGACCAATTGATGCATCTTAGATGGCCGCTTGCAAGGTTTTAAGATCCCAGGCACCAGTCACCAAAGTAGGATGCAGAACATTTCCTTAATAAACTTTGTTATGCCAGTTGACCTAGATGTCCTCTAAAAACATGGTCCACAGACCCCTACGCCTGCTACTCTGTCTCTCAAAGTGTTTGATTGTAGTCAGGAAACTTCTTAGTTTTGGTTTAGTCCAGTTGTGCTGACTTCTCCTGTAGCGTGTGCTGTCCTTCCCTTCGCCTAAGATGATTCTTATCTACTATCTAGTTAGTAAATAACCCTCATCCTCCCTCCCCACCCCTGTAACCATCAAAGAATATTTTCTTCTGTGTTTAAACCTTTTCTTGAGTTCTCATAATAGTGGTTTTATACAGTATTTGTCCTTCTGTGACTGACTAAATTCACTCAGCATAATAAGTTCCAGCTTCCACCATGTTACACAATGTTTCACAGCTTCTTCATTGTTCTTTATCATTGCATAATATTCCATTGTGTGGATATACCATAATTTGCTTATCCATTTGTCCGCTGATGGGCACCTAGCTTGTTTCCATCTTTTTGCTATTGCGAAGAGTGCTGCAATGAACATGGGTGTGCATATGTCTATTTGTGTGATGGCTCTTATTTCTCTAGGATATATTCCAAGGAGCGGGATAGCTGGATCATATGGTACTTCTCTTTCTAGCTTTTTAAGGAAGCACCAAATCGATTTCCAAAGTGGTTGTACCATTCTACAGTCCCACCAACAGTGTATAAGTGTTCCAATCTCTCCCCAACCTCTCCAGCATTTATTACTTTGTGTTTTATGGATTAAGGCCAGACTTGTTGGGGTGAGAGGATATTGTATTATAGTTTTGATCTGCATTTCTGTAATGGCTAATGATCGTGAGCATTTCTTCATGTGTTTTTTTTTTATCCTCCTGAATATCTTCTTTGGTGAAGGGCCTGTTCATATAATTTGTCCATTTCTTAATTGGGTTATTTGTCTTTTTGTTGTTGAGGTTTTCCAGTGTCTTGTAGATTTTAGAGATTAAATGCTGATTGGATTTGCGTAGCCAAAAAAATTTTCCAGTCCGTAGGTTGTCTTTTTACTCTTTTCGTGAAGTCTTTTGATGGGCATAAGTGTTTGATTTTTAGGAGCTCCCAATTATCTAGTCTCTCTTCTGGTGCTTGTGCATTGTTACTTATGGTTCATGCCATGTATTAGGGCTCCTAGCATTGTCCCTATTTTTTCTTCCATGATCTTTATAGTTTTCAATTTTATATTTAAGTCTTTGATCCAGTTTGAGTTAGTTTTTGTTAATGGTGTAAGGTATTGGTCTTGTTTCTGTTTTTTTGCATATGGATATCCAGTTATGCCAGCACCATTTGTTAAAGAGACTGTTTTTTTCCCCATTTAATGGAATTTCTGCCTTTGTCAAACATTAGCTGCTCATAGGTGGATGAGCTTATATCTGGATTCTCAACTCTGTTCCATTGGTCTATGTATTTGTTGTACCAGTACCAGGCTGTTTTGACTACCTAGGCAGTATAACAGCTCCTAAAATCAGGTAGTGTAGGGCCTCCCACTTTGTTCTTCTTCTTGAGTAATGCTTTATTTCTTTGGGGCCTCTTCCCATTCCATATGAAGTTGGTGATTTGTTTCTCCATCTCATTAAAAAATGCTGGTGGAATTTGGATCGGGATTGCATTGTATCTGTAGAT
>NW_004443977.1:17392142-17422232 GCF_000243295.1 Trichechus manatus latirostris
CTGCTCTTTTTTGAGTGTTGTTTGCTTAATATATTTTTTTCCACCCTTTGAGTTTTAGCCTGTTTGTGTCTTTAAGTCTAAGGTGCATCTCTTGTAGGCAGCATATAGACGGATCATGCTTTTTATCCAATCTGCCACTCTCTGTCTCTTTATTGGTACATTAAGTTCTTTTACATTCAGTGTAATTATTGATAGGTATGGGTTTAGTGCTGTCATCCTGATATCTCTTTTTGTATGTTGTTCAAAGTTTCTTTGTTCCCCTTAATTTTCTGTGCTGAGTCGTTTTTCTTTCTGTATTTTTTTTTTTATCTTCTTCATTGTTGTAGATTTTGCATTTGCTGGGTCTTTAAGTTTTCCTACTTTTTTATTTTGATTTGTAGGGTTGTTAGATTCCTTTGTGGTTACCTTAATATTTACCCTTATTTGTCTAAGTTTATACCAGTCTTTTATCACTTTATATCGCCTTGACTTCTCCTCCATATGAAAAATCAATATCTGCATTTTTTATGTCCTTCTTTTTTGTTTTAATGTTGTCCTTTTTTACATATTGATATCTCTGTTTACCTATTTTCATTGTTTTAGCTTTGATATAGTTTTGACTTCCCTATCTGAATCAACATCTGGTTGCTCTGTCCTGTGTTCTAGTCTTGCATTGTTGTCTGATGTTAATGATTATCTAACTGTAGACTCCCTTTAGTATTTCTTGTAATTTTGGTTTGGTTTTTGCAAATTCCCTAAACTTCTGTTTATCTGGAAATGCCCTAATTTCGCCATTATATTTGAGAGACAATTTTGCTGGATATATAATCCTTGTCTGGCAGTTGTTTTCCTTCAAGGCTTTATATATATTGTCTTATTGCCTTCTTGCCTGCATGATTTCTGCTGAGTAGTCTGAGCTTATTCTAACTGACTTTCCATTGTATATGACTCTTCTTTTATACCTAGCTGCTCTTAAAATTCTCTATCTTTGGTTTTGGTAAGTTTGCTTATAATATGTCTTAGCGACTTTCTTTTGGCATCTACCTTATGTGTGGTTTGATGAGCATCATGGATAGATATCTTCTCATCTTTCATGATATCAGGGAAGTTTCCTGTCAACAAATCTTCAACAATTCTCTCTGTATTTTCTGTTATGCCCCCCTTTTCTCGTACTCCAATCACTCGTAGGTTATTTCTCTTGAGAGAGTCCCACATAACTCTGAGAGTTTCTTCGTTATTTTTAATTCTTTTATCTGATTTTTTCCTCATATAATTTGGCGTCAAGTGCTTTATCTTCAGTGTCACTAATTTTAACTTCTACTGTCTCAGTTCTGTGCCTATGACTTTCTATTGAGTTGTCTTTCTGAAATTTTATTGTTAATCTTCTGGATTTCTGATTGCTGTCTCTCTATGGATTCTTGCAGCCTATTAAATTTGTCATTATGTTCTTGAATAACTTTTTTAAGTTCCACTACTACTTTGTCTGTGTGTTCTTTGGCCGTTACTGCCTTTTGTAAAATTTCCTTTCTAATTTCTAGAAGAGTTCTGTATATAAACCTTTTGTATTCTGTCTCTGGTAATTCCAAGAAATCCTCTTCCTCAGAGAATTTATTGATTCTTTATTTTGGTAGCTTGCTGAAGTCATCATGGACTGCCTCTTTATGTGATTTGATGTTGACTGTTGTCTCCAAGCCATCAATAAGTTATTATAATTTTATTTTATATTTGTTTAGTGAGTCCTAGGTTCTTGTTTTGTTTTGTTTTGATATGCCCCAATAGGCTGCTCATGTGCGCTAGTTTGATTATTGGCGCCTTTGAAGTGCTAGTGTACTGTCACCAGGTAGTTAGTTCTGTAACTAAGTATGTGCACGCAGGATTCTATTAAATTTTCCTATATGGGTTCAGTTCAGGTGTCCAGGCAGTCAGTCAGCAAGTGTGTGGTGCAAGCTCTCACCTACAGTCTTAGAGAGGCATGGGTGATTGGTGTTGGCACTGGTAGCTGGCTGCAGTAGGAGATCATGAGCTGGGCCAGGCATGGGCTGACAGCTGCCCCTGAGGGTCTGAAAGGAAAACATTTCTCTATTCCCTAGGGTGAGCAAGGAGGTGAGTTTTGCAGCCAGACTATGAGCATCCCACTCTGTTGGTTGTAAAGACTCGAGGGCACCACTTTTTCTTGGACTTCTGTAGCAGGTGACTCAGTGGCATAGGTGATGCCACCAGTCCTCAAGCCCCTGGTGTGGATTGGTAAAGCTGCTTGCTTAAGGGGCAGGGCTGTGTCAAGGGTCACAAATCTGCCACTTCACAGCTGAAACAGTTGAAGTTAAACTTCAGATGTTTACCCTGTTGTACTATGGTAGTGAGGGCTAACACTGTCGAGATGAGTCCCCACAAGTCTATACACGGGTGTAAGGCACTCAAAGTCTGCGGACCCTTTATGCCTGTGCCTAGCAAAGGAGCTGTGCCGACCCTGAGTTCCTGGCTTTGGGGAGCCAGTAGCTTATTTGTTCCCTCTCCAAGGCCAGGAGAATGGGTCAGGGTGTCTTTTGGGATCTACTTCCAGCCCAGCAGACTCAGACTTTGGAAGTCTGGACTGGTGCAGAGCTGGGAGGGAGGAGGTAAAAGGGAGAAAGGTGTTTCCCAAGAGGGCTTTTTCTTTTTTTTTTTTAAATCCCTGTGAAAGGCTGCATGTGTGTACTTATCTTTAGCCACTTGGGAGCTGCTTTTCACTGGTTTGGAGTGTCCAAGCAGAATCTCTGCTGCCAGATCTCTCTCAATGTGGAAACTGCCTTCTGAGCGCATGCGCACAGTTGTTTGCCTGCTTCACTGCGTACATCGTAGTCAGTCAGGGCTGAAGAACTGTAGCTCCAGCCACAGTCCAGCACTTGTTGCTTCTTCAGAACCATCTCCCTCTCCCCCTACCACTCAGTCTGATTCCTCAGCTTTGCCTTGTTCAGGGCTCCTCGATATTCATATAAAGTCAAATCACTTGTTTTTCCAGGTCTTTCTTTTAAGACTGATGTAGGAAGCCGTCTGACTACTCCACTGTCTGGCCCCGCCTCTACTCTCTGTCTATGGTAGCATTTAAACTATTTACTTTCAGTGTGATTATCCATAAGTATGAATTTATTTCTGTCATATTGTTTCCCCCCTCCCCTGTGGTGCTGATGTTTTTGTAGTTCCTCTTACTCTTCTGCGCTGAATTACTTTTCTTTGTGGATTTTCTTTTTCTTTTATTTCATTATTATTGGTATTATGTTTACTGAATTTTTATGTTTTTCTTCTTTTTTATTGAGATGAGTAGGTTTGTTAACTTTCTTTGTGTCTATCTTGAAATTTGCCCTTATCTTCCTAAGTTTAAACTAGTCTTTTGTAACTTGATATCACCTTGACTTCCTCTTCATTTGAAAGTTCTGTACCTACACCATTTCTTCCCCTTTTTTTGTTTTGAAAATTTCATCTGTTTCTCTTTTAAGTCTTTTAGCTTTGTTTAATTATTGATAATTCTTTATGTAGGTTGTCCTGTGACTTAGATTCCAGTTATTGTCTGATGTTGTTGGTTCTCTAACTGGAGGACTCCCTTTAATATTTTCTGTAAATTTGGTTTCATTTTTCATGAATTCCATTAATTTCTGTTTATCTGCAAATGCCCTGATTTCATCATCATATTTGAGAGAGAATTTTGCAGAATATATTATTCATAGTTGGCGGTTTTTATTCTTTCAATGTTTTATACATGTCATCCAACTTCCTTCTTGCTTGCATCGTTTCTGATGAGTAATCAGAGCTTAGTTTTATTGTTTCCTGTTTGTAAATGGCTTTGCAAGAAAGAATCTTAAGCTGCTCTCAGGGTTCTGTCTTTGCCATTGGTTTTGGCAGTTGTGATTATGATGTGTCTTGGTGACTTTCTTTTAGAGTCTATCCTATATGGGATTCATTGAGCTTCTTGAATGGTCTGCTTTTTGTCTTTCATAATATTGGGAAATTTTTTGACAGCCACTCTTCAAGAATCTTCACTGTGGTTTCCATTTTCTCCTCCTTTTCTGGAACTTCAAACATACACAAATTTTTGCTCTTGATTTTGTCCCACATAATTGTTAAGTTTTGTTCATTCTTTTCCCTGATTTTTCCTCAAATGAAGTACCACCCATTGGCTTGCCTTCAGTCTCACTGATTCTATCTTTCATTGTTTCAAATTTGCTCCTAAAACTTTCTTTTGACTTGTCCGTTTCTGAAATTTTGTTGCTTATCTTTTGGAGTTCTAGTTGCTGGTTTTGTATTATTTCTAATTGTATATTTATTTTGACTCTTTGTTCTTGTTTATTTTCATGATTTCTCCTATTGCTTTGTCTTTATTTTCCTTGATCACTTTTCTTATCTCTTGGTAAGTCCTAAATATGAGTCTTTTGAATTCCACATCAGGTAGCTCCACTATCATTTCCTCTACTGGAAGATTGTCTGATTCTTTATTTTGGTCATTTGCTGGAGCCATCTTATCCCATTTTTTTATATGTTTTGATACTATCTGCTATCTCGGAGACATTAAGGTAGTATTTTATTTATTAATAGTGTGTTCGTTTGTTTCATCCTACTTTTTTATATATATATATGTCAGGGTGAGCAGGCCAGGTGTGTTCTGCTCCTTGCTCATCTGTGGGCACAACAGTTCTCACCACCTTGCCCAGGTCAGCCGGGTGGCAACAGTCAGGATGAGCTTGCTTTGATGTATACGTGATTTGTCAAGGTGGCTTATGGCAGACTGGATGGACACTGTCTGTCTCCTGATGTTCATTGAGTGGTGTGGAAGCTTTCCCAGTCCCTCACCAGATAGGCAGGGGTGTTAGATGGGGAGTGGTGTGGGCTTGTTTCCCACTGTTTGACAGCCTGTCAAGTGGCAGAAAGCGGGTTTTAAGGGCCCAGTGAAGGGTCTGGCTTGAGCACCAGGGGTTCTCTAACCACAGGGGCATGTCAGAGGCCATTGGGATGAGGGTGACATATGGGGCTTGGTGAGTGGGAGAAAAGAAAAGAGAAAGATTTAAAACATAGCCAGTGGGTGGGGATAGGAAGACTTGGTGACTGGTGGGAAATAGGGGGAGGTGGCATACAAGGCTAGGTGGGAGTTAGAAAGAAAATAAAGTAAAAGGAAAAAAGAGAAGAAAAATAAAATAAGTAGCAGTGCACTGGGGGAAGGGCAAAATTGGTTCAGTTGTGGGCCAGTGGATCTCCAGCTATGGCTGTATTGTGGAGTCAGCAGCAGGAGGTGGGTGTGGTATATGGGGCTAGGTTAGAGGGAGAAGGAAAACGAAGACAGAGAAAAGGAAAAAACATATTAAAAAAAAAAAAAAAAAACCTGGCAGGACAGTGGGGGTTGGTGAATGGGGGCGGGTGGACTCAAGCGTCATTTGGAACGATGGGGAAGTGATGTGTAGGGCTAGGCAGGAGAGATAAATGAAAGAAGAGAGAGAAACAAAAGCAAAAAAAAGAATGACAGCATCGGGGGGAACTGCTAGATGGGAGTGGGGTGGACCTAGGTTTGTCTTGGGCTGGTGGCTATCTAGACAAGGCTGCAAGACATGGCCGTTAGGACAGAGTGGAGGTGGTGTATGGTGATATGTGGGAGGCAGAAAGACATGTAAGAAAAGGAAACAGAGAAAAAAATGGCAGCAAAGCAGGAACTGGCCGGTAGTGTTGGGGCAGACCTGGAAAGCCTTGAGCTGGTGGCTTTCCAGCAGAGTGATGTGGAGTGGTCTGCCAAGAAGAGGTGGAGGTGGTGCAGGAGGATAGGTAGGAGGGAGAAAGTAAGGCAAGAAAAGGATAGAGACAGAAAAAAAAAAGTTTCTGGAGGAACCAGGTGGCAGCAGCAGGGTGGACCCAGGATGGTGACACGCTGGTGCCTCTCCGGCTGAGCAGTGCAGTAAGGGCTATCTGAGGCAGCTCAGGGGGCTTTGTGAGAGGGAGAAAGAAAAGGAAGAATCCTTCACTTTCCTGTTTATGTTCTTCAAGGGTATCAATCAGTCTACTATATAGGTCTCCTGAGAGAGCCTGATTGCTCCAGGAAAGTCTAGGCAACTGTCATAATGTGAGCTAAGTGTTTCGGGGTAGGCACTACCTGTTGAGGAGTCCCTGGGTGGTGCATGCCATTAAATATTTGACTACTAACCAAAAGTTTGGCAGTTTGAATCCATCAAGAGTTTCCTCAGAAGAAAGGTATGGTGATCTACTCCCAGACTGCAGTTCTACTCTGAAATATATGGGGTTGCTATGAATCAGAATCGATTCGATGGCAACAAGTTTTTGTTTGTTTGTTTGCTTGTTTTTGGTTTCCCGCCTGCTTCACCCTTGAACCTTGCAAAATATGCATGTTCACACTTGGGACACAGTTACCATGCACGATTTGCTTTCCTCTCTAGGCTCCAAGACTCATAACCCTACCAGCTCAGCAGGTGTCTCTTACACAGACTCCACTGGTGGTGGTGATGGGACCACTTCATGCCAATGACTGAAGAGAGGGATGAAAATTCTCATGGCTTCCAGAATCCAAGTTCAAAAGTTTGAATCAAATCCTCTGCTTGACTTTGAATCTGCTTCAGTGTTTAGACATCCTTCCCACTAGAGAATTTCAGATACCTGTAGAATGTAATTACCTAAAAAAGGCAAAAGACGTGATTTTTGGAAGCTGCATTCACTATTATGGGTTCCTAAATTTGCTCTGAATTTGCCATTCTATATGCAACTTTGGTCATGGTTCACATGATGACAAAGTCATGATTTTGTTACTGCATCCTTTATACAGTAGAACTAAATTCCCTCGGCCTCAACTGAAATCTGAACCTCAAATATCTATGAAATGGACAAAATATTCTCTATGATCCCTGCCACCCCCAACTTCCATGAGTCCATGAGGTGTTAGGCACTGGGTAGCCAGAAGAGACAGAAGTGGTGGTAAGGTTGTTATAACCTATGAAGTACAGACTTTAAAACTGCAAATTCCTAAAAATTTTGGTATAGTCTCTAAAAAGAAAAAAAAAAACCAACTTCATCTCCCAGCAGTCCCGACTCTCAATATATCTCCATATTGCTGCTACGTCAACATCAGAAACTGAAAACAAACAAACAAAAAAAAAGAGACAGAACTACTAGAACTAAAGAATAAAGTAACTGAATTAGGAAATCTAAGAGAAATACTCAACAATAGAGTGAACAGACAGAAGTTAGAATATGTGAAGTAGAAGACAGAATAAATAAAACTATCAAGTCTCAATAGAAAGAAGTGAAAAGAGCAAAGAAAAATGAGCAAAGCCAAAAGGAAATATGGGATTCAAATAAGAAATCTAACATTAGAATTGTTGGAATTCTAGAGCACCATGACAATAATAAATGCATAGAAAGAATTTTCCAAGAAATAATCATAGAAGATTTCCCAGATCTGCCCACAGAACCAAGCCTGCAAATACAGGAAGCTACACTAACTCCCATTAGAGGAACTACAAAAAGATCAGCCCCCATGCAAAATTCTAATAAAATTCCTGGAAACCAAAGACAAGGAGAGAATTCTGAAAGCAACAAGAGAAAAACACATACCAAGGGCCCTTTATAGAAAAAGTGTGAATTTTTCCACAGAGCTCTAGAAGCCAGAAAGACAATGGAGTGACATATATAAAATATTGAATGAAAACTACTGCTAACCAATAATTCTTTAAGTAACAAGGGGGAAATCAAGATATTCCCAAATAAACAGAAGTTCTGGGAATTTACCATTACCTGATCAGCTCTGCAACTATTACTCAAAGGAATTCTCCAAACGGAAAGGCAAGAACATTAAACAAATTCTTGACTCCTTTCAGAGAAAAAAATAAATAAATAAAAGAGAGAGAGCTCTAAAAAATGCAATAATACGGGGGATCATAAGGACGAAGTATACAATAGTTTCACAGAACAAACTTAATAATTTAATCCTGAAAACAATATAACATCAAGTTCAGGAGAAATGAGTACAAAGTAAACCTGTAGAATTTAGGATGTACAATGATGTTAACTGAGACTCATGAGTAGAATTGGGGGAGGAAGGAACAAATTAGGAATAGCTTTAATATGTTAAAATTGTATGACATCTTTTGTTCATATGTTACATGTTGTCACAATTACAAGTTGTGTAATGTAATATGTGTGGTAACAACTAAGAAATCACTTTAAAAAAATACACAGAAGAAAAGAAGGAAGTAATTAAAAAGGCTCATCAAATAAAATCATCCAAACATGCATAATAACAGAAAAAAGAGAATAAAAAGAAAAGAAACCCTCAAAAAACAAATAGCAAACTGAGTGAGATAGACACTTAGCTTTCAGCAACTTTAAAAGTAAATGGTCTACCTGAGGGATTGAATTGCTGGGCGGAGGGCTGTGGGGCCCATGGTCCCAGGGAGCATCTAGCTCAAATGGCATAACATAGTTTATAAAGAAAATGTTCGACATTCCACCTTGGTGAGTAGCTTCTGGGGTCTTAAATGCCTGTGAGCAGCCATCTAAGATACTCCACTGGTCTCACCCCTTCAGGAGCAAGGGAGAATGAAGAAAACAAGATACAAGGAAAAGATTAGTCCAAAGACTAATGGACCACAACTACCACGACCTCCAGAAGACTGAGTCCAGTACAACTAGATGGTGCCCAGCTACCACCACTGACTTAGACCAGCTAAATGAGCTAAACTTTCCACACAAAAAGGAAAAGGTGGCAGAATGGATTAAAAAAAAAAAAATCCATCATTTTGCTATCTGCAAGAAACGCTTTTTAGACATAAAGACAAAAACAGGCTGAAAATAAAAGGATGGAAGAATATTCCATGCAACCAGTAAACAAAAAAGAACAGAGTGGCCATATTTATATCAGGTAAAATAGACTTTAAATCAAAATCTGTAACAAGAGAAAAAGAAGGATATTACATAATAACAAGAGGATCAACCCAGCAAAAAGGCATAACAATTATAAATATATGTACACCTAACAGCAATGCTCCAAAACACATGAAAAAAAAATTGACTAATAGGAAATGGGGGCCCTGGCAGCACAGTGGTAAAAGAGATCAGCTGCTAACCAAAAGGTCAGCAGTTTGAATCCAAAAGCTGCTCCGTGGAAACCGTATGGGGCAGTTCTACTCTGTCCTGTAGGGTCGCTATGAGTCTGAGTCAACTCGATGGCAATAAGTTTGGTTTGGTTTGGTAATATGAAAGAAGAACTAGAAAAATAGTTGGGACTTCAACACATCACTTTCTATTTGAGACAAAACATCTAAAAAGAAAATCACTAAGGACATTAAGACCTTAAATAAAACCAAGAGAATTTGACGTAACGGACATATATAGAACACTCCACCCATCATCAGGACAATACAGATTATTCTCCACTGCACATAGATCACTTTCAAGAATAGACCTTATGCTGGGGCACATAACAAGTCTCAACAAATTTAAAAAGGTTGAAATTATACACAGCATCTTCTCTGACCATAATGGTATGAAGCTAGAAATCACCAACAGGAAAAATAAGCAAAAATGAATAAATAAATACATGGAACCTAAAGAATATGCCACGAAAGTACTATTGGGTCATAGAAGAAATCAAAAGTGAAACTTAAAAGGAAATATTAAAATCAAATGAAAATTAAGACACAACATATCAAAACCTTTGGGATATATCAAAAGCAATACTCAGAGGGAAATTCATAGCAATAAATGCCTATTTTAGAAAAGAAGAAATAATCAAAATCAGTAACTGAAACAGACAACTTGAATAAATAGATTATAAAGAGCAAAACAAGACAATAGCTTCATACCATTGTAGTCTGAGAAGATCCTTTGTAGGCTTTCAATCTTATTAAATTTGTTGAGAATTGCTCTGTGTCCTAACATATGGTTTTTTCATTAAAATGATCCATGCGCACTGGAGAAAAATGAGATTATTCTGATGATTGGGGGAGTGTTCTATATATGTCCACTAGTCTAATTGACTTATGGTTTTATTTAAGATCTCAATGGCCTTAGTGATTTTCTTTTTAGATTTTCTGTCTAGATTTGAAAATGGTGTGTTGAAGTTCCCAACTATTATTGTGGCGTTGTCTTTTCTTTCATATTATCAATATTTGTTTTATGTATTTTGGACCACTGCTGTTAAGTCCATATATATTTATAATTGTTATGTATTCTCCTTAGATTAATCCTTTTATTTTTATGCAATGTTCTTCTTTATCTCTTGTAATACATTTTGTTTTAAAGTCTATTTTATCAATACGTTTACTGGTTGCATGGAATTTTTTTTTTCTATTCTTTTATTTTCAGTCTGTTTATGTCCTTATGTCTAAGGTGTGTTTCTTCAAGACAGCAAAAGGATGGATCATGTCTTTGTTTTTCTTTTAAATCCATTTTGCCACTCTCTGCCTTTTGCATGAGGAGTTTAGACCATTTATATCTAAGGTTATTACTGAAAACTAAACGTCTACTTCATTCTTTTCACTATTTGTTTTTGGAGTGTTTCATATCTCCTTTGTCTTTTTATTCTCATTTTTGTTATTATTTGTATTTGGCTGCTTTCTTGTGATAAGCCTTTTTAATTTTTTCCTTATTTCCTTCTGTGTATTTTTTTCTTGGTGATTTTTTAGTGGTTACCACATACATTATGTTATGCAACTTGCAATTAAAACACATTTAACATATGAAGAGCAGACAACATACAACCTTAACATATTAAATCTATTCTTGATTCACTCATTCCTCCCCCATTTCTGTTGGTGAGTCTTCATTAACATCATTCTACATCATATATACAATAGATTTACTTTCTATTTATTTCTTTTGATCTTGATGTTGTTTTGATTACAGTATTAAATTGTTGAGTTTATTCCCTGAAGATGTCATATACTTGGTCCTTATAATTGCCCTTGTTATTACATTTGGGTGATCTCTCTCTCTTATCTATCTATCTGTCTATCTTATATCTATCCATTCATTCATTCACTCACTCATTCATTCATTTCTTTATTAATTTTCCATATATAGATACAAGTTTTTTTTATTGTCCTTGCATTTCTATTTGGACCACTCCCTTGCACAGCTGAATACTTGCACAGCTGGTCTGGAAGTGGCAAATTCTCAAAGCTTCCTTTTATTTGGGAATGCTTTGATTTCCCATTTGTTATTGAATGACAAATTTGCTGGATACAGGATTATTGCTTGGTAATTGTTTTTGTTTAATATTTTATATATGTCGCTCCATTGTCTTCTGGCCTCTAGAATTTCTTGGGAATAATCTGCACTGATTCTTATAAAGTACCCACGGTTTGTTATACTGTATTTTTCTCATTCTGATTTCAGAATTCTCTCCTTGTCTTTTTTTGTTTTGCAGGGGAGAATTTCATTAGGATGTGGAGTGTGGTTGATCCTTTTGTATTTCCTCTGTTTGGAGTGCATGTAGCTTCCTGTATGTAGGCCTAGTTCTCTGTGCAGGCCTGGGAAGTTCTCTATGATTATCTTTCTGAAAATTCTATCTACGCTCTTATTGTTGTCATGGTGTAGAATTCCAGTAATTCTAATGTTAGATTTCTTAATTGAACCCCATATTTGCACTTGGCTTTATATGCTTTCCTTTTTTCGTTTCTCTTGTTTCTCTTGAGACTTGATAAATTCATTTACTCTATCACCTATTTCACTTATTCTATCTTCTGTCTCTTCAACTATATTGTTGAATGTTTCTCTTGGATTTTCTAATTAAATTGCTTTATTCAACAATTCCAGTACTTCTCTTGGTTATTTTATGTATTTATTTTTTGATGTTTTCAATTTCCTCATTAAAGTTTCTCATTTTCTTGCTCCATTTGTTCCCTGATTTCCATTACTTTGCTTTGTGTGTGTGTACTTTTTTTTCCTTTGAGCATATTTCGCTCTATTTCCTAGACATTTTCTATATTTTCCATTAACCTGGTGTCCATAGAAGAAGTTTCCTTTTCTTGTTCACCTTTTGTTTGATCTTTGTTCTCTTGTGGTTTTTTGTGTTTTACTCATTTTTGTATTCAAGTTGGGACTTTTTGATTTTTTTTTCTGTTTGTTTAATATTTTAAATTCTAAGTTTTCTGATGTTTGAGGAAATCATGGTCTTCAGAAACAGGTCCACTCTCTTTTCCGATCAACCACTAGAGGGCACTCGTATACTTTGGTTTTTTTTTTTCAGTGCTGAGTCAGTTTTTGGTGCTTGGATTTCAAATGCTTATTCTGGCTGTTTCTCCCTGAAGTGGCTGAGTTTTCTGGTGTGGTAGCTTCCTTTCTCTTCTGAGCTTTTGGTTGTGGCGCTTAGTGTACCCATGGGGTTGGTTTCCTTTACCCCTTTATGTGGAATTTGGGATGGCTTGGCCTCTGCAGCTCAATGCATATGCAAAGGTTTGTCCCCTGGCCTTAGAGTCAGATGTTAGTGGTTGGGCTCCACTTTCCTGAGCCAAAGGTGGGGAGTGCTTACTGGTTTTCCCTCATGGGTGCCCCTGTTCAGGCTCTCACTCAGTGTACCGCTGTGGGCAAGGAGTCAGTCGTTTCACTCTGTGTTGTCAGTTTGAAGTATGTTTCTCACCCACGCTGAAGGCTGGGTCAAGCAGCTTTTCAGTATTTCTAGGTCCTACAGCCTGTATGCCTTGGGGCTTGGCAAGATTTCACAGCATTCTCCCACAGCTCCTCAGTCTCCCTTTATACCCTCCTAAGTGCACAGCCCATGGAATCCCACAGCCAATCTGTGCTGCCTTAAAAATCCAGCTACATCTACCTTAGGTTAACTCCCATGCTATGTCTTTGTTTGGAGTGTTGACTGTCCCTGTCCCAAAATGAATGTGACATGCCAAGTCTTCTGGGTGGCTGCAGATAGAACATCCCAGCTTCTGTGCCACTCTCATCTTCCCCTCCCTCTTTCAAAATTCACCTGGACTCTGCAATAATTCAGCTGCCGTCCAGAGTTTTTAGATCTCTGTCTGTGCTTGTTATTATTTGCTGTTTAGTTGGTTAGATGCTGGGGGGTACATAGGAGCAGCTACTTACTTTGACATCTTGCCTCACCTCTACATGTTTCCTTCTTCTGTTATACACGGGATGCAATGAGCCAGAGTTGATTCAATGGCAACTAACAACAACGACTTTTAGGTAACTTATGAAATCTCGGAAGGGATAATTAAACCAAGGAAGCCTGGAACCACCAGAGGCTAGAAGAGGCGAGCAAGAATTCACCTCTAGAGCTTTCAGAGGGAGTTGGGCCCTGCTGCCACGTTGATTTCAGACTTTTGTCATCAAGAATTGGTAGAGAACAAATTTCTGTTGTTTTAAGTCTCCCAGCTTGTGGTAATTTGTTACAGAAGCCTTAGAAAACTTACACAACCACTAAATTATTTATTACACTAAGTAAACCATTGAACGGTAGAATCCTCACCTTCCGTGTGAAAGACCTACCTTCTATTTCTGACCAATGCACCTCATGAGCACTAACCACCTGCCTGTCAGTGAAGGCTTCCATGTCGCTATGATGCTGAACAGGTTTCAGTGGAACATCCAGACTATGATGGATTATGAGGAAAGGCCTCGTGATTTACTTCTGAAAATCAGCCAGTGTAAACCCTATAGATCACAATGGTCTGGTCCAGAAACAATCATGGGGATGGTATAGGATTGGGTAGTTTTCATTTCACTGGCGTCTACATTTATCTTAGACTTTTTGGAGTTAGTCACAGAACCCAAATCAAAAAAAAAAAAAGTAAACCAGCTAAATAAAGAAAACTTTTATGGTCCAAACTCTGAGCTACATATAAGTCAAATCAGTTCCTTATTTGTAAGTTGTTTAATAATGATACATCATGTGCTCAACAGGATTTCCGTGTAATGAGAGAGTTTTATAAATATATATCTAGGAATTAACTTTCCTAAGAACAGGCCAGGTCTATATCTTCAAGAAAATTCAAAATAAAACAAAACAGCTAAATATTAAGACATAAAATTTAAACGTTTATTAATTCACTTCATATATATATATTATATATATAGAAAGCACTTACTATGTGCTAAGAGATTTTCTAGGTAACTAATATCATTTGATATTAAGTATGAATTATGTAAATTTTAACCCCTATATGTAGGAAAATAGGTCACTGGCTCTTCCTTAATTTCTGTACAAATCATGGTACTTACTACCTCCCAAATTTCTCTACAAATTTAAGAAGTAATAAATACAAGATTGGCTGCTAACCAAAAGATCAGTTGTTTAAACTCACCAGGCACTCCAAAAGTAAAAGATGTGGAAGTCTGCTTCAGTAAAGATTACAGCCTTGGAAATCTTATGGAGATGTTCTACTCTGTCCTATTGAGTTGCTTTTGAGTTGGAATTGACTCAATAGCAATGCATTTAGGTACCAAGATATATTTTAACCCTTTCAAGCACAGATTTTATTTTAGTACTGTTTGACCTGAAGCAAAGAAAAAGGAATTTTGTTTCAAAGAAGAGCAAATAAGAGCTTATTGGAAAAGTGTCATCCAAATCTTACTGGAATTGGCTTAATAATAAAACAGTGTGGAAATACTTGGCCTCTAGTAAGTCATGTGTAATATTAAAGTATCAGACATTTGAAGTTAAGAAATTCAATACTTCAAAGATAGCTAATGCTGCCATTTAAATCTCCATAGTGGTTTGTTCAAAATAAAAGTTATGATATTTCTAGATGATATAGAGGATGTAAAGACAGGGTAAAAACAGTCCAAATTTTGTCAGTTTGGATTATTCATTAAAATATGCTTAAAATTCAATATGAAATCCAAAGCAAAAGCAGATTTCCAAAAGTTCATCAAATTCTTTTGTTTTCTTCTTCTTTGCCTTTTTTTTTTTTAATTATGTTTAGGTGAAAGTTTACAGCTCAAGTTAATTTGTCATACAAAAATTTATACATGTATTATTTCATGACATTAGTTTCAATCCCCACAATGTGACAGCACATTCCCCCTTTCCACCCTGGGTTCCCTGTGTCCATTCAACCAGTTCCTGTCCCTTCCTGCTTTCTCATCCTGCCTCTGGACAGGAGCTGCCCATTTGGTCTCGTGTATCTGACTGAACTAAGAAGCACACTCCTCATATGTATTATTTTTTGTTTTATAGTCCTGTCTAATATTTGTCTGAAGAATGAGTTTCGGGAAAGGTTTCATTTCTGGTTAACAGAGTGTTCAGGGGCCATAATTTCGGAGGTTCCTCCAGTCTGTGTCAGACCATTAAGTCGGGTCTTTTTAGGTAAAATTGAGCTCCACTTCACACTTTTCTCATGCTCCATCTGGGGTTCTCTGTTATGTTCCCTGTCAGGGAAGTCATTAGTGATAGCTGGGCACCATCTAGTTCTTCTGGTCTCAGGCTGGTAGAGTCTCTGGTTTATGTGGTCTTTTAGTCTACTTACAAAAGTCCTTTATTTTCTTGTGTCTTCGGTTTTCCTCATTCTCATTTACTCCAAGTGGGATGAGACCAACTAATGTATCTCAGATGGCTGCTAGCAAGCCCTTAAGACCCCCAGACACCACTCACCAAAGTGTGATGTAGAACATTTTCTTAATAAAATTTGTTATCCCAGTTGACCTAGATGTCCCCCGAAACTATGGTCCCCAGGACCCAGCCCCAGCTACTCTGTCCCTCAAAGTGTTTGGATGTGTCCAGGAAACTTCTTAGCTTTAATTTTCACCGAATTATTTTCATTGCTGATTTAACACAATCAGTATAACACATCTCAATATCCAACTTAAATTAGTTAATTAATCCATTGCAATTAATGATCACAAACTATTTTTTAATTAACTATGTATTTTAAAATAATTTCAGATTTACATACAAATAGCAAAGATAATAGAGAGCTACAATTACTTCTCATACATTTCTACCTAATGTTAATTATTGATGATAAAGTTGTCAAAAGTAAGAATCTAACATTAGTACATTTTTATTATTAATAACTAATCTTCATTGTATGGAGTTCTATATTTTTATGCAAATTTTGCTTGCCTTCATCATTTATTTGCCAAGTACGACTTTCACAGTGCTCTTTTCATAAACTCTGCTATGCCAATTTTATCTTACAAGTTGCTGTAAAAATTATCATAGTGCACTTATGAAAATACTTCAAGGGGGAGGGCATGGTTGGCAAACAAAAGTAGAAAGTACGAGTTACTAGTGTAAAAATATGGTAAATAAGAAGCTATTCAAATAATAAGATGAGTACATGCTTTTTTGAATTAAAAAAAAACTTTCCATTTTGACTAAATAACAATACTTTGAATTGTTTAGAGATGGAGTCTTAAACATTGTATTTCCTCAGATGAATTACAAATAAACTGTTTGGACAGAATTTATAATGAAGTCTCAGATGAGAGCTGTTGTACCTTTCATGTGGAGCTTAATTTTAATTTATATTTGGCATAGAAGCATTATTTTTAAGTGCTACAGAACTTCAGGGAAGGCTGGTTGGTGGAGCCAGACAGAAGCTATATATCTAGATAAATGAGCTGAAATGGATTGGAATTGGCCATTTTGAAACTGAAAATCATATGATGTAGTTTGCTGGGAATGACTAATTGAAGAGGAATGGCATTGCATTCATTGTCAAAAAGAACATTTCAAGATCTATCCTGAAGTACAACACTGCCAGTGATAACAGAATACTCACAGGCTTACCAGAAGACCAGTTAATATAACTAGTATTAAGATTTATGCACCAACCACTAATTCCAAAGATGAAGAAATTGAGGATTTTTACCTACTTCCGCAGTCTGAAGTTCATCAAACGTGCAATCAAGATGCATTGATAATTACAGGTGATTGGAATGCAAAAGTTGGAAACAAAGAAGGATCAGTATTTGGAAAATATGGCCTTGGTGATATAAATGATACCAGAGATTACTTGAGAGAATTTTGCAACACCAACACCTTATTCATTGCAAATACCTTTTAATCGACAACATAAATGGTGAGTATACACTTGGACCTCACCAGATGGAATACACAGGAATCAAATCGACCACATTTGTGAAGAAAGGCAAAGGAAAAGCTAAATATCATCAGTCAGAACAAAGCCAGGGGACAACTGTGCAACAGACTATCAATTGCTCATATGCAAGTTTAAGTTGAAGCTGAAGAAGAATTCAAACTAATCCACGAGGACCAAAGTACGACTTTGAGTATATCCCACCTGAATTTAGAGATCTTCCCAAGAATAGATATAGTTAATTGAACACTAATGACAAAAGACCAGATAAGTTGTGGGATGACATCAAGTATATCACACAAGAATAAAACAAAATATTATTTAAAAAGATAGGAAAGAAATAAAAGATGAAAGTGGATGTCAAAAGAGACTCTGAAACTTACTCTTGAATGTAGAGTATCTAAAGCAAATGGAAGAAACGATAAAGTAAATGAGATGAACAGAACACTTCAAAGGGCAGATCAAAAAGACAAAGTAAAGAATTATAATGAAATGTGCAAAGCATTGAAGTTAGAAAACCAAAAGGCAAGAACACATTTGGCATTTCTCAAGCTGAAAGAACTGAAGGAAAAAGTAAAGCCTTGAGTTGCAATTTTGAAGAAATCTATGCACAAAATATTGAATGACAAAGGAAGCATCAAAAGAAGATGGAAGGAATGTACAGTCACTGTACCAACAAGAATTGGTCGATATTCAGACTTTTCAGGAGGAAGTATATGATCAAGAACCAAAGGCACTGAAGGAAGAAATCAAAGCTGCACTGAAGGCATTGATGAAAAACAAAGCTCCAGGAATTGACTGAATATCAACTGAGATATTTCAACAAATGGATGCAACACTGGAATCGTTCACTTGTCTATGTCAAGAAATTTGGAAGACAGTTACCTGGCCAACGGAGTGGAAGAGCTCCATATTTATGCCTATTCCAAAAAAAGGTGATCCAACTGAATGCAAAAATTGTTGAACAAAGTCATTAATATCACATGCAAGTTAAATTTTGCTTAAGATCATCTAAAAGTGGTTGCAGCGGTTCATCAACAGGGAACTGACAGAATTTCAAGCTGAATTCAGAAGAAGATGTGGAATAAGGGATTTCATTGCTGATGTCAGATGGATCCTGGCTGAAAGCTGAGAACACCAGAAAGATGTTTACCTGGGTTTTATTAGCTATGCAGAGGCATTTGACTGTGTGGATCATAAAAAAATTATGGATAACATTGCTAAGAATGGGAATTCCAGAATACTCAATTGTGCTCATGAGGACTGTGTTCCTAGATCAAGAGGCAAGAGTTTAAACAGAACAAAGAGATACTGCGTGGTTTAAAATCAGGAAAGGCGTGCATCAGGGTTGAATCATTTTGACATACATAATGAATCTGTATGTTGAGGAAATAATCAGATAAACTGGAATGTATTAAGAAGAATGTAACATCAGGATTGGAGGAAGAGTCATAACAACCTGCCACATGTAGATGACACAACCTTGCTTGCTAAAAGTGAAGAGGACTTGAAGCACTTACTGATGAAGATCAAAGACAACAGCTTTCAGTTTGGATTACACCTCAGCATAAAGAAAAAAAAATCCTCACAATTGGATTAAGGAGCACCATAGTGATAAATGGAGAAAATACTGAAGTTCTAAAGAATTTCATTTTACTTAAATCCACAAACAACACACATGGAAGCAGTAATCAAAAAACCAAATGACGTAGACAGTACACAATACTGGGGAAGCCAGCACAACTTGTACAAAGAAAGGTCATGGAAGTTCCACAGACACATCCAAACTCTCTGAAGGACTCAGTTGCTGGGTGGTGGGCCGTGGAGACCATGGGCTTGGCGATCATCTAGCTCAATTGGCATAACAAAATTTATAACTACAATGGTCTACATTCAACCTTGGTGAGTAGTGTCTGAGGTCTTAAAAGCTTGTGAGCAGCCATCTAAGATACTCCACTGGTCTCACCCTTTTGGGAACAAGTGAGAATGAAAAGATCAGGATACAATGAAAGAATAGTCCAAAGGACTAACAGACCACAACTACCAAGGCCTCCACCAGACTGAGTCCAGTACAGCTAGATGGTGCCCGGCTACCACCGACTGTTCTGACCGGGATCACAACAGAGGGTCCTAGACAGAGATGCAGAAGGATGTAGAACAAAATTCTAACTCACAAAAAGAGACCAGATTTACTGGCCTGACAGACAGTATGAGAGAGTATGGCCCCCAGACACCCTTTTAGTTCAGTGGTAAAGTCACTACCGAGGTTCACCGTTCACCAGGGATTGGACAGCCCCATAAAACCAAATGGGACTAATGAGACACAGCAGTCCAGCGGCAAGGACTAGAAGGCAGGAGGGGACAAAAAAGCTAGTGATAGGGAACCCAAGGTTGAGAAAGGACACTGTTGACTTGTGGTGGTGTTGTTAACCATTGTCATATGGCAATATGTGTACTAACTGTTTAATGAGAAACTATTCTGTAAACCTTTATCTAAGTTACAAAAAAAAAAAGAATTATCTACGTGAGATCAAATTCACAACAGCAACTCAAAAGGTTTGAATGAAAGCCTAGGGGGCAGTGAGTTGAAGACAGTGGTGATGGGATAATTTGGAAAATGATAGTGAGAATAGCAGCACAACTGGAAGAATGTAATCGATGTCACTGACTTGTACTTGTAGAAATTTTTGAAATGGAATAACTTTGGCTATGTATATTTTCACCAAAAAAAAAAAAAAAGTCCTCCATGGTCAAGAAGGGAGAGTGTTGACATGTCGTGGTGTTGTTAACCAACGTCATAAAATAATATGTGTAATGACTGTTTAATGAGAAACTAGTTGTTCTATCAACCTTCATCTAAATTACAATAAAAAAAGGAAAAAAAAATCGTATGACACATTGCATTGAGCAAATCTGCTGCAAAAGACCTCTTTAAAGCGTTAAAAAGCAAAGATATCACTATAAGGACTACCCAAGCCGTAGTGTTTTCAATCGTCTCATATGTATTCAAAAGCTGGACAATGAATAAGGAAGACTGGAGAAGAAATGATGCCTTTGAAATACGGTGTTGGTGAAGAATATTGAATATACCATAGACGGCCAAAAAAAGCAAACAAACCTGTCTTGGAAGAAGTACAGCCAAAATGTTCCCTAGAAGAGAAGACGACGAGACTTTGCCTCACATACTTTGGACATGTTATCAGGAGGGATCAGTCCCTGGAGAAGGACATCATGCCTGGTAAAGTAGCGGGTCAGCAAAAAAAGTTGAAGACCCTCAACAAGATGGATTGACACAGTGGCTACAACAGTGGGCTCAAGCATAACAACTATGAGGATGGTGCAGGTCCAGGTAGTGTTTTGTGCTATTGTACGTAGGGTCACTATGAGTCAAAACCGGCTCTATGGCACCTAACAACAGCCAGAAGAAGGAACAAATCGGTCTTGGAAGAAATACAGCCAGAATGATCCTTAGAAACAAGGATGGCCAAACTTTGTTTCACGTATTTTGGACATGTTGTCAGAAGAGACCAGTCCCTGGAGAATGACATCATGCTTGGTAAAGTTGAGGGTCAGTGAAGAAGAGGAAGATCCTGAACAAAATGGATTGACACAGTGGCTGCAAAAATAGGCTCAAACAAAGCAACAATTGTGGGGATGATACAGGACCTGCCAATATTTTGTTCTGTTGTACTTAGGGTCGCTATGAGGTGGAACTGACTCGATAGCATGCAATAACAAGAATTTTTTTTTTTTTATTAATTCACTTACTTTGTGCTTGTCCTTATATTTTCTTAAAGAACACAAGGATTCATTATTTGGCAAATAATTTTTCCTATTTATTTATTAATGTTTACATAAAATAATCAAAAACATTTATATTCACGTTTTATGTATGGCACTTATTGAAAAGAATAAGAGTTCATGAAATAGATAATGTTCTGGAAAACCGGGATGTAAAACTTCTGTCCCCATATCAACAAACTACCTAGTTGCACCTTGTACTCCAGGATAATTAATTTCTTGTGGTCTGGGATCATCTGCTGCTTCTCAAACCCAGCAAGAAATGTAGAACAAGATGAACTTCCATGAAAACAAAACAAACTTAAGTCTTACATAGAGGAATTAGACTTTTGAGTCTGCTCTAAATTCACCCTTACAGGTAGTTTTGCATTTGAGCAATAAAATGTGAGGCCAGAATTTGGATTCTGTTGCACTGATATTTCAGAGAGATTTACTCCCTTAGCCATTTTTGTAGGATCTGAAAGATTTTTTCTCGCGCTTGAATTAGCTCAGCTGAATCAGTATCCTGTGGCTCCAACATATCCTCACAGTGTGATTCACCTAAAAAGAGAAAAGGGAAATGTCAAAATATTTACATACCAAGTATCCAAAGACCAGACATGCTTAACCACTGGCTGCACATTAGAACCACCTGAAACACTGTTCAAACAAACTAATAGCTGAGCCCCATTCTGCAGAGGTTCTGATTAATTAATCGGGTGTGGGCTGGGTATCAGTAATTTTCAAAAGTTGGAAAAAAAATGACTGAAAAGTGCAGCCATAAATAAGAATGAGAATTAGTTTGCTAATATATAAGGCTTTGGATCAAGTAAGTATGCTTCTTTGTATATAAGGGTTGGGTAAACAAGATATTTATTAAAGTAAGTGACTGTTTTTTCCTTAGCAATCCTTCTGTGCTACAAACTAATGGATATTTTCGGGAATGACTACGGTGGCAGATTTAGAGAATAATGTTTTTATGTCACCCAAATGTGACATAAGTTCATCCGAGGAGGTTACAATATCTGAATCTCAGTGAGCCTCATTTTAGAAAGTTTTCCCAGTGGTCTACTTGAGTCTCACCATGCTATCTCCAAGAGCTGATTGTTAACAATTTTCAGAAATTCTGCAAGCTGGTTGTTAAACTGTGAGCTTGAAATTGGCCTTGATTGGAGAATTTACACCATGGATATAAGCAGATACTATAAATCAGGGCTTTTTTTTTCCTTGTGGAGAGCGGATTTATAAACATATGAGAATAAGATCAAATAAATTAAATTTGATGGGGACTTAAATATTTGTCAACCCCTTAATTTTACAGATGAAGAACCTAAGCCACAAAGAGTTTAGAGGACTTATCAAGAAAATTGCTGATTGAGCTAAGAGTTGAACCCAGTTCACCAGAGTGTCTGTCATACTCCAGTTTATGTAGCAAATGCTGTCAAATGAAAGCTCGGGGTTTTACAAATAATCATTCACCCAAATCAAAAAACAAAACAATTGCAGTAGAGTCAATTCCGACTCATGTTGACCCCATATGTTTCTAGTAGAACTGTGCTCCTTGGCGCTTTCAATAGCTATCATCTTTTGAAATTCGATCACCAGGTCTTTCTTCCAAGGTCTACCACCAACCTTTCAGTCAGTAGCAGAATGCTTAACCATTTGCACCATGAAGGGATCCAAGCATCAATTCACACTGTATTACTTTAGGGGCACCATGTATTTGCTGCTACCAAAAATAAAAATAAATAAATAAATAAAACATTGAGATAGCTTTGATTCAGATTCATAGCTACACTTCAGAACAGAGTAGAACTGCCCCAAAGGGTTTCCAAGGCTATAATCTTTAAAGAAACAGACTGCCACATCTCTTCCCATGGAGAGACTGGTGGGTTTGAATGCTGACTTTAGGTTAGCAGCCAAGCGCTTAACCATTGCACCACCAGGGCTCTTTATTTGCTGTTAAGAAGCTAAAATTATGTAATGACTACGGCACGTCCAGACACTGGAGTACTATTCATCCATTAAAAAAGAATGAGAAAGACTTCAATGTACTGAAATGGAAAGATCTCCAGTGTGTACTGGCAAGAGAAACAAGCAAAGAGTAGGACAGTGTACATAACATGCTACCTTTTGTTTGCAAAGAGAGAAATTAGAGTATCCAAGATTGTATTTCCAAAAAATAAAGCTGGAAAAATGAATGAGAAAGTAATAAACATAGCTCCTTAAAAGATTAAGAGGAAAGAAGAGTAGGAAGGGTAAGACTTCTCTCTGTGAGAAAGACCTTGACAACGGACAAATGGTAACAAACCACAGGGTTCCCCATAAACATAAACAGTTTCACAGAATTTCAACTTCAGCTGAGGTCACACCATGACTGTGATGAGACCAGGCACAAATAAGACCACCCTATAATTATGACTGAACATAGACACAAAAAGTATACTCTTCAGCCACAAGGAGTCCCTAGGTAGGGTAAACCGCTAAGTGCCCGGCTACTAACTGAAAGGCTGACAGTTCAAATCAACTCAGAGACACCTTGGAAGAAAGACCTCATGCCCCACTTCCAGAAGACCACATAAACTGAAAACCGTATGGAGCACAGCTGTACTCTGAAACACATGGGGTCTCTGTTAGAGTAGAAACTCATCATTATTATGCAACCACAAACATACTAAAATATCCTTCTCTCCTGGCTAACATGAGTAACTACTGTTTTTCAACCATGACAACTCTAGCCCTACTTGGTTCCTCCCACTTCCTAAATAAAAACTATTAGGATTCATAATCACTGAAGTATCCTCACTTTCTTATAACATTTAATTTTGGCCAAATTGAACAAGCCACAGTGTAAAAGATAGTTCTGACACACATTGAAATTATAAATATTTAAGAATAGATAATGAAATTCATAAGAGAAAAAGCAGGTTATAATACCAGCTTGATTTTAGTATTATGTAATATAACAGGTTATAAAACTATATTTTCAATGGGCACCAAAAACTAATTGAATCCAAGACCAATTAGAAATGGGATAAGAAAGAGATGTGGAAATGGAGGTTAGGTGGAAAAGGCATATTTATCCACAAAATTTAATTCAGGGCTTGAAATTATTCTCTAGTTAGAGATAACTGGTCTTTTTTTTCAGTCAATATGAACAACATAAAGATAAGACTTTGACTGCTTTGCCAGGTTCACTTAACTACATATTTATAATGGGGTGAGTCACATTTTTCTTTAGCATTTAGTCTCTGAACACAGTGCCCTGTACTAGCACTATGGAGTCAAAGATGAATAAGATCTGGTCCCAGCTATCAAGGAGTTTGCTTCATAGACGGTGAGTACGAAACTTATCCTTCCCCTTCTCAATTCTATTTAGACATCTCTGACCCAGGGAAGCTCTCTGTGCAGTTATTTGCTGAATGTCTGTCTCCCGTGTATGACTAGCAGCTTACACCCCTGCTGTCCAGCACAGCATCTGACACAGGTAGACCCTCCATAAGTATTTTTAAATGAATGAATTTGAGCACTCCTTCTTCCTCATTCCCATGAAAAAGAAGGTCTGCAATGGTTTTCTCAGGTTTTGAAGGTCTTTTTGAAAGCATAAAAACTTAGAGCTCCAAATAACTTGAGAGGCATGTGGCATAATGGTTAAGGTGCATGACTTCCAGTGAGACTCCTTGGCCTTTAGTTGTGCTGCTACAACTCATTACACTGTGAGTCTTAGGCCAGTTGACTTAGCCTCTGTGTGAGTCCCTGAGTGGTGCAAATGGTTAACACACTCAGCTACCATTTCAAAGGTTGGTGGTTTGAGTCCACCATAAGGCACCTCAGAGGAAAGACCTGACAATCTACTTCTGACAAAATAAATTAGCCATGAAAAGTCTATGGAGCATCGTTGCACTCTGACACACATGGGGTCACCACCAGTCGAGGTCGACTCGATGGCAACTAGTTTACTGGTTTTGTGGTTAATTTCCTCATTTATAACAGGAGAAATATGATAGTAACTTGCCTTTATTGTTAAGAGGATTTAAGGAGATTGTACATGTAACAAGTGAAGCCAGAGTATTCAAAATGTAGCCACCATGAGCCACATGTGGCTATTGAGCACTTGAAATGTGGCTTGTCCAAACTGAGATGTGTTTTAAATATAATATATGCTGGATTTTGAATAATTAGTAAAAAATAACAAACAATGTAAAAATCATGTTAACTACCTTCTTATATTATTTACATATTGAAATGAGAATATTTTGAACATATCGAGTCATGTGAAATTTATTCTTAATTTCACTTGTGTGTGTGTGTACCAGAAAATTTGTTTACATGTGTAATTCAAATCTATAGCACACATTATGCTTTTATTGGCTAATACTGGAATGAATTGTGCCTAAGCACAAACAAAATCACATCGATTTATAAAAAAGTAGAATCATTGCAAAATTTAATGTTAAACGCACACTCAGAAGTAGAATATAAAAGATTGATGTTTGAGTAATAAAATAATTTTATGTGTAATAAATGTTGCATAGTGTTCTCGGTCCTCTATGGATGCCTATCCCAAGTCGTTTGAATCTTCTTGCTCAGAGTTACAATTCAGTGAGCAATTGCTATGTGTCAGGCTCTATGCTAATTATTTTACACTTACTATCTGATTGAATGATATAGCCCTATGAGTCAGAATCAACTCGACAGCAACCGTTTTTTTTTTTTTTTGATAGTTTATATATCTACCGCCTGTCTTTCAGTTTGTCATACTGTGGTGGCTTGCATGTTGCTATGATTCTGGAAGCAATGAGAACAATATATCAAATACCAGCAAACAATATATCAAATACCAGCAGGGTCATCCAAGTTGGACAGGTTTCAATGGAGCTTTCAGTCTAAGACTAGGAAGAAATGACTGGTGATCTACTTTTAAAAAGTAGGCAATGAAAACCCAATGGATCAAAACAGAATATACTTTGATATAGTGCTGGAAGATGAGCCTGCTAGGATGGAAGGCAAAAATGGGCTCAAGCTTGCCAGAGATCATGAGGATGGCATGCGACCAAGTAGCATTTTGTTCTGTTCTGCATGGGGTTGCCTTGAGTTAGAGTCTACTTGATGGCAACTAACAACAACATCGATGAACAGTATCTGATCCACCATGTTGGGAAAACGACAAGAATCTCTTCTAGGGAGAGACCAATAAGTTTGAACATACTCTAAAGCCTGATATTTCCTGGAAGCCCCACTGACCCTTTAAATAACTTACTTAAATCATATTTCTTCTTTTCTTGGTTAAGATGCTGAAAAAAAAAAAAAACCCCACCAAGTTCTTTGACATTTCAATTAAGTTCATTCCTAAACAAATTGTAATTTTCCATCAAGAGATGGTCTAATCCTTTACATCTATGCAGTGGTAAGACAAAATAAAGGACAAAGTATCAGTATTGTACCTACTGGGATCACACTAATGCTGTGTACACTTTGTAAAAACAAGAAGGGGCACAAGATTGTCTTGGCATGAATTTGTAGTCAGAGCCCAAACAGGCAAAGGTGTTATGGTCTTTGGATGAGACGTTATCTTTCCCCACCAAGAATTTATGTTAAGAACACATCTCTAGAATATACCATAGTTACAGTGCCTTCTTCCATTTTCATTACAAAATCAAAATGACCTGTTTTCCTTCTTGTAAGATAGGCTTTGGGGAACAAATTGATTTCTGTTGTCACATACACTATCACACACACACACACACACATACAATGAAAGTGAGATGACTTGGTGGGTTAAATTGAGAGGGAGTTAGTTATCTTTTGAATCAATCCAGGAGAAGATACAAAAAAGATTAAGGGGTAGGTAACAGGAATTTGAATGTGTCCTTAATATGGGTTGGGTATTTGGAAGAATGTATTTCCAACCCAGGAACTTTCTCAAATTCCTGCCAACAACACTATAAACCTATTGTGTCTTCCTTCATGCTTAACTTCTTTGCACCTGTTACAGCAGACCCACCTGTGAAGGCCAGTCCTCCACATGCCAGCTGGACCTTTTACCTTCCGCCTTCCCTAAATATTGGCATCCTCCACCAAGACAATCTCTTACTCCCCTCTCCAGCAACTGTTCTTTTTCTCTTCTACTCCTCACAGTTGAGGTGTCTATGCTTGTTGTTTCTGTTTCCTTACCTTCTCCATCTCAGTGTACTTTATCCTTAGTTATACTGAGTCGTCCAGAATAACACTCAATGACAGAGGCCCACATCATAAAATACAATGGCTGTTTTGTTATTCTTATATTACTTGAAATCTCAGGAACATTCCACCCAACTGACTCCCACCATCTTGAACTATTCTCTTCCCTGTTGACACCACACTCTTGTATTTCCAGCAAAATGTTTGCCCACTTCAGTCCCTTCTGTTGGACTTTTAATGTCGGAATAACTCAAGCCTCAGTCGTAGGCCCCTCTGTCTTCTTCCTTCATATGATTTTCCAAGGCTATCTCACTCGTCCACCACCTGTCGGTCACTTTGGCTTATCATGGTGGCTAGTGTGTTTCTATGATGTTGGAAGCTATGCCAGTTATGAGTTAAGTAAGTTCATATTTCATATCTGCAGGGAAGGGAACTTTAATGTTTAAAGAGTCAGTGGTGCTTCCAGGAAATGTTAGTTGTTCAAGTATATGCCTCCAATTTTTCCATCGATCAGATCTCTCTTCTATATCTAAACAAGTGATATATCCGATTCCCTACTCAGCTTTTCCACATTCAACAATCCAGTTGCTGTTGAGTCAATTCTGACTCATAGTGACCCTGTATTAAGTAAGTTAATTTGACCTAGTGTTATCCCAGCAGGGAAGAGTGGGTCAGATTGGCAGAATAGGGACTGAAAAAGAATTAAACAAAGTCAATAGAAGTGAAGGTTGAAGTACTAAAACAACTATACAATTATGGTTATCTTCCTGAGAAGTACAAACACAGATACTTCATTTAACTTGTTTCCATGCAACTAGAGCATAGTTTCTCAATATTTTTTTCACTATTGTCCCTTTAAGGAGTCTTGTTAGATATTTTTTCTACTCACTCTTCCCCATGCAATTTTAATAGCCCAGATACACTTTATATCTGTTTGTGTACTGTTTATATACACTGTATTACTGCACAACCATTTATGAGTTTTACATAAAAAAAATAATTTTTCACCACCAAGAACCAATTATTGCCTTCTTGGTGATGGCACTTCCCCTGTTGAGAATATATGAACCAGAGTGACTCAAGATAACAATGCATAATCAACAAGTTAATAAGCACCTCAGAAATAACTGTAATAGGACTGAGAGATGCAGATCATGTTTGTGCTATCTTTCCAATTCTAGAGAGCTGACTCTGGTTAACTGCTCCAATACAGGGAGCTAATTATTTCTAGTTATGGTAACCCATTGCTCCATATGGGCATAATGGTCCAAATATTGCTGCCTTCATGGATAGAAGGATATTTTGTTCTGAACCAATTGCTCTATATTTGTTATTGTTAGTAGTTGCCATCAAGTCAACTCTGACTCATGGCGACCTTATGTTTAGCAGAATGAAATATTACATGATCCTGCACCATTCTCACAATCATCAGCATGTATGTTTCCACTGCTGTGAGTATTGTGCCAATTCATCTAAACCAAGAGTTTTGTACACACTCATTGTCCCTGTACTTCACCAAATGTGATGTCCTCCTCCAGCAATTGATCTCTTCTGATGGTGTATCCAAAGCAAGCAAGTCAGATAGTGCTCTGATATGAACCATATGGTTTTCATTGACTAATTTTTGGGAGTAGATCACTAGGCCTTTTTTTTTTCCTATTCTGTCTTAATCTGATAGCTCTACTGAAACCTGACCACCGTGGGTGACTGCTAGTATTTGAACTACTGGTGGCAGAGCTTCCAGGACTATAGCATTGCAAGACAGCACAATATGACAAACTGACAATGGGTAGTGGGATTGCTCTATCAGGAACTCTGCTTTATTGTAAAAAAAAAAATTTGACAGCCTGAGATATTATAAAAAATAATTTAACAAAAGCTACCTTGAGGATGTAATATAAAAATAATTTTGCAAAAGAAAGAATTTCTGGGTAGAAAACAGAAAGGTTTTGCTCAATTTAATGTGGATTATTATAAAATATAAAACTATGGAGCAAATATGAAATAGAATATTTTTTAAACAAACACAGTTATAAAAGAACCTATTACTCACCAATGATCAAAGAGCTAAACATTTAAAAGTCAACCATAGTTATCATTTGAATCTCTCTCTGCATTCGATACACTGGCTACATTTCCACTGTTATGAAAGTTGCTCCTTGTGGTCTTATTCTACTATTTAATAAAGCTTTTTAAATACTAAGAGCTGCATGTTTAAGAGTCTGATTTTTCAGTGACAAAGTCTTAAGGCTTCTAGAGCCTTTGATCTGGAAACCACAGTGACGGCTTTGATAAATACTCCGTTATCACATGAAGTAGTCAGCTTTTATTTTTCAGTGAGGATACACATTTTATAGAGTACTAAAAACTGATTACTGAGATTATTGTGCAATGAATTTCAATAACTGCAACATGTAATGGATCACATGGAAAGATCACATGTTCTAATTGATGCTACTACCGTTGTGCTGTTGGACACTCATTTATCTAGTTTTATCTAGTTATCTAGCCCTTAGACAAAATAACTTATTTTTAATGGGACATTACATTCACAAAAGAAAATGGCCTCATCTCATTTGATTATCTGAAACCACATAAACTTATTATAAAAAAAAGAAAAAAAAACAATCAAAGCATCACCACAACCACCACCAACAAAAAACACAGTAAGGACAACAGCAGAGAAATGGTTCATTTCATATATACTTTTCTTTTTTGTGTTTATCAGTATTTTTTAAACCAAAAAACCCATTGACATTGAGTTGATTCCAACTTATAGTGACCTTACTGTTGTTAGGTGTCACCAGATCACCTTGGACTCATAGCAATCCTATGTACAACAGAACAAAAGACTGCCGGTCCTGTGCCATCCTCACAATCATTGTTATGCTTGAGCTTATTGTTGCAGCCATTGTGTGAGTCCATCTCGCTGAGGGTCTTCCTCTTTTTCGCTGACTCTCTACTTTACCAAGCCTGATTTCCTTCTCCAGAGACTAAACCCTCCTGATAACATGTCCAAAGTATGTGAGTCATATTCTGGTATTCTTGCTCCTAAGGAGCATTCTGGTTGTACTTCTTCCAAGACAGATTTGTTCGTTCTTTTAGCAGTCCATGGTATATTCAATATTCT
>NW_004443977.1:17422332-17460277 GCF_000243295.1 Trichechus manatus latirostris
GTAAAATGAAATCCTTGACAACTTCAATCTTTTCTCTGTTTATCATGATGTTGCTTATTGGTCCAGTTGTGAGGATTTTTGTATTCTTTATGTTGAGGTGGAATCCATACTGAAGGCTCAAGTCTTTGATCTTCATCAGTAAGTGCTTCAAGTCCCATTCACTTTCAGCAAGCAAGATTGTGTCATCAGCATAAAACAGATTGTTAATGAGTCTTCCTCTAATCTGGATTCTAGTCCAGCTTCTTAGATTCTTTGCTCAATGTACAGATTGTATAGGTATGGTGAAAGGATACAACCGTGACACAAACCTTTCCTGACTTTAAACCACACAGTATCCCCTTGTTCTATTTGAATGACTGCCTCTTGATCTATGTACAGGTTCCTCATGAACCCAATTAAGTTTTCTGAAATTCCCAGTCTTCTCAATGTTATCCATAATTTGTTATGTTCCACACAGTTGAATGCCTTTGCATAGTCAATAAAACACAGGTAAACATCTTTCTGCTATTCTCCGCTTCCATCCAAGATCCATGTGACATCAACAATTATATCGCTGGTTCCATGTCCTCTTCTGAAGCTGGTTTGAATTTCTGGCAGTTGTTTGTCAATATACTGCTGCAGTGGCTTTTGAATGATCCTCAGCAAAATTTTACTTGTGTGTGATATTAATGATATTGTTCAATAATTTCCATATTCAGTTAGATCTCCTTTCCTGTAGGATCTCTACCAGTCAGTCTGCCAGATAGCTGTCTTCCAAATTTCTTGGCATACATAAGTGAGGACTTCCAGTGCAGCATCCATTTGTTGAAACATCTCAATTGGTATTCCATCAATTCCTGGAGGCTTGCTTTTTGCCAATGCCTTCAGTGCAGCTTGGACTTCTTCCTTCAGTACCATAAGTTCCCAATCATATTCTACATTCCTGAAGTGGCTGAAGGGCAACCAATTCTTTTTGATTTAGTAACTCTGTTTATTCCTTTCATCTTCTTTTGAGTTTAATATTTTCCCCACAGAATGCTTCACTATTGTAACTTGAGGCTTGATTTTTTTTCTTCAGTTCTTTCAGCTTAAGAAATGCCAAGCATGTTCTTCCCTTTTGGTTTTCTATCTCCATCTCTTTGCACGTGTCATTATAATACTTGACTTTGTCTTCTGGAGTTGTCCTTCGAAATCTTCTGTTCAGCTCTTTTACTTCATCATTTGTTCCTTTTCCTTTAGCTACTCAATGTTCAAGAGCAAGTTTCAGAGTCTCTTCAGACATCTATTCTGGTTTTGTTTTTTCTTTCCTGTCTTCTTAATGACATCTTACTTTCTTTATGTATGATGTCCTTGATGTCATTGCACAACTTGTCTGGTCTTCAGTCATTAGTGTTCATCGTGTCAAATCTGTTCTTGAGATGGTCTCTAACTTTGGGTGGGACATATTCAAGGCTGCACTTTGGCTCTTGTGGACTTGTTCTAATTTTCTACAGTTTCAACCTGAAATTGCATACAAGCAATTGATGGTCTGTTCTGCAGTTGGCCCTTGGCTTTGTTCTGACTGATGATATTGAGCTTTTCCATCGTTCGTCTCTTTCCGTAGATGTAGTTGATTTGATTCCCGTGTATTATATCTGGCGACGTCCATGTGCAGGCCATTTATGTTAGCGAAAAAAGTATTTGCAGTGAAGAATTCTCAGCCTTGCAAAATTCTATCATGTGATCTCAGGCATCATTTCTATTACCAAGACCATATTTTTCAACTGATCCTTCTTTGTTTCCAGCTTTCAACAGTAATTATCAATGCATCCTGACTGCATGTTTGATCAATTTCAGATCGCAGATGTTGGTAAAAATTTTCAATTTCTTCATCTTTGGCCTTAGTGGTTGGTGCGTAAATTTGAATCATAGTGCTATTAAGGGTCGTTCTGGTAGGCAAATGGATACTATCCTATCACTGACAGTGTTGTACTTCAGGATAGATCTTGATTTATTATTTTTGAGGATGAATGCAACACCATTCCTCTTCAAGTTGTCATTCCTGGCATAATAGACCATATGACCATCTGTTCAAAATGGCCAATACCAGTCCATTTTGGCTCACTGATGCCTGGGATATCAATGTTTATGTGTTCCATTTCCTTTTTGATGTTTCCAGTTTTCCTAGATTCATACTTGGTACCTTCCATGTTCCGATTATTAATGAATGTGTGCAGCTCATTTTGAGTCATGCCGCATCAGCAAATGAAGGTCCCGAAAGCTTGACTTTATTGATGTCATTAAGTTTGACTCGACTTTGAGGAGGCAGATCTTCCCCAGCCGTATTCGGAGTGCTTCCAACCTGGGGGGGCTCATCTTCACACACTGAATCAGACAATGTTCCACACCTACTCATAAGGTTTTCACTGGCAAATTCTTTTCAGAAGTAGACTTCCAAGTCCTTCCTAGTCTGTCTTAATCTGGAAGCTCATCTGAAATCTGTCCGCCGCCATGGGTGACCCTGCTGGTATTTGAATACCGGTAGCATAGCTTACATCATCACAGCAACACTCAAGCCGCCACATTACAACAAACTGACAGAGGCATGGGGGAGCAACCCTATATAGCAGAATAAAGCTTCCCCATGGGGTTTCCAAGAAACAGCTGATGGATTCCAACTGCTGACCTTTTGCTTGGCAGCTGAGCTCTTAACCACTGTGCCACCAGGGCTCCACTTTTAAAGGCGCTCTATATTAGATGCTGGCATGATGATGAAATACTACTGAAAAATAAATGACCTACCTATCACCTACTTAGAAATATTTTGTATTTCTTGTCGATTATATCAAAAACAATTTATTAATGTTGTTGTTTGTAGCTGCTGTCAAGTCAGCCTCCAACTCATGGTGATGCTATGCACAAAAAAGTAAACGCTGCCTGCTCCTGTCCCATCTGCATGATTGGTTGCAGACTGGACTATTGCGATCCGTAGGATTTTCTTTGACTGATTTCTGGAAATAGGTCACCATGTCATTATACCTAGTTCACCTTAGTCTGGAAGCTCTACTGAGACCAGTTTAGTGTCATAGACACAAAACAGCCTCCACTGACAGAGGAGTGGTAGATACACCCGAGGTGCATTGACTGGGAATCGAACCAGAGTCTCCTGCATGCAAGGCAAGAATTCAACCACTGAATCACCACTGTCGCTTTAATTCATTAATATGTGTGGATATACTAACTTCATCCTATTTCTGGGTCTTAACCATTCACAACTAAATTACCTTTAATGAAGACAGCTAGCAAATCGTTACTGATATCCTTTGTGATTCCCAGACGGTGCCAAGGATCATAGGAACCGTTGGCAAAGATGATTTTGCTTCCCCTCTCTTTGAGGCCACCAAAGTACCTGTTGGTGACCATAGCACCCCGAATCGTTGAATTCATATTGATATCAGGGCCAAAGACATCGGCACACTTCTTAGCATAATACCTGCGAAAAAAAAGGAGACAAAATTGTAGGTGCCAGAAACCAGGCTTGAGGAATGTATGAAAGATATCTACAGAAAGAATGTGGTGGTTCTTGTTTGCTTTTTTAGTTGTTTTGTTTTCCCCTTGAGAATCATCAGAGTTACTTAAAATAGCTAAAAAAAAATTTTTCAGTTTAAGAAAGACTTTATCTTTGTATCTGTCCATCTAACTATCCATCCATCTATCTATCTACCTAACTTTCTATCTATCTATCTGAATCCCTGATGCACAGTGGTTAAGAGCTCAGCTGAAACCAAAAGGATGGCAGTTCTAATCCACCAGCCGCTCTTTGGAAACACTATGGTGCGGTTCTACTCTGTCCTATAGGGTTCCTGTGAGGCAGAATTGACTCGATGACAATAGATTTGGTTTGGGTTTTATCTATGCACCTACTTACTTACCTATGTACCTACATACCTACCGCCTTCTCCTATGGCTTCCTCTAGAGGTCCTTCAGTAGTTAAGCATGGAGGAATGTGGTCACCAAAGTATTTATCTATTTGGACCCTTGGTCAACACAACATAGAGTCTCAATGAGAAGACTATAGACCTCACGGGCTTATGTTTCCTGGATGCCACCTAAGGCTTCATAACAAGCAAAGTAGAAGAGTCTATTATTTGCCTTCCCATTGAACTCATACTTGTAACTAGAATAGTAACTACTGTGGGAAGGAGAAAGTTCAATGCATAGCCTGCCTGCCTGTTGAGGAAGAGGGCACAGAGACAATAAGACCGAGAGTTGGCCTTCAATTTAATCTTCCCTCTATGAAAAAAAAAAAAATCCCTGCAATCATGGTTTCTACTTACAAACAGAAGATAAGGCAGAGCCTTTACCTGAGAGGCAATCCAGAGAAAGAGTAGTTCTTTACACTTGTGGTAAAAAAGTAGCCAAGTTCAGTGCAACATTGAAAAAACCATGGCCTGTCTGGAAAGGAAAACATCAATTAACTTAACCAGAAAATGTATTTTTGTTGATGACTAAATAAAAATCTTAAAAAAATTAAGCACTCTAATCTGCATACTTCTCGTGACCTTCTAAAAGGAATATCATCTTATTATTATTAACGTTATTTTTAGTCATGCCCAACATTCCAACACCAAGAACTGATACTATGTGCAATGATCAAGAGATGCTGGTGAGGACCCACATACTCATGAAGTAACCTTTCCCATTCTCTCCAGGGCCATCTCTATGAGCACCACAGAACTGTCCCGCTGTGTGTCCTTTATTTTCAGCCTCTGCTAGGAAAATGTTACATTGTCTCTGCATCCCCTTCTAGTTACATTCTCCTAAGGATCACCCAGGCCCTTCTCCGTGAAGCTTCTGGAAAGAGGGATGAAAGCTTGATGCCTTTGTCCCTCACCATCTCTGCACCTTCACTCACACCGTGACTGCAAGTTCTCTCCCAGGTCACCAGTACTGGTAGAGTGAGTAAATCAATGCATCAAATTGTGTATAATAACTTGGAAGTTTGGTTCACTGAAATTTTAGCAGCTATATCAAGGATTCACATGTCTTTGAGCAATTTAGTTAATGACTTTAAAAACTATTCATACTAAAAATATATTGAAATTGTAATTGTGTAGTTTTCCAACAGGCTAGCGAAAGAGAGAAAGTTCCTAAGTAGTACAAATGGTTTGTGCTCGATTTGAACCCACCCAGCAGATCCACAGAAGGGAGGACTGGAGATCTCTTCCACAAAGATTAGAGCGATGAAAACCTTATATTGCAGTTCTACTCTGTAGCATATGGGATTGCCACGAGTTGAAATTGACTCATCATCAAAAAGTTAGGTCATTCTAGACTGCAACCAAGTTTGAGAGCTGCTCTATATAGAATTTTAAGTGGGGTCAGGTATTTTCTTGGCAACAGTGACACTTAAAGGTTCTAAGAGATCCCTTTCTTTATTCTGATCCTTCCAATCCTGAGCATTTGGTGTTTCTGCCTCTCTTACTAAAGTGATTTAATTTGTGTATGTCCAGCTCCTGGACTCATTCATTCTCTCTTCTCATCCTTGAGTAAAAGCCTTTGATCTGTTTTTTCGTAATTCCTCACGAAGGTTAATGAGCCTCACAACTTGCAGAGTGTTTAATGCACATTGTTGTGCTCATATTTCTCAACCCCCAAAGGAAAATTTCTATTTTCACCAGATAACACTTTACCTGTAACGTAAGCATTCACTTGGAAGGAAGCAGCAGAGAACAGATTCATAGATTCCTTGTAATTTGCAAGATAACAAAAGGAACCTTTTTTCCTGAGCACTGTACTGATAACATTTGCATATCTTTTATATGGTGAACCCATTGAAGTATTAGTCATCTTCTCACAAAATTCATCAATTGTCATCTCAGGCATAAGTCCCTACAAAAAAAAGATTCCAATGGTGTTTCAAAGAATATGCATGGGATGGCTTTCAGCTCAAAATGGAATTCAGCTCCTAAAATGATTTTAAATGCTTTAAATGATTCTTTTTAATTCAAATAAGGTGCAAATATTCTTTGGTGACTTTTGTATGGATATTAACTCTGAAAATATCAACTCACCTGAGTAGGTTGCAGTTAGAAGTGAGTCACATCCCTTTTTTAAGACACAGAGGTAATAAAATCATTTGCCTTAACAATGGCTTTTGGTACTCAGGTCGGTATTTGTTTTGTAAGAGTTTACAAATAAAGAAGCTTTGATTGAACATGTGATATCTTGCCAGAGCAGTGCTAAAAACTTTGGAAGGTGTAAAAGATAAGAACCAACACTTTGGAAGAATCTACTCAAAGAAAACACAATACATAAAATATGAAAACAGTAATGAGCTACTCTGGAGACTCTGATAGAGGTCAACGACTAGAATCATGAGTAAAGGCTTCCTGAGGCTGTAGGAATTGAGGTGGACCAGGAAGATTGTGTAAGATTTAAATAAATAGAGATAAGTAGAGTACAGTTGTATGTTTTCACTAATATGAAGTATCTGGAATAGACAAATGTATAGAAAATAGAGTTTAATTGTGATTACCAGGAAAAGTGAGGCAAAGAAAAGGGGGATTCATTGCTTAGGTAACGTAGAGTTTTTGTTTATGGGGATGAAAAATTTGTCATTGGTCATCGGTGATGGTGACACAACACAATTTATGTAATTGGTTTTAATGAACTGTACATGTGACAAATGTTGAATTGGCAAATGTTATGTTCTTTATATTTTTACAACAATAAAAATTAAAAAAAATAAAATAGAAGAGTCCATTTTAGGCAAGGGGACCAATAAGTCTGAAGAAGTGGTAACAGGGATGTGTAATGCCTAAGTCGATGATTGAACAGGCCTGGGTTTGTGACCTTGAGTTAGTTACTTACCTGTCAGCCTCAGTTTGCTCAGGTGTTCAAGGGGGACAATAAAAAAAAGATAATCAGAAAAAGTCAAGGTTGCTGTGAAGATTAAATGAAAGTAGCCCTTAGTATAGTGCCTACATCAAAGGTCATTCAATAAAAAGCAGCATTGTCATCATAATAAATGTTACATATCTTCTTCTTACATTTTCTTTGCTTGTTATAAGTATACAGGTAACAAAACATTTGTCATTACTACAATCTTCACATGTACACTTCAGTGACGTTAATTATGATCATCATGTTGTTCAACCATCACCATATTATTATTCTTATTTAGTCAAGAGACGTATTTAACAAGAAAAAAAAGTGGAAGTAAGTATTGACTGTAGCCTGTTTTTAAAAATGAAACTCTCTAACTTGGAATAGATGGAATAATAAGGGGTCTTTCAAAGTTTTGAACATGTTAGTAGTTTACTGAAAAAGATACTCAAAGAAGATTAGCCTAAGTGGAGGGGCAGTGGTTTACATATGGGAAGTTGAGAGATGTCCTAACTTTTTTGTTACTGGCAAAATCATTGACTTCAAGACATCCTTTCATGTAGGAATGACTATCCATCTGAAATACCATAGTCTACCAGTAAAGAGATTTGGGCAGAAATGTGTAACTTTTCTCATCTACTTGTTAAACATCATAAAATTCCATTCTCGGTTATTCTTAGAAAGAAAAATGTTTTGTTAATAATATACTAACTATGGAACAGTGAGTATCACTTCTACACACCCATTGTGCAAGGATATTATATTTATTTGGTATATTTATTTCAGGAGTTTTGAGAGAGGGTTTCCTTTGTTTTGGTTTTGGTTTGAGGAAAAAGAAAGGAAAGGACCTGACAGTAGCATACTCCCACTTAACAGACCATACAGTTCTAATTAGGTAGCAGTGTAAGTACTGCTCAGTTAAGCAGTATATCAGGACTTTGTGGGGTTGGCAGAAGCTGACAACTGAAGCTCAGCTTCCCTAAGTTCAGAAGAATTCAGTAGCTAGTCCTCACATTAACTACAGATTTAACTTCAGACTATGGCTTGACAATTCTACTTTGAACAGCAACTGCAGAAAAATACAGTTAGATCCTGTGAAGGTTGGGAAAGGCTCTGTGTTACTTTAATGCTTAATAATTCTCTCTACACTCATCATTTTGATTTATCCAGAACGAAAGCGCCCCAGTCAACAACTATTATTTCCAGGGGAAACAGTCTCAGAAATTACAAAGTCCCCAAATCAACTTCCTATAATTTTGTATAAGAAAAAAAAAAGTGCCCTGGACACGGGAATGTATTTCAAGTTCCTACCCAATTAAATCAATATAATATTTTAACTGAAGCCATTCTGGCAAGACAAACACAGATATGCACACACACACACAGAAAGAGTCCTCAACTTTTTCTGTCTCATATGAATGTTTAATTTTATATTTTACTGATTATCGATATCAGAGGAATAAAGGCCCTAAGTACAAAAGTAGATTTTAAAGGAAAAATAGAAGTTAATATTTCAAATCTGCTAACTTTTAAAACTATAAAAGTTTTATTGTTGATGAAGGTCAAATCTGTTGGTGGAATTTATTTTTTTAATTATACCGTTGAATTGTCTGTGGATTTAGGAATCCCTAGTGCCACATTTGGTGTCCCTGGGTGATGCAAATGGTTAACATGCTCGGTTGCTAACCAAATGGTTAAAGGTTCAAGCCCACCCAGAGGTGCCTCAGAAGAAAGGCCTAGCAATCTGCTTTCCAAAATCATCTGTTGAAAACCCTATGGAGCACAGTTCTACTGTAGTACACATGGAGTGGCCATGGGTCAGACTGACTTGATGGCAATTAGTTGGTTGAATGCTACATTTGCACAGAAAATCTGCAGGTGACTACTAATACAGGAAGGGTTGCTAGAGAAACTGAATGTAATGAAAGAAAACGCAATTATCCTTTATTAACTCATTTTTTTCGAGTGTTATAAAACTTTTCTATTTTGGGATTATGGGGAAGGGTAAAGATGGATATGAATAATTTGTATAGAAGATAGAGTCTTAAATTCCACTTAAATTTCTTACGAATCACCTGAGGAACTGACTCATGGTTCCCACTCTAGAGGCTTGGAGGTGAGGCCAAGGAATCTGCATTGTTAACATACACTCCAGGTAATTATGCTGCACATCTTAAGAAATTTTGGTACAGCCAAGCCCTGCTTGACACTGACATTAAAAGTAAAAACCACAACTCACCATGCAGCCTATATAGTGGCAATTCAGGGGATTTGGTTTCATTTCCTATAGCTGAAGGTCTGTTATAACATGGCATAGATTTGCAATGTTTTCTTGAGCAAGGGAAAAAAAACTTCAAAAACTCATAATTTGCTGAGCTTAACTTGTGTACATGGCCTCGCATTAACAGGGAAATAACACAATTTCCTCATTTCTACCAGGCTCTTCAAAGGGCAAATATCAAAGTTCATACTAGAATTGTGTGTTAGTTCAGGAAAAAGAAAATCACAGGAATTTCAAACCACCTACCTCCCCTTATGACCTAAAAAAACCCAAACTCACTGCCATTGAGTCGATTTTATTCAAAACACCAAGTACAAAGTAAACAAATCTCCCAGTCCTTTTAGTAAGAAGACGGGCACAAAATTAATTCTTACACATTAAATAGCATGGAAATGTCTGCAGTCTGTAGACTTTAATTCTGGTGAAATGTGTGCCTTGCATTCTCTTAAAGAGATAAAAAATATGCATATAGACCCTACTCAATAATTCAGAGTAATAAAACTTATGAATGATATTCAAATTAAATAACACATATGCAAATCACACATAACATGTCAACTCTTTCCTTGAATAATCCTTTAAACACAATCAAGAATTGATTCCACAAACTACTTCCAAAGAGGATATGGAAGGAAAGTGTATTCCCCATCTGTTGCATTTAACAAAAAAATCCCAGTACAGGTCGGTATGAGGCTGGAAAGTAGCTCTGGATGTTTCTGTTATTTCTGACTCCTAGAAATGGTGTTTGGGGAGAGAAGACATTAGGAGTTTCTGCTCTCCAGCCTGACCTTGTTATTTCCAGTATGTGCTGTCAACAGTTAGGGGAAGCTCTTTTCTAAGAATGACTACAGCTTTCAGAGGATTCTGAATCCAACGCTGGTCTTAGGTTTCTTGAAGTAGCCATTAACCCAGGATCCTCAAATTAATTGGAAGTCAGTCATATTAACAAAATCTATTCTCCCTTTCTTGGAAAGATGATTTTCAATGAAGACTTTAAGAATTAATTTTACAAATAATTCCTTTGCTAGGCACTCCACATATATTATTTTATTTTATTGTCTGTTATGGATTGAATGATGTCTCCCCCCCCAAAAATTACGTTGAAGTCCTAACCACCGGTACCTGTGATGTGATCTTTTTTAAAAATAGAGTATTTGAAGATGTTATCAATTTACTTGTGTTCAGAGTGGAGTGGGGGAATTCTAATTAAATATGAATGGAGTCCTATAAAAGAGAAGAGACACAGAGACAGGCACTTGAAGACAACTCTGCTATGGTGGAGCTATTATGCAGCTACAAGTCAAGGAACACCAAAGCTACCAGAAGCTGAGAGAAACAAGAAAGAATCTCTCCTAGAGCCTTCGGTTAGAACATGGACCTGCTGACACCCTAAATTAGGAGTTCTGGCCAAAAGATGTGAGAAACTAAGTTTCTGTTGTCTAAACCCACCCTCTTTGTAGTACTTTGTTCTGGCAGCGTTAAGAAACTACTACAATGCCCCATGATGTAGATGTATTAGCCCCATGAGCCTTGGAGCTAGTAATACTTAATTTTTGGGGTATCCTGTTGTCAGTCACATAGACAACAAGTGGCAGAAACATAGGGGGAGGCGAGGAGATCTATCTTGAGCTAAACCAAGCTCCAGAGAATAAAGAAAAACTTACTGGGAGCCTGGCAGAATCTCTTTTCTAAGGGAGGTTATGATCTATTAACTTTAATGTACCCATAAAGCATAAAATGAGTTCAAGAAAAATGTATAAAATAAGACCACAAATAAAATACTGGGATGGGGAGTAGTAGTTAAAGAAAGGAGAAGGTGTATTTGCTTGGAGCAATCCGGATAAATTTAATGGGAAATGTGGCTTTTGAAATGCACTTAATGTATTTTGATAGGAAAAAGCTTGGTGGTATTCCAGAAAGCTAGAGTTTGAAGGGAAATGTGCAGGTGATTACAGGAACAATAAATTGTAGAATTTACCTAGAACATAAATCGTGAACATTGGAAGGATGACTTCTTGTAATGGCAGACAGAACACATGTTATAGTTGTTCATTCTGTTGATGAAGAAGAGTTTTCTAAGGGTTCTTTAGCAAGGTAAGCAATGAGATAAGAATTATGGTTTAGGAAGATTAATCTAGAGCTTTGTATACTAAGGAGTGGGTTGAAGGGTGACAGAAGGCTGAAAGACCAGTCAGAAGGCTTAATAAGGATGTGAATTAGAATAGGGGAGAGGAGGCAGGGCCAAGATGAAGGAGAAGTCAGACACCTCCTGTGGTCCCTCTTACAACAAAGATCCTAAGAAACAAGTGTATCAATTATATATGATAATCTAGGAGCCCTGAACATCAAAGAACAAGTTGAAGAATCGGACTGATTGATGGAGGGAGGGAGAGATGGTTCAGTAGCTGCAATGAGTTGCCAGACTTGACCTGCCCAGCCCTGGCACCCTGCAGGCTGGATCAGGTGGCCTGGGAGGGGTGAGATGATCAAGATCAATGGTTCTCAGGACCCATTTTCCACATCGGGAGAGACCAAATGTCAGAGAGTCTGCTCAAACCTGCAGAAACAGTGAGAAATGCGCTCATTCAGCTAAAGAAAGTACAAGTGTCTAACCTTCTGTGTGGATCAAAAAATAAACCCCTCCTTTTGGGAATTAACTCTCTCCCATTTACCTGCCCCCTCCCCACTCTGCTACAGTTTCCAGTCTGGCTGCAGTGATTGCTGTGCCCCCTGGGCCAGAAGTAGGACCTGTCCTGACCCTGAGCCATTCTCCCGGCTTTGGAGAGAAAACAAATTAACAAACAGGAAAAAATAATCTGCCAGCTCCCCTAAGCCAGGAACTCAGGGCAGGTATCACCCCTTTGCCAAGGCACAAGCACAAGGGGTCCATGGACTTTGAATGCCTTTCACTCCTGCATAGACCTGTGTGGGCCCATTTCAACAGTGTACACCTTCAATAGCACGTTACAACAGGGTCTATACCTGAAGCCTATTATAATCTGTATTGGCTATAAGGAGGAGTGGCAGATTTGTGACATTTGACACTGCTTTGCCCATAAAGCAGGGTCCTCATCTACCCACATCAGGGGCCTGGGGACTGGTGGCTCCACTCACCCTATCAAGCCACCCTCGACAGGTGTTCAAGAATAAGTGGTGACTTCCAATCCATGCAGCCAATAGAATTGGGTGTCCATAGTCTGGCTGCAAAATCCACCAACCTACGCCCTCTAGGGAACCGGGACATGCTTTCTACCCAGACTCTCAGGGGCAGCAGTAAACCCATGCCTTGATCAGAACATGACCCACTACTACAGCCAGATACCTTTCCTACTGCAATGAGTCCTGCCCTTTTAGAACTACAGGTGAAAGCCTGCACCACAAATTCTGGGACCAATGACCTGGACACCTGAGCTGAATCCATACAAGAAAAGTAAATGGTCTCCTGGGCTCACATACATGGTAACAGCTCTAGCCACCTGGAGACAGGTTGTGAGAGCTTCAAAGACATCAATAAACAAACTAGCTCACAAGACCAGCTTACTTGGTCATATCAAAACAAAACAAAACAAAACAAGCTAGGACCCAGTAAGCAAATATAAATTAAATAAATATGATAACTTATTGAACACTCTTAGACAACAGTCAATATCAAATCGCATAAAGAGGAAGACCATGATGCCTTCAGCAAGCAACCAAAACAGACAATCAAGGAACCTTCTGCAGGAAGATAACTTATTGGAATTACTGGAGGTAGAATTCAAAAGATTAATATACAGAACTCTTTCAGGTGTCAGGAAGGAGATCAGGCAAAACACAGAACTAGCCAAGGAACATACATACAAAACAATACAGGAATTTAAGAAGGTTAAACAAGAAAATAATAACAAATTTAATAGGCTGCAAGAATCCAGAGAGAGACAGCAAACAGAAATTCAGATGATTAAAAATAACATTTCAGAATTAGACAGCTCAGTAGATAGTTATAGGAGCAGAACTGAGGCAAAGGGAGTCAGAATTAGTGAGATTGAAGATAAAGCACTTGACACCAGCTTATTTGAGGAAAAATCAGAAAAAAGAATCTTAAAAAATGAAGATAACTTAAGAATTATGTGGTATTCTGTAAAGAGGAATAAAATATGAGTAATTGGACTACCAGAACAGGGAAGGACAACAGAAAATACAGGGAAAATTGCTGAAGATTTGTTGACAGAAAACATGCCTTATATCGTGAAAGATGAGAAGGTATCTATCCAAGATACTCATTGACCCCCACACAAGGTAGATCCCAAATGAAAAGCAGCAAGACATATTCTAATAAAACTTGCCAAAACCAAAGATAAAGAGAGAACTTTAAGAGCAGCTGGGAATAAATGAAAAGTCATCTACAAATAAGAGTCAATAGGACTGAGCTCGGACTACTCACAAGAGACTATGCAGGCAAGAAAGCAATGGGATAATATATATACAGCCTTGAAGAAAAACATTTTCCAGCCAAGAATTATATATCCAACAAAACTATATCGCAAATATGATGGCAAAATAAGGGCATTTCCAGACAAACAGAAGTTTAGGGAATTTGTAAAAACCAAACCAAAATTACAAGAAATACAAACAGGAGTCCTCCGGTTAGAAAATCAATAACATCAGATAACAATCCAAGATTAGAACACAGAACAGAACAACCAGATATCAACCCAGATAGGGAAGTCACAAAAATAAATCAAAGTTAAACACTGAAAATAGGGAAACAGAGATGTCAATATGTAAAATATGACAACATTACAAGAAAACAGAGCAATTAAATAATGCAGTCATAGATCTTTCATACGGTGAGGAAGTCAAGGCAATATAGAGAAATAAAAGATTGGCTCAAACATAGAAAAATAGGGTTAAATATTAAGGTAAGTACAAAGGAAACTAACAATCCTGCAGATGAAAATATAAAACAAGGAAAACATAAAGACTCAACAAATACAAAATCAACAACAATGAAAAATATGAAAACAAAATACATAGGAAAAATTATTCAGCACAGAAAATTAAGGGGAACGAAGAAACTGTCAACAACACACAAAAAAAGACATCAAAATGACAGCACTAAACTTATACCTATCAATAATTACACTGAATGTAAATGGCCTAAATGAACCAATAAAGAGACAGAGAGTGGCAGACTGGATAAAAAAAAACCTGATCCATCTATAAGCTGCCTACAAGAGACACACTTTAGACTTAAAGACACAAACAAACTAAAACTTAAGGGATGGAAAAAATGTATCAAGCAAACAACAATCAAAAAATAGCAGGAGTGACAATATTAATTTCTGACAAAATAGACTTTTAAGTAAAATCCACCAGAAAGGATAAGGAAGGACACTATATAATGATTAAAGGGTCAATACACCAGGAGGATGTAACCATAATAAATATTTACACATTCAACGACAGGTCTCCAAAATACATAAAATAAACTCTGACAGCATTGAAAACAGACACACACAGCTCCACAATAGTAGTAGGAGACATTAACACACCTCTTTCAGTGAAAGACAGAACATCCAGAAAGAAGCTTAATAAAGACACAGAAGATCTAAATGCCACAATCAACCAACTTGATCTCACAGACATACACAGAACACTCCACCCAAGAGCAGCCAAGTATACTTTCTTTTCCAACGTACATGGAACATTCTCCTGAACAGACCAAATATTAAGCCATAAAGCTAGCCTTAACAAACTCCAAAGCATTGAAATATTACAAAGCATCTTTTCTGTCAATAAAGCCATAAAAGTATAAATCAATAGCAGAAAAAGCAAGGAAAAAAAACCAAACACATGGAAACTGAACAACACTTTGCTCAAAAAACTACTGGGTTATTGAAAAAATTCAGGACAGAATAAAGAAATTCACAGAATCAAATGAGAATGAAAACACATCCTACCAGAATCTCTGGAATATAGCAAAAACAGTGCTCAAAGGTCAATTTATCAAAATAAATGTACACATCCAAAAAGAAGAAAGGGCCAAAATCAAAAGATTAACCCTACAACTCAAATAAGTAGAAAGGGAGCACCAAAAGAAGCTCTCGGGCACCAGAAGAAAGAAAAAAATAAAAATTAGAGCAAAATTAAATAAAATAGAGAATAGAAAAACAATTAACAGGTTAACAAGATCAAAAGCAAGTTTTTGAAAAGATCAACTAAATCGATAAACCATTGGCCATACTGACAAAAGAAAAACAGGAGTGGAAGGAAATAACTCAAATAAGAAATGAGATGGGCCATATCACAACAGACCCAACTGAAATTAAGAGAATCATAACAGAATATTACGAAAAATTGTACTCCAACAATTTGAAAATCTAGAGGAACTGGGCAAATTTCTAGAAACACACTACCTACATAAAGTAAGATAAACAGAGGTAGAAGAATAAAATAAACCTATAACAGAAGAAGACATTGAAAAGGTAATTCAAAAACTGCTCCCCACCAAAAAAAAAAAAAAAAAAAAAAAACTCTGACATTGATGGTTTCATTGGAGAATTCTACCAAACTTCCAGAGAAGAGTTAACACCACTAGTACTAAAGGTATTTCAGAGCATAGAAAATGATGGAATACTCGCAAATTCTTTCTATGAAACCAGCATATCCCTGATACCAAAACCAGGTAAAGACACCACAAAAAAAAAAAAAAGAAAAAATTACACACCAATATCCCCCATGAATGTAAATGCAAAAATCCTTAACAAATATCTAGCCAATAGAATTCAACATGTCAAAAAAAATAATTCACCATGACTAAGTGGGATTCATACCAGGTATGCAGGGATGGTTCAACATTAGAAAAACAATCAATGTAATCCATCACCTATATAAAACAAAAGACAATAAACCCATAATCTTATCAAGTGATACAGAAAAGGTATTTGACAAAGTTCAACACCCATTCACGATAAAAACTCAGCAAAACAGGAATAGAAGGGAAATTCCTCAACATACTAAAGTGCATTGATACAAAGCCAACAGCCAACATTGTCCTAAATGGAGAGAGTCTGAAAGCATTCCCCTTGAGAATGGGAACCTAACAAAGATGTCCTTTATCACCACTATTATTTATCATTGTCCTGGAGGTCCAAGCCAGAGCAAATAGGCTAGAAACAGAAATAAAGGGCATCCAAATTGGGAGGAAAGAACTCAAAGTATGTCTATTTGCAGATGATATGATCTTATCTACATAAAACCCCAAAGAATCCACAAGAAAACTACTGGAACTAATAGAAGATTTCAGCAAAGTATCAGGATACAAGAGAAACATACAAAAATCAGTTGGATTCCTCTACAACAACAAAGAGAACTTGGAAGAGGAAATCACCAGATCAACACCATTTACAATAGCCCACGAGAAGGTAAAATACTCAGGAATAAATCTAACCAGAGATGTAAAAGACCTATACAAAGAAAACTACCAGACATTACCGCAAGAAACCAAAAGAGAGCTGCATAAGTGGAAAAACAAACCTTGCTCATGGATAGGTAGACTCAACATTGTGAAAATGTCAATTCTACCCAAAGCGATCTACAGATACAATTCAATCCCCATCCAGATTCCAACAGAATTTTTTAATGAGATGGAAAAACAATTCACCAACTTCATATGGAAAGGGAAGAGGCCCTGGATAAGTAAAGCATTACTCAAGAAGAAGAACAAAGTGGGAGGCCCTACACTACCTGATTTTAGGAGCTGTTATACTGCCTTGGTAGTCAAAACAGCCTGGTACTGGTACAACAACAGACAATACACCAATGCAACAGAATTGAGAATCCAGACATAAATTCATCCACCTGTAAGTAGTTGATATTTGAGAAAGGCCAAAAGTCTGTTAATTGTGGAAAAGACAGTCTCTTTAACAAATGGTGCTCGCATAACTGGATATCCAGCTGCAAAAAACTGAAACAAGACCCGTACCTCACACCATGCACAAAAAATAAATCAAAATGGATCAAAGACCTAATATAAAATCAAAAACAATAAAGATCATGGAAGAAAAAATAGGGACAACGCTAGGAGCCCTAATGCACCGAATAAACAGAATACAAAACATAACTAACAATGCACAAACACCAGAAGAGAAACTAGATAACTGGGAGCTCCTAAAAATCAAACACTTATGCTCATCAAAATACTGCACTGAAAGAGTCAAAAGACAACCTACAGACTGAGAAAAAAAATTTTGCCTATGACAAATCCAATCAGTGTCTAATCTTTAAAATCTACAAAATACTGCAAAACCTCAAGAACAAAAAGACAAATAACTCAATTAAAAAATGGCAAAGGACTTGAATAGGCACTTCACCAAAGAAGGCATTTAGGCGGCTAACAGATACGTGAGGAAATGCTCACAATCATTAGCCATTAGAAAAATGTAAATCTAAACTAGAATAATATACCATCTCACCTGAAGAAGGCTAACATTAATCCAAAAAACACAAAATTATTAATATTGGAGAGGTTGTGGAGAGACTGGAACACTTATATACTGCTGGCTGGAATGTAAAATGATACAACCACTTTGGAAATCGATTTGGTGCTTCTTTAAATGCTAGAAATAGAAGTACCGTATGATCCAGCAATCCCACTCCTTGGAATATATCCTAGAGAATTAAGAGCTGTCACATGAATAGATATATGCACACCCATGTTCATTGCAGCACCGTTCACAATAGCAAAAAGATGGAAACAACCTAGCCACCCATCAAATGGTGAATAGATAAATTATGGTATATTCAAACAACGGAATACTATGTAATGACAAAGAACATCGATGAATCTGTGAAACATCTCATAACATGGATTAATCTGGAAGGCATTATGCTGAGTGCAATTAGTAAGTCTCAAAAGGACAAATATTGTATGAGACCACTATTATAAGAACTCAAGAAAATGTTTAAACACAGAACATTCTTTGATGGTTATGAAGTTAAGGAAGGAGGGAAAAGGGAATTCACAAACTAGATAGTAGACAAGAATTATCTTAGGTGAAGGGAAAGACAACACACAATACAGGGGAAGTCAGCACATCTGGACTAAACCACAAGCTAAGAAGTTTACGAAACACAACTAAATATTTCGATGGACAGGTTAGTAGAGGCAGGGGTCTAGGGACCACGGTTTCAGTGAACTCTAGGTCAACTGGCATAACAAAGTTTATTAAGAAAATGTTCTGCATCCCACTTTGGTGAGTGGCATGTGGGATCTTATAAGCTAGAGATGGACCATCTAAGATGCATCAATTGGTCGCAACCCACCTGGAGCAAAGGGGAATGAAGAATATCAAAGACAAGAGGAAAATATTAGCCCAACAGACAAAACTGGCCATGTAAACCAGAGACTCCATCAGCCTGAGACCAGAGGAACTAGATGATGCCCAGCTACCACCAATGGCAGCCCTGTCAGGGAACACAACAGAGAGTCCCTTACGAAGCAGGAGAAAACTGGGCTGCAGAACTCAAATTCTAGTAAAAAGACCAGACTTAATGGCCTGACTGAGACCACATGGCCCCCAGACTCTCTGTTAACCCAGAACTAAAACCATTACCGAAGCCAACTCTTCAGACAAAGAATAGACAGGACTATGATACATACAATGATACTCGTGAAGAGTGTGCTTCTTAGTTTAAATACATACAGGAGACTAAATGGGCAGCTCCTGTCTGGAGGCGAGAAGTGAAGGCAAAAAGAGATAGGAGCTGGTTGAATGGACACAGGAAATCGGAGGTGAAAAGGAGGCATGTAAGGTTACATTACAGGGATAGCAACTAGGGTCACATAACAATATGTATATAAATTTTTTTTATGAGAAACTAACTTGAGCTGTAAACTTTCACCTAAAGCACAACAAAATAATAATAATAATAAGAGGGGAGGGATGACAATGAAGGAGGGTATGGTCCAAACTGTGTTTACCAATCTTTACCCAGAACATAGCACAGTGCCTGGCACTAAATTTGTGCTCAGTGTGAGAGGATGGAAGAAAGAGAGAAAGAGAGAAACAGAGTGTAAGACGGAAGGAGACACAGAAGGAAGAAAGAATTGAAAACATAAGCGACATTGCCCATTATGACCTTGCGAACATATGTGAAATATTCTCAACTCTTAATTTTCAAGCCCCATCTTCCCTCCACCCAAAACAAACAAAAGACTGCATGTAAAAACTGTTGAGATCCTAGTAAGATCTGTAGTCTACTTAACTGTATTGCACCAAAGTCAATTGCTTTTGATAATGTGCTATAGTTATATAAGATACTAATATTGGATGAAGCTGGATGAAAGGAACACAAAGCTTCTTAGTATACATTATATAACTGCTTTGTTAGTCCATAATTAGTTCAAAATAGAAAGTTTAAAAAAATGTCAATGCAGGTTGCAGAACAATTCCTTTCCCTTGTTCTATCAGACATCTGTCCTTACTCTCTTTTGCAGTTTGCCAGGCTGGGATTGAACAGGGTAACCTCTGGAGTGAGGTTGACTTGGTTAGTTACAGCAGTTTGAAACACATGTCTTAATTTCTGACATGTTTCAAAAAAACTTTATTTCCTTAATGTCCCAAAATGTTATTTTTTTAGATGTATCAAAATTCACAAGTTTTCCATTTCAAAACCTATCTTATTTCATGAGCTAATGTATCAAATGACCTAAAAATCTTATCATCTTTATATTAAAATTGTCTTTAAATTCCCTGCATATGACCTACTCAAATCATTAAAATTCACCATGACTAACTCTTCACTCCACTATACATAATTCAACTCTTTTCTATTTTCTTATCATTATTATTATGAAATAGATCAGGTTTGTGGAACTCACACTTAATGGGACAGCTCTCTAAAATTTTGGAAATAAAAGATTATAATGAAATAGTTGAATTCTGACCTACAGTGAATTCATTTACTCTATTCTTTTGAAAGAGGTTCTAAGTATATTTAGAATAAAAGATGATTCAGAAGACGAAGTTGTGGAATTTTTAAGATAATCTGGTAGCAGCCATGTTTCGTCATTTAGTTTCGTACTGAGACTGGAAGCTCGTATGCATTATTTTACTTTTTAAACAAATACCCACAGTATGTGTATCTTTCTCTACAACTAATTGATGATACCTAGACATCTTGTGAATGCCTACTTGAGCCTTTCTTTCTCCATATATTTCCCACATTTTTTCTTCATTGTCTTACCTCAACAGTACTGCTTCTCGTATTAGACTGAACAATTACCGCAGGAAGTGCCATTATTTTTTCTAGTATAAAAAGTTGGTCCATTTCTGAGTTAATTGTAAGAGGTTTACAAAACCTGCAGAAAGAAAAGAGGAAAACACAAGTGAAGTTCCATTTCACTTGAATTCCAAAACCTAAATGTAGAAAACAGTCCAAAATGAATGAATACTCGATTTCGTCAGAATGTTTATACTGTGGAAGGAGAAATAATTCGTGGTCACTACTTTTAAGTATTCAAAATATACCTCTGAAGGTAATTCCATCAAGCATTTGTGTAACACTACTCTTATCAAAATGATTTCATTTAAATCAACCCATCAGACCACAAAAATCCTGTGGCCAATCTGAACAATGGTTATCTTGAAAATTAAGGTTGCAGAAGACTCATTTTTTATGAAATATCTTCCTATAATATATAATTAGTACAGATTAAAATGATGTTTAATGTTCTTCCCAATCATAGTGGCCAACAATATACATGTATTGATACAATTTCTATAGCACCACACACACACACACACACACACACACACACACACACACACACAGTATATATCAACAGGTCACTGACCACGAAATAAAGTTGCAGAGGGAGGCTTAGATTATAGGGAAGAATCACAGGGATTATCCATTTTTCCTCTGACATTTTATTTCAGCCTAACCAAGTCATACATCTCAATCCTGCTAGCCCTTTATGTCCTAGTCTTAGTCCTTTGACATCTTCCTTGCCTGCCTCAGACCAACTGGCTTCATAGCACTGATGTTCATATCATCTATAATCCAAAGAACTTGCCGTTTACAAGTGGTCTGTTGTGTTTTAACCTTGGCCTCTCCACATAGTCCTTAGCATGGCACTGAGTTCTGCAGGAATTCTTCCCTTAGCTCCAGTCGTAGGAAAGGAAGCCAATCTCAGAGCCCATCTGTTCTGTTAGTGATGGCCAGTGACAAGATGACTAGTAGTGTGGGTAAATTATGAAGGAAGAAGAAAGAGCTCAGTGTCAGAAAAGTAGTCAACATGCAGTGAGGACTGAAAATGACCCCTGTGGACAGAGGATGAATCACAGAACAATGACATCATTTATGTCAAAGAAATTTAGGACCCAAAGAAGCAAGAACAAGAGGAAGTCACTGCTTGATGTGGATTCTGTACATCCAGATTCATTATAACTATATTTAAATCTAAGAATTACAGAGACACTTATAGTTCTCCATGAGCAAAGAGAAAGAGGAAGACAACATCCACAATGTGTCACTAATCTCACAAAAGAAGCCCTGGTTAAGCACTCAGCTGCTAATTGGAAGGTCTGTGGTTCAAGAGCACAGCAGCAGTGGTAACTTCCTCCTGTAAAGAATACAGCCTAGAAAATCTTATGGGTAAGTTCTACTCTGTCCTATAGGGTTACTATGTGTCATAAAATGATTCAACACCTCACAACAACAATTTTGTCCCAAATAGGGGAAACCTGGAAAGGAGTGGATGCTGCTTTTTCAGATACAGCATGGGAGGAAGGGAAATGATTCATTCTGAGATGATACCTCCCCAAGAAGCAGGAAGTTCTCAAAGACTGTGTCTTGCTGAGAAGTCTTCCCTTTGGTGGCCACTGACCTAGGACAGAAGATTAGTTTGTCAACAGTGTGGGCTCCCTTCTTCTGAAATCCTCCCCAGTGTGCATATAGGACTGGGCCAAAAGTCAAGATACAATAATGGCAAAAAAAAAAACCTAACCCTCACCTTCTGTTTGAACAGTCACAGTTCACAACAGTTTACAAAATATCAATGAGTATTACAATGAGGAGAACACAACTCTGAAACATTCATTGGCCATAAACATGAACTTTGATGAGAAATATTACCCTTTCCCCTGGAAAATAAATCTGTACACATTCACACATAAGTTTATGTAATTTCATGATTTCAGCAACATTATTTAAGAATTTTTGAATAACTCAATTTCCTTGTAAGCAGTTAAACTCAGAGGAAAAAGAGTAAGTTCTTAGGATGGAGTTTAGAATACTTAAGAAAAATATGGAGAAATTCAAAATGAAAATAGGAAAAATTGATAAGAAAATGCAAGCCAAGATTAACAGGTTGAGTAAAATAGCCAAATCTCTTTGAAGACAACTTTAAACAGACAAGTAATCCAGTAAGCCTGAATAATACCCAAAGGATCAATAGAAAGACTCCAAAGATGGGTGGCAGGAAGGGAGTGGAAAGAGAAATAATGTAGAAGGTCTTGGTAGAAGCTGATTTGACTATGCAAACACCCAAAATATATATTAAAATTACAAGATGAAATTAAGTTTACCCAAGAGAGCACAGAGAGATAGCAGCTAATAGTGGTAAAATCAGAAAAACAAAAGCTAGGAATGAGATGCAAATTGCAAGACTAACAAAGCTATGTATTAAGTTCTTTAAATCCATAAGGGATGAGAGACTACTACAAGTATGTTGCCCCTTTATATTTGTTTTTAATAAATAATGAAAAAAGTCTATTAACAACTTATAACTGAATGAGGATCTATATTACAAAGTTCCTAGCAGTAAACCATAACAATAATGATAAAAATGATAGTCATAATATAACCCATATGTCTTTATAACATACAATGTCCAATGACCTAAACATGAAACTTTGTATTCATTCATTCTTTCATTTCCTCATTACTAATTGAGCATTTTAGTGGACATATTAAATTAATTAAATCCACATAAAGTACTCAATAAATATTACCAATTAATATTCTGATTGTTATCAGGTATTTCTGCTTACCCAGCATCCATTCCCCCTGTTCTGGCAAGAAAACCCCTTTTCTCCCTTTGAAAAACACTCTCATCTACTCTTAACCCATGGGGGTAAAGAGGGGCTGACCTCTACTCTAAGTTTCTGGAAGGTCTCCTGACCCCAACTAAGGCAGTCAGCACACCACACTCTTAAGCTATGGTGGTGGACTTAGGAGTGAGTACGTGATCTAAACCGATGGTTGGGATATTTTCTGAAAGATTCTCTAAGACTGGAGTTATCAAGGATCAGATAAGCCTGGAGCAATCAATACCATCTTGGCCATCACATTAGCACAACATATCTAAAAGTAGAAGCAACAAATGAAGAAATCATCCTAAGGACATAGTTTGAAACCAGGGGCCAACTGTGATGAAACCGCACATCACTATCTCTGGACTTTTTAGTTACGTGAGTCACTGATTTCTTTTTCTTGCATAAGATGGTTTGAGTAGTATTTTTATTTTTTGCTTGGAACAGAAAGTCCAGGCCAAAAGACGCATCTTCCATGTGCGTGCTGTGTGCAAGAGATATACTTGTGTCTAAGACAGACGGAGTCCCTGCCCTCGAGGAGCACAGAGTATACGGAAGATTACTGGCATTAACAGATAATTGCAAGTTGGTGAAAGTTATAACGGAAGAGCTGAGGTTTTCAACGGAAAGCTTTACCAACAAGTACCTCTCACATGGTCTGAGAGGTCGGGAAGAGGTCCAGAAGGAAGTGACACTTGATTTTAAATATGAAGAGTGTAAATGAGTTCATCTAGGTTAAACACCGAAAAACAAAATGCTTTCACGTATATACAACACTTGTACAAAGTCCTTACTCCATATATTGTATAAGAAGTGACTTTGACTTGTCTATTAGAACAAGTAATAATAGAAATGGAAAGTCAAGGATATACACTAAAAAGAAATGAATGATCCTATAGATTACAGAGATCTGTGAGATACATTAATTTCTATAAACAACTAGGAATTTTGTATAAGGAGATGGCTAAAGTAAATGTAGAAATTTTCATGAAGACACAAGGGCAAACAGGTTCCAGCCATGGGTATTCTGGGGGATGTGACATTATGGGGACAGTTTAGATGGGAGGACTATTCTGCTGAAGGTTTGAGGTGTGAGTATTTCTGGAGACTGCAAAGTACTATGTGATCTTAGAGAAGTCATGAAAGCATCTAGTTATCTATTTTTTAAATCTATAAAATGACAGAGTTATAATTATATGATCTCTTAGAACCTTCCACTTATTAAATTCTAGAGAAGTGTCTTCAGTCTACCTTGTCAAATTTTAATTCTGACATGTTAAAATATCACCCAGACACTTACCAAGTGCTACTTCTTCATGTTCATATTTCACTAGGGCCTTTGTGTTGATTATTCTCCACTTGTAGGATTATGAACTGTCTAGAAAACTTGATATGTAAAGAAAGGTAGAAACTAAAGTCCATGTTTAGCGTTGAAGAACAAAGAATATTGGCATAGTGTCGTGCTTTTAAAACTGCTCCTTAGTTCATGAGTCCAAATGGGCAGCTCCTATCCAGAGGCAGGATGAGAAGGCAGGAAGGGACAGGAATGGGTTGAATGGACACAAGAAACTCGGGGTGGAAAGGGGAATCCTGCCGTCACATTATAAGGATTGCAACTAATTTCACATAACAGTATGTGTATAAATTTTCGTATGAGAAATTAACTTGAGCTGTAAAGTTTCACCTAAAGCACAATTAAAAAAATCAAGCTGCAATCCCAAAACTATTCTCGGAAATGTATTTGGATTGAGAAATCATGTTAAATTAAAATAAAGGCATGCAGTGTGTCTTATTTCAAAATAAACATACCAACTGGGCATGGTGTCCTTCAAAGAAGTGCCCTTCTTGGGGCTGGGGGATGATCCCCTCATCTGAGACTTGCTGCCTTGGGCATACGTGAAGTATTATTGGAAACTGATTTTTCAAATTTGTCTTTAGAATTATAGACTCATTATAAACTTAATGGTGATAAAAAGAGCACTGGTGGCACAATACTTAAGCACTCGACTGCTAAACGAAAGGTCACTGTTCCTCTGCTGGAGAAAAGAATTGGTGAGTACAGCCTAAGATACCCTATGGGGAAAATCTACTCTGTCCTACATGGTCTCTATGAGTAAGAATCTACTCAACAACACAACAGTGGTGCTAAGAGACCGTGGTAACATAATGATTAAGTGCTTGGCTGCTAAAGGAAAGGTTGGCAGTTTGAACTCACCCAGTGGCTCCAAGAAGAAAGTCCCGGATATCTGCTCCTGTAAAGATGATGGCCTAAAAAACCCTATGGAGCAGTTCTTCCCTGTCTTATTGGGTTGCTGTGAGTCAGAATCCACAGTACCTAACAACAATAGTAACAGTGATGATAAAATTTGTCCTTTGAGTGAGCTTTGCAAATAATATTTTTTAAAAATTGCTTTGGTAAGTACTGATAAATGAGAAAATATCATTTTCTAATAAAAAAGAAATGTGCACTTCATCCATTTTATAAAATGGCTTAACTCAAAATTATGACTGCATGAGCAAATCCATCAACCCAACCCTCTGTTAAAAGATTAGGAGAAGGCCACTTCAGTGTGTATCTATCCTCTACAAGTGAGCTTTTAGTATTTAGTTACATGGAATTGATTTGGACCAAAAAAGATTTTATTAGGCCATAATCTCATTGTCAGCACAATCTTACAGAATATAGAGTGGTCTCAGAAGCACGAACCAAAATCTCTAGATCCTGAATATGGACATTGGAAAATGGGTCTCTTTCAGATGAGACTTCCCACATTCAATTACCTCCCCACTCCTAAATTCATGTAAAAAAAAAAAAAAAAAGAAATGTTTTTCTGGAACAAAGGATGAAGCTGAATTTGGTATTTACTTTTGCTGCTAGATATTCTATAGTTTGTCACCAAAATGATCTTGAACATTATCACAATTCACATGTTTGCTCCATGTCTAATCAAATGACAAATAGTGGTCGAGCATAGTGAAGGCCTATAGAAAATGGTTTCTGCCTTTGCCAGGTTTAAGATCCGGATGGGAAAGAATATAAATAAGTGCTCCTTGAGGGGGGTCATTAAGCCCTGGTGGCACAGTGGTTAGGCATTCTACTGCTAACCAAACATGGGTAGCTCAAATCCACCAGTTGCTCCTCGGAACCCTATGGGGTAGTTCTACCCTGTCGTATAAGGTAGTTATTTGTCAGAATTCATTGGATGGTCTTTTTTTTTTTTTTTGTGGGGCTCACACTGCAGGTTCTTGCGAATTGAGAGAAGATAGAGATGCTTGGAGCTGGACAGTGCAAAGAGAAAGGAAGGTGACGTCATGTGGTAATCCGTGTAGAGTATGACACAGGTCCCTGGTGAGACAGAGTGTGTTCAGACTTCATATATATCACTTACTTCAAGAGTGATGTTTAGGCTAGCTACTTCACTCCTTGAGAAACATCACTGGTTCAGTGGTAGAATTCTCACCACGCATGAAGAATACCTGTGTTCAATTCCCAGACAATACATCTCTTGCACAGACACCACCCTTCTTCAGAGGAGTCTTGCATGTTGCTATGTTGTTGGAAAAGTGTTAGTGGAACTTTCATAGTAAGATGGACTGCGAAGAAAGGTCTGGAGAACTTGTTCCAACAATCAGCCCATGAAAACCATGTGCATCACAACGGTTCAATTGTAAAAAGATCATAGGGATGGTACATGAGACAGCAGCATTTCAATACATTGTGCATGGATAGGGCTGCTATGACTTGGGAGCCTACTAATGGTAGCTAACAACAATGAGAACCTCACTTCCCCCAACCTCATCTCCTTGACTTATAATGGAGATGAGAAGAGTAACTCTCTCAGAGGATTATCCTGAGAATGGCCTGAAGTAATGTGCTTAGCACAGTGTTGGACACATAGCTTTCAGTTACTACTTTAGTCAGGAAGTAGGACTTGATTAATGTTTTGACTGACGGATAGTATTTGGGTAAGATGAAGGTACAGAAGATTTCAAAATGGGGAGTAACATGTGAATAAACTCCAAGGCAGAAATAAGATACAGTGTAGAGTTTTAAGCTCTACTGAAAATTTCAAGCTTTATATCAACTTGCAATACAAATATAGACAATCTCATAACAAATAAATTTTGCATATTTAACCAGAAGAAAACAACAGATTTCCAATTCTGTTCCCTTGCAGATTCTGATTCAGTAGGTCTAGGGAGAGAATTATAGCCAGAATGCTCCTTAGAAACGAGGATGGTGATTCTTTGTTTCACTTACTTTGAGCATGTTATCAAGAGGGACCAATCTTTGGAGAAGGACATTATGCTTGTTAAAGTAGATGGTCAGCAAAGAAAAAAAGAAGGCCCTCAACTAGATGGATTGACACAGGAGCTGCAACAAGGCTCATACCTAGCAACAATAGGAGGATGGTGCAGGACTCGAAGGCATCTATTAGCAACAAGAGGGAGGGAACCAGTAATCTGGACATTAAAATAACCACGTCTTTGGGTCTTGTGGGTTACACTAAACCTACTATTCATAGTACTCTAATTATTCTATGAGTTTAGGAAAAGTATTTTAATACAATTGTTAGATCTTAAGTTTGTTTTTTTTTTTAATTTTTAAGTAATTCAGGATATCATTTTTCTAAAGACAGAGTTTGGTGTAGTTAACTGGTAGTTGAAAAGCACAGATAGAATTCCAGAATTTTTGGAAGCTAGTTTAGATAACACCCTTTCATTTTTTAGATGAGGAAACTGAGACCAAAAGGAACTAAGGTAACTTATTACATTAATTACACAGTAGCTCTAATACCAGAGGCTTGGATAAGAAAAAAGCCAGTCTTTCATTTTGTATGGGAAGTTTTAGGAATTCCATATTGCTGAGTAGTAGTAAGTATGTCCACAACATATCTCACATTTTGTAATACTGTGGTGGTTTATGTGTTGCTGTGATACTGGAAGCTTTGCCAATAGTATTTCAAATACCAGCAGGGTCAACCTTGGTGGACATGTTTCAGCAGAACTTCCAGACTAAGACAGGCTAGGAAGAAAACTGGTAGTCTACTTCTGGAAAAAAAATGGCCAGTGTAAACCTCCTGAATGGTAGTGGAACATTGTCTGATGTAGTGGCAAAAATTTAGCCCCTCAGGTTGGAAGGCACTCAGAAGACAACTGGGGAAGAGCTGCCTCCTCAAAGTAGAGTCTACCTTAAAGACATGGATGGAGTAGAGTTTTCAGGAACATCATTTACTGATGTGAGACAATTCAAAATGAGAAAACCAGCTACAAACATTCATTAATGATCAGAAGGTGGAATGTACAAAGTATGAAATGAGGAAAATAGGAAGCCAACAAAAATGAAATGGAACATTTAAACATCAGTATCCTAGTCATTAGTGAGTTGAAATAGTCTGGTATTGGTCATTTTGAATCAGATAGTCACATGGTACACTATGCCAGGAATGACAAACTAAAGCAAATGGTGGCTTCGTGTTCATCACAAAAAATAACATTTCAGGAACTATCCTGAAGTACAACTCTGTCAGTGATAATATCCAGATGGCTACAAGGAAGATCAGTTAATATGACTATTATTCAAATTTACACACCAACCTCTAAGGCCAAAGATAAAGAAATTGAAGACTTTTACTAGCTTTTGCAGTCTGAAACTGACCAAAGATGCATTGATAGTTACTCGTGATTGGAATGCTAAAGTTGGAAACAAAGAAGAGGGATCAGTAGTTGGAAAATATGGTCTTCGTAATAGCAATGACAGAGATCACATGACAGAATTTTGCAGCCCAATGACTTCTTCATTTCAAATGTTTTTTTTCTCCAACATATACGGAGACTATACACATGGATCTCACTGAATGGAATAAACAGAAATCAAATTGACCAGATCCGTGGAAACAGAGGATGGAGAAGCTCAATATCATCAGTCAGAACAAGGCCTGGGGCTAACTGTTGAACTGACCATCAATTGCTCATATGCAAGTTCAGGTTTAAGATGAAGAAAATTAGAACAAGTCCTTAGAGCCGAAGTATAACATTGAGTATATCCCATCTGAATTTAGAGACAAATCTGAAGAATAGATTTGACACATTGAACACTAATGACCGAAGACCAGAGGAGTTGGGGAAGGACATCAAGGACATCATATATGAAGAAAGCAAGAGATCATGAAAAAGACAGGAAAAAAAGAAAAGAACAAAATGGATGTCACAAGAGACTCTAAAAGTTGCTCTTGAACATGAAGTAGCTAAATCTGAAGGAAGACTGATGCGGTAAAAGAACTAAACAGAAAACTTCAAAGGATGGCTCAAAGACAAGTATTATAATGAAATGTGAAAATACCTGGAGACAGAAAAGCAAAAAGGAAGAACACACTCAGCATTTCTCAAGCTGAAGGAACTGAAGAAAACATTCAAGCCTTGAGAGGCAATACTGAAGGATTCTATGGCGAAAATGGTAAGTGACTCAGGAAGCATCAAAAGAAGATGGAAGGAATACACAGAGTCACTCTACTAAAAATAATTGGCCAGCATTCAACCATTTCAGGAGGTTGCATAAGATCAAGAACTGATAGTACTGAAGGAAGAGGTCCAAGCTGCACTGAAGGCATTGGCAAACAACAAGCCTCCAGAACAGAAACTAACTGAATGTCAATAGAGATGTATCAATAAATGGATGCAACACTGAAAGGACTCACTCATCTATGCCAAGAAATTTGGAAAGCAGCTACCTGGCCAACTGACTTGAAGACATCCATATTTGTTCCCATTTCAAAGAAAGGTGATCCAACAAAATGCAGGAAATTATCAAACAATATCATTAATATGACACACAAGTAAAATTTTGCAGAAGATCATTCAAAAGCATTTGCAACAGTACGTCAAGAGGGAACTGCCAGAAATTCAAGCAAGATTCAGAAAGGACATGGAACAAGAGATATCATTGTTGATATCAGGTGGATCATGGTTGAAAGCTGAGAATACTAGAAAGATGTTTACCTGTGTTTGACTGACTATGCGAAGGCATTGGACTGTGTGGATCATAGCAAATTATGGATAACATTGCAAAGTATGGGAATTTCAAAACACTTAATTGTGCTCATGAGGAACCTGTACTTAGATCAAGATTTAGTCATTTGAACACAACAAGGGGATACTGCGTGTTTTAAAGTCAAGAAAAGTGTGCATCAGGGTTGTATCCTTTCACCATACTTACTCAAGGAGTATGCTGAGCAAATAATCCGAGCCACTAGACTATAAGAAGAAGAAGGAGGCATCAGGATTGGAGGAAGAATCATTAACAACCTGCCATATGCAGATGACACAACCTTGCCTGATGAAAGTGAAGAGGATTCGAAGCAGTTACGGATGAAGATCAAGAACCACAGCCTTCAGTATAGATTACACATCAACACAAAGAAAACAAATATTTTCACAACTGGACCAATTTTTTCTCATGATAAATGGAGAAAAAAATTCACGTTGTCAAGGATTTCATCTTACTTGGATCCACAATCAATGCCCATGGAACCAGCAATCAAAAAATCAAATGACACATTGCATTGGGTAAATCTACAAAAAGTCTCTTTAAAATGTTGAAAAACAAAGATATCACTTTAAGGACTGAGGTGCACCCGAACCAAGCCATGGTGTTTACAATCGCCTCATGTGTATGTGAAAGCTGGAGAGTGGATAAGGAAGACTGAAGAAGAATTGACGCTTTTGAATCATGGTGTTGGCAAAGAATATAGAATATACCATGAACTGCCAGACGAATGAACAAATCTGTCTTGGAAGAAGTACAACTACAATGCTCATTAGAAGGAAGGATGGCAAGACATTGTCTCACATATTTTGGACATGTTATTAGGAGGGACTAGTAAGTGGAAAAGGACATCATGCTTGGTAAAGTAGAGGGTCAGCAAAAAAGAAGACCTTCAATGAGATGGACTGATGCAGTGGCTGCAACAATGGGTTCGTGCATAACAAGGATTGTTAGGATGGTGCAAAATCTGACAGTGTTTTATTGCTGTACACAGAGTCACCATGAGTGGGAAATGATGGTAAGGCACCTAACAACAATAACAGTAGGTAGGTGGGTCAGTAATAGGAAGGACATGAGATTGCAGATTTGCTAAAGGCAGGCTTTCTTCAGCAGGTGGCAGAGGCACAGTCCTGACATCGACTAAAGCAGCAAGAAAATGATCTCACTGGGACTCAATCAAAGGTGTCTGAAGGCAGCTGAGTTCCAGTGGAAAAAAATGATTTGCCTTGCCACCCATCTTGAGAAATACCAGCATTTGCAACCTTAGTGCACTTGAGAAAGAATCCATGATTTCACACGACACATGTCAGGCATAGGTAAAGTCAAAATTGGACAGAATCTTAATTACTGTGTATAATTAGAACTGAATTCAGTCCTATTAGCACAAGAAGGGAATGTGCAATTTTATACATCTAAGCAAAAACATACTTTAAAGGTACTGAACACTTTATCACATGAAGCAAATTTGCTTTAAGCATTTCTATTTAATCTCTTTTTGCTTGGAACATTTTCTTATCCAAGGTAGAAATCTGATTACAAACAAATGTAAGTGTCTTACAGAGATACATAGATCCTAACCCTTAATCAAATCTGACTCTACTCACTCTTGATTTATAATTATTTAAATATAAATGCTAATTAATTTCTAGAATATGTTCATGCAAAGGGAATACTTACTATGGTCTTCTGAATTTTGACTTTTTTTAGGGTTTTGTAGAATTTACTACACTCAAGGCAGTGCCTCACTCATACTTGCATCCCCTGCAGTGCTTTGGAGTATTAAAGGTTAAGTTTAATTAAATTGCACTCTTTGATAAAATTTGGACAAAATTTATTCAAGTTATGTAAGCTAGAAACCCAGGAGATATTCTTGATGCCTTCTTTGTCTCACACCTTATATCCAATTCATCACACTCCTTAAATCTTTCTAAAATCTGTCTTCTGTTTACTATCTCTAGCTCTTTAGTCCAACTCACCATAATTTCTGTGAAAGTCAGGTTACTATTCTTTCCAATTCATTTCTGCCCTACTGCCAATTATCTTCACAAATTGAAGATATAACTATGACTCCAGAGTCCTCAGCTTTAGATCAGCCAGTAGCTTCTGTAATTATGTCCTATGTCATTGTCAAGAGTTCAGCCCAGCCTAGCCTTCCAGTCTCATCACACAGGTCCTCCCTATTGCTCTCTACTCTCCTGTAACACAGGCTTCCATTCATGTCCTCTCATTACAGAGCTATTGTCTTTGTTGCTCTCTCTGGAATGTTCTCTGCCTGCCTCTTTCCATCTTTATCTAGATGCCAATCAACAAAGAGAAGGTCATATATCACATCCTTCGAAAAGTTTAACTACCCTGTCCTCAAACTAAGTTTTCTTTGTTTTAAAATTTTACAGAATCCTATTCATTCTTTTTTTTAGAAGACTTACCTTAGTTTACATTTGTAATCTTAATTTTTATTGCGGATACATGATTCATGTCCGTCTCCTTCACATGATAAGGAATTCCATGAGGGCGAGGAACTATGCTCAGTTTTCTCCCAATTGTATTCACAAAGCTTTATCATAGTTTATATGATGGATGGATGGATGGATGGGTTGGTGGTTAAGGGGTGGATGTATAAATGAATGCATGTATCGATGGATAGATGGAAGTATGGATGGAAGAATGGAAGAAAGGAAGGAAGGAAGAAAAGAAGGCTGAAGGAAGGAAAAAGAGAAGAAAGAATCTGTAGTGTGGTATTGGTGGATTCTACATAAAAAAAGTCTTGAGGCTGGGCCAAGATGGTGGATTAGTCAGACACTTCTGGTGGTCTCTCTTACAACAAAGGCCTGAAAACACAAGTGATTTGATTATATATGACAATCTAGGAGCTCTGAACATCAAAAGCAAAGTTGAGGAATCGGACTGAGTGCCAGAGGAGGGAGAGACAGTTTGGAAGCAGTGGGTAACTGCCAGAACTGACCCGGAAGGAGCCGGAGCCCTTCAGGTCAGATCAGCTCGCGGTGTGCTGTGAGGCAAGCAGCGGTGCTCAGGAGGCGTTTTCCACATCAGGAGAGACCCAGTGGCAGAGGGTCTACTCAGCCAACCAGAAGCAGTGAGAAGCAGTGCTCAGTCAGCAAAAGATAAGTACTTGCATCTGACCTACTGCGCAGATCAAAAATACCCTCTTTTGGAAAAAACCTCTCTCCCATTTACCACCTGCCCGCCCCGTTCCCTGCTCTGTGCTGGGTCTGGGATGGTTTCATCAACTGACAGGTCCCTGCGCCAGACATAGGGTACATCACACACATTCAGCCATTCTCCCAGCTTTGGAGACGGACCAAATTAACAAACATGGGAAGAAATAATCGGCCTGCTCCCCTTAGCCAGTAAATCACGGTAGGCACAGCTCCTTTGCCTAGAAACAGGCATAAGGGGTCCAAGGACTTTGAGTGCCTTTCCCTCTGCAGAGACTTGTGTGGGCCCATTTCAACAGCGTAAGCCCTTATCACCACAGTGCAACAGGGTATATACCCAAAGTCTAATTTCAACTGTTTCCCTGTGAAACGGCAGGTTCGTGACATTTGCCACTGCTCTGCCCATTAAGCAGGGTCTTCACCTACCCTCATCAGGGGCCTGAGGACTGGTGTCTCCACCCACATCACCTAGCCACCTGCAACAGGGGACCAAGAATAATTGGTGCCCTGCAGTCCTTACAGCCAACAACATTGGGTGCTCATAGTCCAGCTGTAAAATCCACCCACCTACGTGCTCTAGGGAACAAGGACGCACTTTCCTCCTGGGCACTCGGGGACAGCAGTCGGCCCTCTGCCTTGCTCGGCTAGTGACCTCCTGCTGAAGCCGGAAGCCTGTGCCTACACCAATCACCCATGCTTGTCTAGGACTGTAGGTGACAGCCTGCACCACACACTTGGTAATCAACTACCTGGACACCTGAGCTGCATCCATACAGGAGGAGTGAGTGGACTCCTGGGCTCCAATACTTAGCAGCAAGTCTAACCACCTGGTGGCAGGACATTGGAACTTCAGGGGCACTGGTGATCAGGCTAGCTCACACGAGCAGCCTATTTGGGCATATCAAAACTAAACAAAATAAGAAGTTAGAACACAGTAAGCAAACATAAAATAAATAAATATAATAACTTAGTGATGCCTCAGAGACAATGATCAATATCAAATCACATAAAGAGGGAGATGATTATGGCTTCAGCAAGCTCCCAAACCAAAGAATCAAGAAATTTCCTGGAGAAAGAGAAATTCCTGGAATGACCAGAGGCAGAATACAAAATATTAGTATACAGAACTCTTCAAGAGATCAGAAAGGAGATTAGGTGAAACACAGACTAAGTAATAGAGGAAATGAAGACGATTAGAGAAAAGTGTAATGGCAGCTTTAACAGGCTGCAAGAATCCATAGAGACACAGTAACCAGAAATCCAGGAGATTAATGATAAAATTTCAGAATTAGACAACTCAATAGGAAGTAATAGGAGCAGAACTGAGACAATACAAGTCCAAATTAGTGAGACTGAAGATAAAGCACTTGACACCAACTTATATGAGGAAAAATTGGATAAAAGGATTAAAAAAAGAAGACAATCTAAAAATTATGTGGGACTTTATCAAGATGAATAACTTACAAGTGACTAGAGTACCAAAGCGGGGCAGATAACAGAAAATACAGAGAATTGTAGATTTATTGGCATAAAACTTCCCTAATATCATGAAAGATGACAAGATATCTATCCAAGATGCTCATCGAACACCACATAAGCTAGATCCCAAAAGAAAGTCGCCAGGACATATTACAATCAAACTTGCCAAACCAAAGATAAAGAGAGAATTTTAAGAGTGGCTAGGGATAAACAAAAAGTCATCTACACAGGACAGTCAATAAGAATAAGCTCGGACTACTCAGCAGAAACCAGGTAGGCATGAAGGCAATGGGATGGCATATAGAAAGCCTTGAAGGAAAAAAAACTGCCAGCCAAGAGTTATATAGCCAGCAAAACTGTCTCTCAAATATGATGGTGAAATTAGGGCATTTCCAGATAAACAGAAGTTTAGCGACTTTGCAAAAACCAAACCAAAATTACAAGAAATACTTAACGGAGTTCTCCAGTTAGAAAATCAACACTATCAGATAATAACCCAAGGCTAGAACACAGGACAGAACAACCAGCTATCAACCCAGACAGGGAAGTCACAAAAATAAATCAAAGCTAAAACACTGGAAATAGGGAAACAGAGATGTCAATATGTAAAAGATAACAACACTGAAACAAAAACGAGGGACTAAAAAATGTAGACATAGATTTTTCATATGGAGAGGAAGTCAAGACAATATAAAGAAATAAAAGAGTTGTTTAAACTTTTAATAGGGGCAAATATTAAGATAACCACAAAGGAAACTAACAATCCCACACATCAAAATAAAAAAACTAGAAAAATATAAAGACTCAGCAAATACAAAATCAACAACAATGAAAAAGATGAAAAGAAAATACATAAAGAAAAAATGACTCAATAGAGAAAATTAAGTGGAAAAAAGAAACTGTGAACAACACACAAAAGAAGACATTAAAATGACAGCCCTAAACTCATACCTATCAATAATTATACTGAATGCAAATGGACTAAATGCACCAATAAAGAGCCAGATAGTGGTAGAATGGATAAAAAACATCTTCCGTCTATATCCTGCCTACAACAGACACACCTTAGACTAAAGACACAAACAAACTAAAACTCAAAGGATGAAAAAATATGTATCAATCAAATAACAATCAAAAAGGGGCAGGAGTGTCAATATTAATCTCTGAAAAAATAGACTTTAAAGTAAAATCCACCACAAAGGATAAAGAAAGACACTAGATAATGATTTAAGGATCAATACACCAGGAAGACATAATTATAACAAATATTTATGAACCAAACGACAGAGCTCCAAAATACATAAAACAAACTCTAACAGCATTGAAAAGAGATATAGACAGCTCCACAATAATAGTAGGAGACTTCAACACACCACTTTCAGTGAAGGATAGAACATCCAGAAAGAAGCTCAATAAAGACACAGAAGATCTAAATGCCACAATCAACTAACTTGATCTCATGGACATGTACCAATCACTCCACCCAACAGCAGCCAAATATACTTTCTTTTCCAACTCACATGGAACATTCTACAGAACAGACCACATATTAGGCCATAAAGAAAGCCTTAACAGAATCCAAACACTGAAATATTCCAAAGCATCTTTTCTGCCCATAAAGCCATAAAAGTAGAAATCAATTACAGAAAATGCAAGGAAAAAACATCAAACAGATGGAAAGTGAACAACACCTTACTCAAAAACTACTGGGTTATAGAAGAAATTCAGGATGGAATAAAGAAGTTCACAGAATAAAATGACAATAAAAACACATCCTACAAAAACCTTTGGGACACAGCAAAAGTGGTGCAGAGGTCAGTTTATAGGAATAAATGCACACATCCAAAAAGAAAAAAGGGCCAAAATCAAAACATAAACCCTAAAACTTGAACAAGTGGAAAAAGAGCAGTAAAATAAGCCCTCAGGGGCCAGAAGAAAGGAAATAATAAGAATTAAAGCAGAATTAAATGAAATAGAGAACAGAAAAACAGTTAAAAGAGTTAACAAGACCAAAAGCTGGTTCTTTGAAAACCTTAACAAAATTGATTAACCATTGGACAAACTGACAAAAGAAAAACAGGAGAGGAAGGAAATAACCCATGTAAGAAATGAGCTGGGTGATATCACAAAAGACCCAAGTGAAGTTTAAAGAAACATAGGAGAAAACTATGAAAAATTGTACTCAAACAAATTTGAAAACCTAGAGGAAATGGACAAATTTCTAGAAACTCACTACCTACATAAACCAACAAAAACAGAGGTAGAATAATTACATAAACCTATAACAAAAGAAGAGATTGAAAAGGTAATTTAAAAAATCCCAAGAAAAAAAAAAAGCCCTGGACCAGATGGCTTCACTGGAGAATTCTACCAAACTTTCAGAGAAAAGTTAACACCACTACTGCTAAACATATTTTAGAGCAAAGAAAAGGATGGAATACTCCCAAACTCATTCTAGGAAGCCGGCATAACCCTGATACAAAAACCAGGTAGAGACAGCACAAAAAAAAAAAGGTTACAGACCAATATCCCTCAAAAACATTGACACAAAAATCTTCTAAAAATTCTAGCAAATAGAATTCAGCATCATATCAAAAAATAATTCACCATGATCAAGTAAGATTTATACCAGGTATGCAGGGATGGGTCAACATTAGAAAACCAATCAATGCAATCCATCACATTAATAAAACAAAAGACATGAACCACAGGATCTTATCAATCAGTGAAGAAAAGGGTTTTGACAAAGTGCAACATCCATTCATGATAAAAACTCTCAACAAAATAGGAATAGAAGGGAAATTCATCAACACAATTAAGGGCATTTATACAAAGCCAACAGCCAACATCATCCTAAATGTAGAGACTTTGAAACCATTCCCCTTGAGAAGGGGAACCAGACAAGGATGTCCTTTATCACCACTCTTATTCAACACTGAACTGGAGGTCTTAGCCAGAGCAATTAGCTAGAAAAAGAAATAAAGGACATCCAAATTGGTTGGAAAGAAGTCAGAGTAGCTCTATTTACAGATGATA
>NW_004443977.1:17460660-17462099 GCF_000243295.1 Trichechus manatus latirostris
ATGAGATGGAGAAACAAATCATCAACTTTATATGGAAAGGGAAGAGGCCCCAGATAAATAAAGCCTTACTGAAGAACAAAGTGGAAGGGAGGCCTCACACTACCTGATTTTAGAACCTATTTGTCTCAGTCATCTAGTGCTGCTCTAACAGAAATCCCAAAAGTAGACAGCTTTAAGAAAGAGAAGTTTATTCTCTCACAGTCCAGTAAGCTACAAGTCCAAATTCAGGGCATCAGCTCTAGGAGAATTCTTTCTGTCTCTGTCGACTCTGGGGGAAGATCCTTGTGATGCATCTGTCTTCCTTTGGTCTAGAAGCTTCCCTGTGCAGGAATCTCAGGTCCAAAGGATATTCTCTGCTCCCAGCACTGCTTTCTTGGTGAAGGTTCTCATGTGTCTCTGCTTGCTTCTCTCTTTTATATCTCAGAAGAGATTGGCTTAAGACACTATCCAATCTTGTAGATGTCATCAGTATAACCTTATCATAGTGAAAGAGTTTACAACATATAAGGAGATCACATATAACCTCATCATAGTGATAGAGATTACAAAACATATAAGGAAATCATCAGATTACACAATCATATAATACTGGAAATCATGACCTAGTCAAGTTGACAGATATTTTGGGGGAACACAATTCAATCCATAACACTATTATACCACCACGGTAGTCAAAACAGCCTGGTACTGGTACAACAGCAGACACATAGACCAATGCAACAGAATTGAGAATCCAGACATAAATTTATCCACCTATGAGCAGCTGATATTTGACAAAGGCCTAAAGTCTATGAACTGTGGAAAAGACAATCTCTTTAACAAATGGTGCTGGCATGACTGGACACCCATCTGCAAAGAACTGAAACAAGACCCATACCTCACACAATGCACAAAAACTAACTAAAAATGGATCAAAGACCTAAATATAAAATTTAAAATGACAAAGATCATGGAAGAAAAAAATAGGGACAATGCTCGGAGCATAGCATAAACAGAATACAAACCATAAGTAACAATGCAAAAACACCAGAAGACAGACTAGATAACTAGGAGCTCCTAAAAATCAAACACTTATGCTCATCAAAAGATTTCACCAAAAGAGTAAAAAGACAACCTACAGACTGGGAAAAATTTTAGCTACGATAAATCTGATCAGCGTCTAACCTCTAAAATCTACAAAATACTGCAAAACCTCAACAAAAAGAAGACAATAACCCAATTAAAAAATACGTAAAGGATATGAACAGGCACTTCGCCAAAGAAGACATTCAGGCAGCTAACAGACACATGAAGAAATGCTCATGATCATTAGCCATTAGAGAAATGCAAATCAAAACTGTAATGAGATACCATCTCACCCTAACAAGGCTAGCAATAATCCAAAAACACAAAATAATAAATGTTGGAGAGGTTTTGGAGAGACTAGAACACTTACACAC
>NW_004443977.1:17464800-17481162 GCF_000243295.1 Trichechus manatus latirostris
AGTGCTGAGCTCTGTGTCTTGAGAAGGCATCCTAGAGTCAAACTTCTAGGTAGGGATCAGAACTGCTGCCTTAGTAGGTCAAGGATCTCCTGAATATTTTATTATAGCCAGAATGGATGTAAGGCTGGCAAAGGAGAAAGAAGTAAAAGGAGAGAGCAGAAATGATGAGGAGAAAAACAAAGAAAGTTTCAATGAGTTCCACAGAAGGATTCAGAAACATTTCTGATCAAAGGGCTTCAGCTGTTTAAGTCATACAAACACAGCAGGTCTATATCTCACTTTTCTGAGCCCTGGTCCAGAGTTTCTCACTTAGTGAGCTTTGAAGATAAACTAAGCCCAAATCAGATCCCAGCTCAGGTAGGGGGTGTGGTAGGGGTGAATAGGCAGGAGGATCTAACTTTTGGAGCTCTCATCTTGGAAGCCAAGAGAGTTCTGGTCCTTCCATTCTGCCCTTGGCACAATGGTGCCAGGCGTGGGGGCAGGTGGAATGTCTCAGCCCAACCACCTGAAGAACTTGGAGGAAGGGAGACCTACTGAGCCGCAGGGTGATGAGTCTTGGTGCCTGGGCAGGGAAGCAAACAGGGACATGGCAGCTGTGTCCCTAGTGTGGGCCTGCACATCAGGGACATCCTGGATGCAGCAGGCTGTACCCTTCCTGAAAGTTTTGGCTCACACAAGACAGCTGATTAGACTTGTGTGCAGCAAACAGGCTGAGTCTCCCAGGAGATGTCTATACTGGACTGATGCCCTCGAAGAACATCAACAAAAAAGTAAAGCAAATGTAAAAGTCTTGAAAAAGTTATCTATTAATGATTTAACTGAATATGAGAATATGTAGTAGCAAATGTACACTGGATTAATTCTTCAGTCTGAATGTAAAAAATATAAATGATGAAGTTTGAAGAATGTCTTCCTAAAAGAACATTTAAAATGAATACGTAATAAAATTTGAATGATTTTGATTTAAAGGAAACAAAAGTCTCAAATTTCCATTGGCAGATTGTGTATGTTGACATTATTTCCCATTAAAGGTGTTGGATTTCTTTTAACCTTTTTGTTATGGTTTGAATTATGTCCACTTCAAAATATATGTCAACTTGGCTATGCCATGTATCTCAGTATCATGTAATTATACTCCATTTTGTGATCCAATGTAATTGTCCTATCTTTTATAAATCCTAACCATAGTGGTTAACAGCTGGCTGCTAATCAGTTCAGTAGTTCTAATCCACCAGCTGCTCCTTGGAAACCCTATAGGGAAGCTTTACTCTGTCCTACAGGGTCACTATGAGTTCGAATCAACTTGATGACAATGGGTTTTTAACCTCCATGATGCTAATAAGGCAGAATTAGAGGAAGTTATGTTAATGAGGCAGAATTACCTTGTATCTTGAGTTAATCTCTTTTGAAATATGAAAGAGTTTAAACAATCAAGCAAAGAAGGGGACCTCCTACCATCAAGAAAAAAGATCCAGGAGCAGAGTTCCTCCTTTGGACCTGGATTCCCTGTGCTGAGAGCATCCTAGACCCAGGGGAAGATTGACACCAGGTTACATGGAGATCTCCAAGGAACATAAAGGCCACAGATGTTGAAAGGAGATAAGGACTTTCCTCAAGAGCTGACAAAGAAAGAGAAAGCCTTCCCCTAGAGATGGCACACTGAATTTGGGCTTCTAACCTCCACGATGGAGAGACAATAAATTTCTATTTGTTAAAGCCACCCACTTGTGATATTTCTGTTAACAGCACTAGATCACAAAGACACCCTTCACTTTATTTTCTCCTGTCTTCTTATGGAAAAAGTTGGACATTTGAAATAGGTCTTCATGGAACATAACAGAGCAAGTAGGGATGAAAGCCAGTGTTTCTATCTCATTAGAATCAATATCGATATAGTACCAAGACTGAGAGGCCAAAACCTGCGAATACCAGTAAATTTCCATTAGTCCTTAAACTAGCCCAAGCCAGATTTGGCCCACCCCCATGAGCCAGTTGTGACCACTAACTGACTTCAACAGAGGACACAACAACAGGTGGAATGAATCAGAAGGAAAATCGGTACCCGGATACTATACTGAAGCAAGAGGTCTGACAAGAAGCAAGTCAACTCTTATTTCCTGCCCACCTTCTAGAATGTTCCCTCCCCAGTACACCTGTGTAGCCATCCTCTTGCTGCCCAAATCACACACTGCCTGAATCACTGCTTCCCTATAGCTCAGGGAGCTGAATCTGAGGAACTTCCTCCTGGAACCTTGCTGTGTGCATTTCAATAAAGTTACTTTTTTTCTCTTTCTCAAAGACTGGTGTCTCGATAACTGGTAAGTCTGAGCACAATGGACAAGGACCCATCTTCTAGGGTTCAGTAACAAACTTACAGTCACAGCCTTGAAAACCCTATAGATCAGTTATGCTCTGCAAGCAAGCGGTCAACATGAGTTGGAATCAACTGGAAGACAACTAAAAACAACAACAACAGCAAATCTGCCGAAACATAAAAGTTTTTGATTTGACTGTTAACTCAGATGATTTTTATCATCCACAAACAGGAAATTTAAGGGATGGCACCCTTGCTCTTGAATTGATTCATCATCAGCATTTAGTAGCTGGGAGGCAAAAGAAGGTGAGTATGGTTATGAAAACTGTATGGATCACAACTGTCCAATTTGCATTGATCATGGGGATGGCACAGGACCTATCAGCACTTGCTTTGATTGGACACAGGGTCCACATGAATCAATGGCAGATAACAACAACAACATGGTTAATATAAGAAATTCAAGCAAAATTGTGTTTCTTCCCAGCAAATTCTCTGAAGAATCCAGAACTTCCCCTCTATCATTCTGTAATATTTGGCCGGGTACAATACTACTCTTTAGGCTGTCACTATCTCCTTTTTTTCCCCTGTAGCCTAAGTGCCATTAAGAATAAAACGTGATGCTTTTGGATACCTGTCTCCCACTGCATATGTTGTTCCGTTCTTCTAGGTAAAGACCAATATCATCATTTCTTATCCTTTATTTATAGCTTATCTTCTTTTCCCAAATTCACTTTTCCAGAGACTCTACTACTTTCCAAAAAGAACTTCCACTGCATCATGGAAATCTCTAGACTAGATCTTAAACAACAAAGACTTCCGTATTCAACTTCAGGAAAAAAATCTAAATATAAAAATAATTTTCTTCAGTTCCTGAAATGCTCCAATATCACACTATGTTTCAATAGTTCAAACCCTGTGGAAAACTTCACCATTCTTTGGTTCATGGAAATTGCAAGAAATGTCCTCAGGGCCTCCCCTCCTCTTTGGTTGACCCCTCTTCTCTGGGGGCAAGTGTGTTAGTGTGTCCCTTGACTGCCCTAGGACCCCAAGGGTGGGGCCCACTCTTTCCTGCCCTCTGATCGACACTCCCACCAGACTTAAACACATCCACAAACATCTTAGCCACTCCTCTTATATGATCTAGAAGTTGCTAATATAAACAATACTCAAAAGGAACCAAACTGTTCAAAATATCCCTTTCTTCCCAGGTAAGTAGCCTAAATGTAAGGAAATGACATTAATGATGTAAATTAATACTACACTATATATAGGCACAGACACTCAAACACACACACACAAAAAAATCCACTTACTTGTAATCTGATTTAAGCTTACTGTGGTAATGTGGAAGTAACAGCATCGACGCAATGTGACCGTAAGCCTCTTTCACTGCTTTTAGGCATTCCCTGTTATGAATGGCTAGAATCTTGTAAACTGTTTCAAAGTACTCTAAGAATATGAAAAAAAAAAAAGTCAATGCAATTAGTATAGTTTAATTGTAGCCTTTATAAAATGTAATTATTTCAAGTTTTCAATTACCTCAGTTTTATGACAGTTAAAAACTGTAAAATTAAAGGATTTTGCCAGATTGCCAGTAAAAGGCACTAGTTAACAGAGACTTATAACCATGCTCTGAAAATCCTGATCTAGTCATGAACTGGGACATGGTTTTAATATTTAAAACAGGTAGGGAGAGACATGCCTCAATTTTACAGCTTTCAGATTTATTGGACTTGATAAGATTCTATCAAGACTACAGAAATATGAAATGGAATGATGATTGACTACTTATTTACCTTTGAAAAGTTTAAATATTAAAGGAAAATTTAACCAGAATGTATATCCTTTTCTTTGGGGTGGGGGGGATTGTTTTTGTTTTTTCAAGAAAAACTTAAGTAAGGAGAAATTGTATATTTCACTCATTTAATGGGAAGATGTCCAGAGAGGCACAGGTAGTAGGAAGGAAAATTGAAAAGCAACTTCAAAATAGGAAATTTTTGTCCTACAAAAATAAGAGCTTTACTTTTTGGAAATAGCCAAATTATGAATATTTTCACTACCAAATCAACAGCTAAGACTTATATCGTTTCCACCCATTAAGAAGCTATCAACAATCATACAGCTGCAAGCATGGATACCAAATGCCAACTGTGGATGTCATAAGAGTCTTTCAAAGAACTTTATCATATGGGGACGGAGACAACTCAAGGGAAGTTGGGTGCCTCTGTGTCATTGGTCCACTTTTGTTAAGGTAATCACTGGCTTATAGATACTTCTGTCATAAATATATATATATATACATATATATATAGGCATGTATACATATTAAAAAAATGCCATCGAGTCACTTCTGATGCATAGTGACCATACAGGACAGAGTAGAACTGCCACATAAGATTTACAACGAGCAGCTGTTGGATTCCAAATGCCAACCTTTTGGTTAGCAGCCAAGGGCTTAACCACTGCACCACCAGGGCTCTTATACACGCATATACACCATAAAAACCATATCCGTTGCCATCAAATCTATTTCCACTCATAGAAACCCTTTAGGCCAGAGTAGGACTGCCCCATAGGGTTTCCAAGGAGAGCTGGTGGATTCGAAATGCCGACCTTTTGGTTAGCAGCCTGAGCTCTAACCACTTCACCACCAGGGCTCCGCATATAGACATACTCACCATAAAAATCAACTTTTGCTTGGACCGGTGCACCGCTGCTCACTGCTGCAGCGAACAGGTTAGGGTGTTTTATTTTAGACCACACAGCCAGTGTCCCGCCATAATTGCCGCCAAATAAAACCCACTTATTTTCAGTGAGCCTCAGTGCCTGTGCAACCTGAGTTCGGAATTCAGCAACGTCAGCCACGGCTTGCCTGCTGCTGAGGTAGCGGCGGAAGCTCGGAGTCCTCAGATCTCTACAATTAAGGCACAAACACACTCTGTTTGTGACAACAATTAAAGTAGAAAATATATTGTTTAACATTAGCCTGTCTGTAAAGTAAAAAGGCATATTTTGAAAGGATGTGGAGTGTTTATAACAGATCCAACTTAAAAATTTCATTAGCATAATTTGAGTAATACCCAAACTAAAACCAAACCCGTTGCCGTGGAGTCGATTCTGACTCATAGCGACGCTATAGGACAGAGTCGAACTGCCTCTTAAGGTTTCCAAGGAGCCCTTGGTGGATTCGAATTGCCGACGTTTTGGTTAGAAGCGGTAGCTCTTAACCACTAGGCCACCAAGGTTTCCAATTTGAGTGATAGTGACAAGTGAATGTAGGAAGTAGCAATAATTGCTAGGATATGTCTCATTTTAATTATGTCATTCCCTTTTCACCACTTCGAAGGACCTTCACATGTCTTTCCTCACCCATATGGTGTCTTTTTCAAAACCCTGAAGTGAATCACAACTTTCAAATTATTATCCTAACTCAGAGAGGAGCCATTTTTGAATGGGCTAAACTGTCAGAAATTTTATTTGTTTTCAAAGCATTAAAAAAATCCATAGTAAATTGTACTGATGCTATTTTCCATTCTTTATTGTTTTCTGCTACATCCAGACAAAACCTTATTTGAATCAATCGTAAGAAATGTAGGAACAAAAATATTATTTACTTTCCAACATTGTTTCTTGCATAATAATATTTCCTATGAACCTAGAACATTTTTAATCCTTATTACTAAAAGAAAAAAAAGTCTCCTTCCCTCTGCATTATGTTAAAACTACTTGACGGTGAATTTAAAAGTAGACGAAAGACATAGAATATTCATAAAGAAGAAATACAAACGGTCAGAAAATATATAAAAAGTTTAACACTTTCTATTATCGAAGCAACATAAATACAAGTATTTCTTCCCTCCTACCAAACTGGCAAAGATTTATTTTAGTACTCAGTGTTGACATGGATGTGACGAGGCCAGCTCTCTCCTGCACGCCTAGTGGAAGTATCAAGCGGTAGAGTCTTTCTGCAAGCAATTCGTCCTCTTATAATAACGGCTTCAAGAGGCAAAATGTTTACCTTGGTTCAGTAATTCTACTACTGAGAAACTGCAGCAGAACCTGCTAATTCCCCCCTGATATCCACTCTCCCTTTCAGTTTTAGGTCACTAAAATCATATATTTTAACTGGGCACATGACTGCCTAGAAGAAGCATTGCATATCCCAGCAACAATTTCAGCCAGATGTGGACTTACCGATTGAGTTCAAACAATGGGATGTAATTGGAAAACTGTACACGAGATTTATTGAAATATCCTATCATAGAATTCCCCCTGCTTTCTAACAGCAAATTTTAGAGCAAATTCTCATATCCTTAGATTCTCCCCCAGATTACTCAAAGACCTTTTTCTCTTGTGGGTTCTTTCTAAAACCCTCTTACTATGATACACCACGTGAAGTTAATGTGGGTACCAAAGACGGTATTTGCTATAATTATATGCTGTAATAAAAGCTATTTCATTCTTGAACAGCAATTTAATTCCTTAGAGAGATTAATAAGGAAAGCCCAGACTTAAAACTGTTTATAGGTTATCATAGCATCGTTAACACACACACACACAAATTAGAGTTTCTAATGAAGAAATGTAGGACTGTTGAAATTACTGGAGTGTCACCTCACTACCAAAAGGTAAGTGACATTGAATTTAAAATCACTTTTATGGAGTCACAACCAGACAGCCAGATTAGTGATTAATTAATGATTAAATAGTCATATAATTACTAGTCTGTCATGATAAATGGTACCAAGAATTGATTCATATAATAAAGGGATCACTTCACTGACACTAAGCACATTTGCAGAGCTGTAAAAAGCAATCCTTACTTCTTATTGTAATGAGAAGAAACAACTATGACATTAAATGGGATTTTTCATAACCTTAGAAGCACTTCTAAAACTTCATTCTATACACTTGACTTCACATAATAAACAGTTTATAATTTTAAGCAAGCAAGCTAAAAATATATCTTTCCCCTGGGAGGATGGAACTAAAGGAGTAGGTGGCAAGAGTAAGATATTGAAACAAAAATCTGTCTCACATTCTTGCTTCTTTCTCTGCCACTGCAGCCTAAAATTTAATATGAAATCCAGTTACCTTTGATGAGTTGTTTTAACAAAAGTGTGACCCTTGTTTTAAAGGAGAGAGTAATTTTCATGGTTTAAAATCCTATTGGAGTAGGAAAAAAAAAGTAATAAATACGCCATATTGCTTAAGCACGTACAGGAAAATACAATGTTTTAATATAAATTTATATAACATGGGGAATATATTTTATTCAAAAGAAATTTCATATGAATCTTTTTATCAAAAAAGTTGTTCCTACCCTAACCTCCAAGTACAGTTTTATTTTTATTCTTCCTTATCATTTAATTCTTCAACTATTCAGCTTACTCAAAGTGGAACATATATAGACTAATACAGCCAAAATGAAAAAGAGAGAGAATAAAAATAGCAATGTGAACAATCAGCAAAAGGAAAAGCTTAGACTTACTTTGTTGGCAGGCTTTTTCCGTAAAATCTATGTTCCAGAAGGAGGCAGAGAGCACCCAGTCTTTTAGCATATGTAATCCAGGTATAATTTTTAATTATCCATTGCATACTGGCAGGCCTCCGCCCTTCGATCATTAGAAATACTGGGCCACCAGGTTTGTAGAAGTCCTTATTAATAAAAAATCTCTGTAAAAGTAAAAATATTCTTGTAGGTCACCAACTTACCAGGCCTTGTGATTTGTTTGTAGTGTCTAGTAACTGGGTGGCAGCACTTTTTCACGTGTCAGATTTGGGTTATGGTCCTGAGAACCCATCTAAATCAGTGACATTGCTCAAGCCACTGGGCTTACACATTGGACAAATTTATTTTTTTGCTTTTGGTGGTAAAATAGACACAATATCAAATTGGTCATTTCAATCATTATCAAGTTTATAATCCAGTGGTATAAATCACACGCACAGTGTGCAACTATCATCACTATTTGTTTACATTTCATGTCAATGTTTCAAATTAAAATTTAGAATGTGAGATTCTTCTTTGATTTTGTATTTGTAGCTTTTTTTTTTTTTTTTAACCCAAAAGGTTTGGGTTCCTAACTACATTAGAATAATTATTTATTTGCTTTATACCAATAATATGGAGTAATACACTCATTAGCATAATGATACCAGTATTAAAAGGAGACCTGGTGGCACAACGGTTAAGTGCTTGGCTGCTAACTGCAACATTAGAGGATCGAACACACCGAGGCTGTGTGGGAGAAAAGATTTGGTGATCTGCTCCAGTAAAGATTACAGCCTAGGAAATCATACAAGACAGTTGTACTCTGTGGCTGTGAGTTGCAATCAATTGGATGTCACCCAAAACAGCAACAGCAACAATATTAAGGCTGATAGTATGATTATCGAAAACTTTGATTTCTTTACAATTGTGTATGTGTGTCCTTAGAATTTATCACCCAAGAAACATAAAGTCAAAGTACTGAGCTTTCTGTTCACTTGAAATAATTCCCTCTGGTTAAGCCACAGACTAAACAGAAAATGAGCTTCATTTCCTTCTTTTTATTTTCAACTTTTAATTGTTTTATTAGAAACATTTACATAGCTCCAAATAAAAATATGCAAAACAAAGTACACTCAGAGAACACTAACATCATTTCTATTTCATAAACCATTTAACTTCTTTTCGTTATATGTAACCATGTTTACTAATTAATTCTTTCATTACTTTCCGTATATATATATGGAAGCCCTGGTGGCCCATGGTTAAGAGTTCAGCTGCTGACCAAAAGGTTCAGCAGTTCTAATCTACCAGCCAGACCTTGGAAACTCTATGGGACAGTTCTACCCTGTCCTGTAGGATCACTATGAGTCAGAATAAACTCAATGGCAAAGGGTTTGGTTTTCTAGTATATATCTATATATATTCTGACTTTCTTAGATAAGGTGCCACTCTGCTATTTTCACATAATATCGTATCTTGGAGATCATTCCATAGCAGTAATGAAATCAACTCATCAACACTAAGATGTGACTCAGGAAATCATATTTACTTCAAAGAAAAAGAAAGGATTCTGCAGGCACTGAGGCAAAAATTCCCACATAGGGTGTTATATACTTGGCTGGACTCAATCTGCTACATAGCAACATGCAATGCTAGATGAGATTTTATCAATACATATGAACTCTGGGAAGAAAACTGGCTACCAAGAATTATATACCTAGCTATTCAGACATCACACATGTATTAAAATCCCCAGGCTATGATTCTAATAAACGCTTCTTTAAGAAGTTATTGTGACCAAGGGAGTGGGAGTGAAAATTAATCTATCTAAATATAAGACTAGGCCTAAAATAACCTTGAAGTTATGGTTATTGAATAGAAAGAAATGTTACAAAATATAAAAATTAAAAATATTCTGATCAAAGATGGAAAACGTAGAACAGAATTTCAAATTCTCATGGAATCCAGACTTTCTGGAGTCATGAAGGCTGGATGAACCCATGAAACTACTGCCCTGTGATAATCCTTAAACCTTAAACCAAAAATATCCCTTCAAGTCTTCTTAAGACCAAAGGAAACTTTAGCTTGTCTAGCAAAGTATGTCTGCCTTGAACATTGTGCTCTTTTAAGATCTATCTAAATGGGATGAAATTGACAACAGCAACTCCAAAGAATAGATAGGAACCTTAGGGGGTAATGATTTTCTGTTTATGGGGAATGAGCAACTCAGAAAAGTACGGGAAGAATATTTGCAAATTGCAAAGAATGGAATAGAAGTCACTGAATTGTTCATGTAGAAACTGTTGAATTGCTGTGTTTGGCTGTGTATATTCTCAAAAACAAGAAAATAATTTAGAAGCATATAAAATAAACATTAAGTCTACAATATCAATAACAAAAATAGGAAAGTAAACGAGAAAAGGTGGTAGCTTATAATACAAAGAGACAAAAGGCTTCATCTTTTATAATGTCTTAGAGAGAAGCACCAAGAATAATAATATAACCACTAAAAATCAAGTTTATTGCACTATCTTGTTTTGTAGATTGGACTTTGGAACCATACAAATATTTTAGATAGTCATTAGACAAAAGTGAATTTAATAAAATCTAGATTTTAAAAATTATAAAATGAAACAAATACATACAAATAGTATCTGATTGGTCTTATAATCACACAGAGAGGAACAATTCTGAGTGACTAGAAAGCTAGTAATATGACTTTACATCTTTATTAGATCAACACTGTGGACAAATAAACTAAAAAGAGATATTTAAAAAATTTTCAGTAATTATATTTTTGGTGACAGTGTTGGTATTATGATTTTGAGACTGCTGTGTGAGATGAGGCAAAGAAAAGCAGTGAATGTGTAATATTCTAAATCTATTATCTTTCATGTCCTTTTAAAATCAGGACAATAAAGGGAATGAGCGAAGCATTTATACTCTTTCCAAAACAAATCGTGTCACCATGTAACCAAATAAGAGATGAAGGGAAGTCTCTTTTATACTCATTTTTCAAGCTAATAAATGAAGAATGATAAAGTTAGGATATTGTCACTTTGCAACCTCCCAGTGAATTAATAGATCTAGAAACTGGGCATCAACAGTTTCTACCATAATGATAATAAAAAGAGACATTTTAGGCTTTACATATCTCTATATGAAAGAATTTGCCATTATCTCTGAAGTAATCTTCCTCCCCCAACCTCTGCAAAAAACAGAACTGAATATTATCAATCTTATTGTTGTAGCAACTAGTTTATTATATACATATATATGGGACTGTGAAATCAAACCAAACAAAAAATAACTTAAAATATCCCTCCAAACTGAATGTTTCAGAGAAGAATGGTATGTTAGCTAAGTGAAATATCCTGAAACAAAAAAGCAAATCCATCAAGTCAATTCTGGTTCATGGCAACCCCATGGGTGCTGAGTAGAACTGTACTTCATAGGGTTTTCAAAGCCATGATCTTTCCAAATCAGATTTCAGTCCTTTCTAAAGAGGTGCCTTTCAGTTAGTAATGGAGTGCTTAACCATTTGTGCCACACAGGACTCATGAAAGGGTGTCAAGGCCTGTATAAATTACTATTAAGTTTATGAAGCAAAAGCAAAAGTTGTCAATTAATATATAGAGGACTAGTTTGAGAGATAGAATACAAAATTCCATAAAACTTACAGCACAGTGGTTAAGTGTTCAGCTGCTAACCAAAAGGTAGGCAATTTGAATCCACCAGCCAATCCTTGGAAATCCTATGGGGCAGTTCTACTCTGTCCGACAGGGGTGCTATGAGTTGGAATTCACTCAGAGGCAACGGATTTTTTATGTTTCATTTGGATAAAATGTTAAACAAAAGATAAAATCCACACAAACAGAAGAAATTAATACTTGTGAGCTCTATGCATGTCTGAAATTATGAATAAAATTAAATTCACGACAAAAGTAAAAATAAATATTAACACCAATATGAGAATAAAAAATAATAAGAAATGGGAATTATAAATAAACTAAGACTATTTATTTAAACTAAGGTCAGGATTGAAGCCCTGGTAAGTGGTTTATGTCCCAAGATGTGTATTCCACTAACATATCCTACATATGTCAGGTTGTGTCCCTCTGGCATAGACTTTAACATAGCTTTCCCTGGCACAAAATCTTCCACTTGCTCCATGTTTTTTCCTGGATGAGATCAAAACTCCTTTACATGGAGCTCAAAGCTCTTCAATATCTGATACCCAAATAATGCAAATATTTTAGAAAATTTTATTTTTGGACAGAATGGAAAAGGCATTCGGTCAAGAGTTAAATCACTAGGATTCTAAACTCAGTTCTTCCACTTATTTGCTATGGACAGATGATGAGCAAGCCTTTTAGCCTGTAATCTCATTTTCCTCCCAGGAATAGCAATACTTGCCCTCCCTAATGATAGAGTTGTTTTAGGAGTTGTGATGGATTGAATTGTGTCCCCTAAAATGTATATTGAAATCCTAACCCTAGTAACTTGTAAATATGATCCTGTTTGGAAAGAAGGGCTTTCATTTGTTATGTTAACAATGTCATAGAATAAGCGGTGGTCCATATACCTAAGCACTTCTGACTTATACAATAACAGAGTAGACATAGAGACACACACTCAGGGTAATGACAGGTGCCAAGGAAAGCCAAAGAAAGCCAAGCTATGCCAAGGATTGCTGTCAGATACCAGAAACCAAGACAGAGGCTAATGGAAGGAATCTACATGGCTGAACTCGGATTTGGATTTTTAGCCTACAGAACTACAGGGCTTTGAACCACCTCATTCTGGTTTGAACCTCTGCTGATAATTTACACTTCTAACAAGTGTTCTAAGATGCTAACACTGCTGCGTAGGGGCCAGTTCTGAGAACCAGTAGTAGAGTAGTGGTTCTCAAAATTTATTTACATAACTATCAGCAGGGGTCTTGTTAAAATGTAGATTCTGATTGAGTGTATCTGGGGTGGTAATGGAAAAAATATCCTGCAGAACTGAGAGAAAATAAATTTCATTTCTTCAAAGCCAAAAATAAAATGAAATATGGTAAATAAAACAAGAAACACATCATAATTGGTCTTTGTAGCGGCCCACTCTGGATTTTGGCTTGCTTGCAAATCTGGTAGAATTTGGGCTTTGACCAAGTGACCACAAGAAACCCCTTCAAGGCCCATATACTAGAAGAATCATAGAAGAGATGGGAATAACTATGACAAAATGGTTCCAGCTGTTAAACACAAGAAGCAAACCCGTGGTTGTCTCTATACATCTGTATGTCTATATATTTATATTTAAAATAAAAAATGTAAAAAAATATTAAAAAGCACAAGATGATGTAAAATAACTTGTACAATTTCTAGCACTCAATTAAAAACAATAAAACAAAAATTAGTTGTCATCCGCTCGATTCTGACTCATGGTGAATCCATGAGTGTCAGAGTAAAATTGTTCTCCATAAGGTTCTCAAGAATGTGACCTTTTAGAAGCAGATTGGTAGGGCTTCTTCTGATATGCCTCTGGCTGGGTTTGAACCACCAACCTTGCAGTTAATAGTTTAGTGCTTAACCATTGCCTTGCCCAAGGACTGAAAGCACTCCTCATCTCTTACATACCTCCCAGAATCTCTGCAGCACCTTCACTAGTCCTCAAGCTCACACTATCCGCCACCCGTAACCACCTTCCAAGGTCATTAGATTTTACCTGTGACCAAAATGGCGACTTCTTTCTGCTAAAATGGTTGAGCTTTTGCAAAAACCAGTTAGCAGTAGTACCATTCTCTTTGTTCGCTATGTGACCCCGAGTCTGTCTCTGGAGGAAACTCTGAGCACAGGAACAGAAAAGGAGCAGCAGCACCGACAGCTGCAACCACTCAAGAGATCGGGCCATGGTTGTCTTGTGGGAAACAGTTTCCACAGTTGGGCTATTTCTACTGCAATTGTTCCCACCCTGGTGCCAGACTGACAGGCATCAGTACTGGATCTCGGCCCCTGGGGCTTCATGACAGTATCTCCACCTAGAAACTTAAATGACACAATGTGTCCTTCTTCCTGGGACTATGTGGACATTTGAGTACAAAAGGTCAAATGGGAGAGGGGAAAAGATGCCTGGTAGTGGCTTTCTACTCCACCTGCTTGAGTGGAAAGCATGGGATCCTGATTACCAGGACTGCATGAACCACCAAACATGGGAGCCCAGGGTAAGAATGGGAGAAGCTGGGAAATTCATCCTCTTTTGAATGGTTTTCTTGTATTTGCTCTTGCACCTTTTGTAGGGTCTTCTACTAGAACTCCAAGACCACACAAAGGATGACAGAAAAAAAAAAAATGAATATCCAGATTCCAACTAGTGCTGAGTCTCTGTGTAGAAACCCAAGAGTTTGAACCTCTTATCTCAGTTTCATACTCCTAGTACCTCTAAATCTCTCAATGTAGAACTGGCCCTGCTATTGCTCTCTAATCCTAATCTTCATCACCACCACCATCAGCACCCTTTTTTCAATGTAACCACCACCATAAACATGTTCTGAGTTGCACAAACCTGCTGGCCTCCTAGAGAGATAAGGAGTCATCATAGCTTTTCTCCTTGGAATGTCTTGTAGTTAAATTAAGATTGCAACATCTACAGAAGAAAGAGAGAGAAAGACAAAGGCATACAAAGAATGATCTGGGAGGGTTTTATTTCAACATGTATCTATGTCTATATGGAACTGGACTGTTTTAAATGGTGCAAGGATTCCCATGGAGGGGGCTATGGGGGTGGTACTGCATTCTTTTCATGCTTAGCTTCCAAAGACCAATTAACACCACTGGTTTTGAGGCAAAACTGTCTGGATTTAAAGTTCCAACTCATGATGATCTTATGTATAACAGAGTAAAATATTGCCAATCCCTGTTGCATTCTCACAAACTTTGGTATGTTTGAGTCCATTGTTAAAGCCACTTGTCACTCCATCTCAAGGAGTTTCCCTCATTTTTGTTGACCCTCTACTTTACCAAGCACGATGTCCTTTTACAGTGATTGATGTTCCTAATGACATAACCAAAGTAAGCTTGACAAAGTCTTGTCATCCTCCATTATTTCTAAGGAGCATTCTAGCTCTAACTTACAAGGGTACACCTGGGAGATATTGTGGGTTTGGCTCCACACTGCCACAATCAAGGGAGACACTTGGAAATTTTTGGCTTCCCAGTACCTATAAAAGTTATGTCTATACTGTACTGTAGTCTATTAGGAGTCCTAGGGGCACAGCGGTTAAGAGCTTGACTACTAACCAAAAAATTGACCTTTCTTATCCAACAGCTACTCCTTGGAAATTCTATGGGGCAGTTCTACTCTCTTCTATTAGGTCACTATGAGTCAGAATGGATTCAATGGCATCAGGTTTGGTTTGGTTTTTAGTAGTCATTTAAGTGTGCAATAGAATTACCTCATAAAAGAAACAACATAATACCTTAATTAAAACATATTTTATTGCTAAAAAATATTAAACATCATTTAAGCCTTCAGTGAGTCATAAACTTTTCACTGATAGAGGGTATTCCCTTGATATTGATGGTTTCTGATTGATCAGGGTGGTGGTTGTTAAAGGTTGGGGTTGCTGTGGCAATTTCTTAAAATCAGACAAGAACAAAGTTTGCCAAATTGATTGACAATTCCTTTCACGAACCATTTCCCTGTAGCATGTGACGCTATTTGATAGTATTTTACCCACAGCAGAACTTCTTTCAAAATTGGAGTCAATTTTTTCAAACCCTGCCAATGCTTTAGCGACCAAGTTTATGCAATATTCTAAATACTTTATTGACATTTCAACAATGTAACAGCATCTTCACCTGAAGTAGATTCCATCTTAAGAAACCACTTTCTTGGCTCATCTGTAAGAAGCAACTCATCATCCATTAAATTTTATCATGAGATTGCAACAATTCAGTTACATCTTTAGGCTCCATTTCTCATTACGGTTCCCCTTGCTATTTCCAACACATGTGTAGTTACTTCCTCCACTGAAGTCTTGAACCCCTCAAAGTCATCCCTGAGGATTGGAATCAACTTGTTCCAAACTCCTGTTAATGTTGTTGTTTTGACCTCCTTCTATGAATTAGGAATGTTCTTAATGACATTAAGAATCGTGAATCCTAGAAAAACAGGAGAGGACGCAAATAACCCAAATAAGAAATGAAATGGGGTACATTACAACAAACCCAACTGAAATAAAAAGGATCATAACAGAATATTATGAAAAACTATACTCCAACAAATTTGAAAGCCTAGAGGAAACAGATAAATTTCTAGAAACTTACTACCTAACAAACTATTACAAAGTGATGTTGAAAATCTGAACAGACCCATAACAAGAGAAAAGATTGAAAAGGTAATAAAAACAAAAACACCCAACAAAAAAAAGCCCTGGCCCAGATGGCTTCACTGAACAATTCTACCAAACCTTCAGAGAAGAGCTTATACCGGTACTTCTCAATCTATTTCAGAACAAAGAAAAGGAAGTGGCACTTCCAAATTCATTCTATGAAGCCACTATAAC
>NW_004443977.1:17481800-17483485 GCF_000243295.1 Trichechus manatus latirostris
AGAAAACTACTGGAACTAATAGAAAGATTCAGCAGAGTAGCAGGATACAAGATAAACATACAAAAATCAGTTGGATTCCTATACACCAATAAACAGAATGATGAAAAGGACATCCGGAAAAAAAATACAAGTTATAATAGTTTCTAAAAAAATAGAATACTTAGGAATAAATCTAACCAGGGTTGTAAAAGACCTATACAAAGAAAACTACAAAACACTACTGCAAGAAACCCAGAAGATCCACATAAATGGAAAAACATACCATGCTCATGTATAGGTAGACTCAACATAGTAAAAATGACAATTCTACCCAAAGCAATTTACAAATACAATGCAATCCCATTCCAAATACCAAAAACATTCTTTAAAGATATGGAAAAACTAGTCATTAACTTTATATGGAAAGGGAACAAGCCCCGAATAAGGAAAGCAATATTGAAGAAGAAGAATAAAGAAGGAGGACTCACACTACCTATCTGACCTCAGAACCTACTATACAGCTACGGTAGTCAAAACAGCCTGGTACTGCTACAAGGACAGATACACTGACCAATGGAAGAGAGTTGAGAACCCAGATGTAAATCCACCCACCTACCGTCACCTGAGCTTGACAAGGGCCCAAAGTCCATCAAATGGGAAAAAGACAGTCTTTTTAACAAATGGTGCCAGCAAAACTGGGTGTCCATCTGCAAAAAATGAAACAGGACCCATACCTCACACCATACACAAAAACTAATTCAAAATGGATCAAAGACCTAAATATAAAGGCAAAAACTATAAAGTTCAAAAATGACAAAATAGGATCAACACTACAAGACCTAATACACGGCATTAACAGGATACGAACCATAGCCAACAACACATAAACTCCAGATGATAAGCCAGATAATTGGGATCTTCAAAAAATCAAACACCTATGCTCTTCAAAAGACTTCACCAGAAAAGTAAAAAGAGAACCTACGGACTGGGAAAAAATTTTTGGATGTTACAAGTCAGACAAAGCTCTAATCTCTATAATCTTCAAGAAAATCCAACAGCTCTACAACAAAAAAACAAATTATCCAATTAAAAAATGGGCAAAGGAAATGAACAGACACTTCATCAAACAAGACATTGAAGAAGCCAATAAACACATGAGGAAATGCTCGCCATCACTAGCCATTAGAGAAATGCAAATTAAAACCACAATGAGATACCATCTCACCCCGGCATTACTGGCATGAGTCAAAAACACTGGAAATAACAAATGGTGGAGGGACTGCGGGGAGATTGGAACTCTTATGCACTGCTGGTAGGAATGCAAAATGATACAACCATTTTGGAAAATGATATGGCACTTCCTCAGAAAGCTAGAAATAGACATACCATTCTATCAGCAATCCCACTCCTAGGAATATATCCTAGAGAAATAAGAGTCATCACTCAAATAGACATATGCACACCTATGTTCATGGCAGCGTTGTTCACAATAGCAAAACGATGCAAACAACCTAGATGCCCATCAACAGATGAATGGATAGACAAACTATGGTACATACACACAATGGAGTACTATGCAATGAGAAAGAACAACAATGAATCTGAGAAGCATCTCATAACATGGATGAAAATGGAGGACATTATGTTGAGTGAAATAAGTCAATCACAAAAGGACAAATATTGTATGAGACCTCTATTGTAAAAAC
>NW_004443977.1:17483772-17509231 GCF_000243295.1 Trichechus manatus latirostris
GTTTATAAAGACAATGTTCCTCATTCTACCTTGGTGAGTAGCATTTGGGGTCTTAAAAGCCTGTGAGCAGCCATCTAAGATACTCCACTGTTCTCACCCCTTCGGGAGCAAGTGAGAATGAAGAGAACAGGATACAAGGAAAAGATTAGTCCAAAGGACTAACGGACCACAGCTACCAAGGCCTCCACCAGACTGAGTCCAGTATGGCTAGATGGTGCCCGGCTACCACCACTGACTGCTCTGACAGGATCACAACAGATGGTCCTAGACAGAGCTGGAGAAGGATGTAGAACAAAATTCTAACACACACAAAAAAAAAGACCAGATTTACTAGCCTGACAGAGACTGGAGAAACCCTAAGAGTATGGTCCCCGGACACCCTTTTAGCTAGTGGTGAAGTTACTCCCGAGGTTCACCGTTCAGCCAGGGACTGGACAGCCTCATAAAACACAATGGGACTAATGAGGCACAGCAGTCCAGGGATAAGGACTAGAAGGCAGGAGGGGACAGGAAATCTGGGGATAGGGAACCCAAGGTTGAGAAAGAACAGTGTTGATAAGTCATGGGGTTGTTAACCATTGTCATAGTGCAATATGTGTACTAACTGTTTAATGAGAAACTATTCTGTTTTGTAAACCTTCATCTAAAGTACAAAAAAAGAAAATGAATTATCTATGTGAGATCAAATTGATAACAGCAATTCAAAAGTTTTGATGGGAAGCCTAGGGGGCAGTGAGCTGAAGATAATGGTGATGGAATAATTTGGAAAAGGACAGTGAGAATAGCAACACAAGTGGAAGAAAGTAATCGATGTCACTGAATTGTACATGTAGAAATTTTTGAAATGGTGTATCTTTGGCTATGTATATTTTCACCAAAAAAGAAAAAAGGTCTTCCAAGTTCGAGAAGTGTGGGTTTGTTAACCAATGTCATAAAACAATGGGCATACTGACTGTGTAATGAGAAACTATTTGTTCTGTAAACCTTCACCTAAAGTACAATTAAAAACAAATTTAAAAATACAGAGTTCCCAAAACATTTTGGAACATGGATAAACCTGGAGGACATTATACTGTGCAAAATAGGCTAATAATAAAAACACAAATATTGCATGTTCTCCCTTTTATGAAATGACATGAGTAAGTACATATACAGAAGCTAAATTTCATTAATGGTTACTAGGTATAGGGTGTAGGGTGATTCACTCTCTAGATAGTAGACACTTGCTATTTTTGGTGATAGAAAAGGTAACACCAAATAAGGGAGAAATGCACACAGCTTGAAGAAGGTAAATGATGTCACTAAAAAGTACACAAGAAAAAGGACCTTTTGGTAATTGCTATGGCATATACAATTTTGAAACAACAGCAAAAACAACCAAAAATATATGCGCAAGTATATATGTATGTATGTAGGCATGTATGTTTATAGGTATGTATATATATATGTGTGTGTGTGTGTGTGTGTGTGTGTATATATATACTTGCATGTATATGTATATGCAGTCTGTGACCATATGCACATACATTCATATATATAATAAAGCACATAGGGAACACAGTTATGGATATTTCTTAGACATAACTAAACAGCTTTCAGGATTGGATTTCTGGGTTTGATGGATTATGACCATAGTTTCATGCGACATCTCAGTCAATTGGCATAATATAGTTCATAAAGTTATATTCTACATCCTAGTTTGGTGAGTAGTGTCTGGGAGAGTAGTGTCTGGGATCTTAAAAGCTTGAGAGTGGCCATCTAAGATACAACTATTGGTGTCTACTCATCTGGAGCAAAAGAGAAAGAAGAAAACCAAAGACTAAAAGAAGAAACATCTACAGGAGAAATAGTCTACGGGAACCATGGCCTCATCTACCCTAAGACCAGAAGAACTAGATGATGCCCAGCTACCACTACTGACTGTTCTAATTACGGCCACAATAGATGGACTTTGTTAGAATGGGAGAAAATTGTGGAACAGAACCTGATATTCTTATTTAAAAAAAAACAAAAACAAAAAAAAGACCAATTGGACTGGTTGAGACTGGAGGACACCTTGACTGACACTAAAAAAAAAAAAAAAAAAAAAAAAAAAGAATGGTGAATCTTTTCCAGAAGGTTTTCAATTTACTTTGACCATATCCATCAGAAGAATCACTACCTATGGCAACTACAGCCTTATGAGATATATTTCTTAAATAATAAGACTTGACAGTTGAAATTACTCCTTCATCCATGGGATGCAAAATGGATGTGGTGTTAGCAGGCAGGGAAACAACATTCATCTCCTTATACATTCACATCAGAGCTCTTGGGTAACCAGGTGCATTGTTATTGAGCAGTAATATTTTGAGAGAAATCTATTTTAAACACAGCTTTAGGTCTCAACAGTGGGCTTAAAATATTCAGTGAACCATGTTGTAAACAGACTTGTTGTCATTCCAGCTTTGTTGTTCCATTTATAGAGGACAGGCAGAGTAGATTTAGTATAATTCTTAAGGGCCTTAGGATTTCCAGAATGGTAAATGAGCACTAACTGGCTTCAACTTAAAGTTATCAGCTGTATTATCCCCTGACAAGAGAGTGAGCCTGTTCTTTGAAGCTTTGAAGCCAGGTATTGACTTCTCTCTAGCTATAAAAGTCCCAGATGGCATCTTCTTCCAATATAAGGCTGTTTTGTCTACATTGAAAATCTGTTGTTTAGCATAGGCACCTTCAACAATTATCTTGGCTAGATCTTCTGGATAACATGCTGAAGCTTCTACATCAGTGCTTGCTGCTTCACCTTGCACTTTTATGTTATGGAGACAGCTTCTTTCCTTAAACCTCATGAACCACCTTCTTCTAGCTTCAGACTTTTCTTCTGCAGTTTTCTCACCTCTCTCAGCCTTCATAGAATTGAAGAGAGTTTTACGGCCTTGCTCTGTATTATTATTTGGCTTAAGGGAATGTTGTGGCTGGTTTGATCTTCTATCCAGACCACTAAAACTTCCTCCATATTGACAATAAGTCTCTTTCACTTTCTTGTCATTCATGTGTTCACTGGAGTAGCACTTTTAATATCCCTCAAGAGATTTTCCTTTGCATTTGCAACTTGGCTAACTGTTGGCAAAAAAGGCCTATTTTTCAACCTATCTCAGCTTTCAACATGCCTTCCTCGCCAGGCTTAAGCGTTTTTAGCTTTTGATTTAAAGTGAGAGACGTATGACTCTTCCTTTCACTTGAACACGTAGAGGACACAGTAGGGTTACTAATTGGCCTAATTTCAATATTGTCATCTCTCAGGGAGTAAGAAGGCCCAAGGAGAGGGAGAGAGGCAGGGAAACGGCCTGTCGGTGGAGCAGTCAAAATACACACCTCTTGCTTTCTTCATGTACGTTGTGCTGGATATCATCCACAACTTGTCTGGTCTTCTGTCATTTCTGTTCAACGTGTCAAATCTACTCTTGAGATGGTCTCTAAATTCAGGTGGGATATACTCAAGGTCGTACTTGGGCTCTTGTGGAGTTCTAATTTTCTTCAGGTTCAACTTGACTTTGCATAGGAGCAGCTGGTGGTCGGTTTTGCAGTCAGCCCCTGGACTTGTTCTGACTGATGATATTGAAGTATTCCATCATCTCTTTCCAGACATGTAGTGGATTCAAATCCTGTGTATTCCATCTGGAAAGGTCCACATGTACAGTCACAATTTATGTTACTGATAAAAGGCATTTGCAATGAATAAGTCCTTAATCTTGCAAATTCTATCATGTGATCTCCGGCGTCCTTTCTATCACCAAGGCCATGTTTTCCAAATACTATTCCTTCTCCATTTCCACCTTTGCATTCCAATCACCAGTGACTATCAATGCATCTTGATTGCATGTTTGATCAATTTCAGACAGCAGAAGTTTTAAAAAATATTTAGTTTCTCTTTGGCGTAAGTCGTTGGTGCCTAAATTTGAATAATAGTCCTAGTCATTGATCTTCCTGGTAGGCTTATGGATAGCATCATATCACTGACCTCAAGATGCTGTGGTTGTTGTTAGGTGCCATCGAGTCGGTTCTGATTCACAGCGACCCTATGTACTACAGAATGAAATAGTGTTCTGTTCTGCGCCATCCTCACAGTTGTTAAGCTTGAGTGTATTGTAGCCACTATGTCAATCCATCTTATTGAGGGTCTTCCTCTTTTTTACTGACCCTGTACTTTACCAAGCATGATGTCCTTCTCCAGGGATTGATCCCTCCTGATAACATGTTCAAAGTATATAAGACATAGTCTCGTCATCTGTGCTTCTGAGGAAGATTCTGGTTGTATTCTTCGAAGACAGATTTGTTCATTTTTTTTGCAGTCTGTGATACATTCAATGTTCTTCACCAACACCACAATTCAAAAGCATCAATTCTTCTTTCCTCTTCCTTATTCATTGTCCAGCTTTTGCATACATACGATGCAGTTGAAATCACCATGGCTTGGGTCAGGGGCACCCTATTCTTCAAGTTGACAGATTTGCTTTTCAATACTTTAAAGAGGTTTTTCCTCAAGAGATTTTCCCCAGGCAATGCGTCTTTTTATTTCTTCACAGCTGCTTCCATAGTGTTAATTATGGATCCAAGTAAAGTGAAATCCTTGACAAGTTCAATCTTTTCTCTGTTTATCATGATGTTGCTTATTGGTCCAGTTGTGAGGATTTTTGTTTTCTTTATGTTGAGGTGTATTCCATAATGAAGGCTATGGTCTTTGATCTTCATCAGTAAGTGCTTCAAGTACTTCAGGGTAGATCTTGAAAAGTTCATTTTGACAAGGAATACCACACCATTCCTCTTCAATTTGTCATTCCCAGCATAGTAGATCATGTTATTACCTGATTCAAAATGACCAGTACAAATCTATTTCATCTCACTAATGCCGAGAATATCAATGTTTATGCATTCTGTTTCATTTTTGATGATTTCCAATTTTCCGAGATTCATATTTTGTACATTCCATGGTCTGATTATTAATGGATGTTTGCAGCTGTTTCTTCATATTTTGCGTCGCCTCACATCAGCAAATGAAGTTCCTGAAACCTTGACTCCATCTATATCATTGAGGTTGACTCTACATTCAGGAGGCAGCTCTTCTTCTGTTGTCTTTTGAGTGCTTTCCAACCTGAGGGCCTCATCTTCTGTCACCATATCAGACAATGTTCCACTGTTATTCATAAGATTTTCACTGGCTAATTTTTCAGAACAGACCACCAGGTGCTTCTTTCTAGCCTGTCTTAGTCTGGAAGCTCCACGGAAGCCTGTCCACCAAGGGTGATCCTGCTGGTATTTGAAATACTAGTGGCATAGTTTCCACCATCACAGCAACATGCAAGTCTCCACAGTATGGCAAACCGACAGACGTGTGGGAACTATTATTGTAGAACTCCCTATTTCTCTTTTAATTTGTGTAAGGTTTGTTTCATGTATTTTGGAACTCTGTCGGTGGATACATAAATATTTATTATGCTTATGTCCTTTTGGCAGATTATTCCCTTAATCATTTCATAATATACTTCTTGTGTCTTATGGTAGAATTTCATTTAAAATCTACATTATCAGAGATTAATATTCCCAGTCCTGCTAATTTTGATTACTCTTTGCTTAATATATTTTCCCATTCTTTGATTTTTTTTTTTTTTAACCTATTTATGTCTTTGTGTCTTGTAGGCAACATATTGATGGAAACTGTTTTTTTTTTTTTTTTAATTCATTCTGTCACTCTGTCTCTTTACTGGTGCATTTAAACTGTTTACATTCAGTGTGATGGTCAATAGATATGAATTGACTACTGTCATTTTAGGTATGCTTTTTTTTTCCCTGTTGTTGACTGTTACCTTGCTCCCCTTAATTTTCTGTGCTGAATTTTTTTTTTTCCCCATAGATTCACTTTTCATTTCCTTTGTTGATTTTGTGTTTACTGGTTCATTTTCATTTTCTTCTTTATTTTGGTCGATAGATTTGTTAATTTTATTTGTGGTTACTGACTTAGAAAATAATATTTAGAATCATTATTCCCTGACCATGAGCATGGAGAAATGTGACCCCGCTGGGGCTAGGCCCTCACAGACTCAGAAAGACACAACAACTGGGCCCTAGATAAGACAATAGATGGGACAATCTCAGAAATTATTTTAAGGAAGTTTTCACAAAAGGGCAATCAAACCTAACACAAAGGACTTCTTACCTTTTGTCTTTTTCTATTAACATATAGTGAATAGAAATTTGTTGGACCAATGAAGACCCTCCTGACTTTGGTAACTGAGACCCATACCAATGATTGTTAAGAAAGATGATTTAAAATGTATGGTTACAACTTCTAGCCAATCAGTGAAAAGGTGATGCTTTCAATGATTCTACCCATTTGGTAATGTTAATATATACTGATGATTCTGTAACCTTCCTTGGATTCAGGCAGACATTGTAGCTCTGGCAGCATGCTTGTCTGCTTCCCACTTTTGTCCTTTTGAGTATATGCCAAATAAAACTTTCTTTTTACTTTACTAAACTCTGTGATGTTTTTCCCCTACAACAGTTAATGGCGCTGTGAGCAGGGTCTGAAGCTACCAATCCAGTCAACCTCAAAGAGATCTGGACTGTGAAGCAGAAGCCGGCAAAGAAAGGTCCTATCTTTGGGCCCATGTGTTCCCACTCCATGTCCCTTCGACACTGATGGGGTGAGTGCTCTCAGAAAACGAACCTTTGCTTATTCTTTTGTTGTTCTCTTTCTCATGGTTTCTTAAGTTTTGTTTCACATATTTGTTTGTAAGACCAGTTGAGTGATTAAGGAGAATCTTTCCTAGATTTTTGATGATAGTTTGGTTAAGAGTGACCTTCAGTAACTCTTTAAAAGAACTGTAGTTTAGGCCTGGATTTGGGTGTTTGAAGAGGTAATTCTATTCAAAGAGCTTTGAGCCACTGTAAGCCGCAAAATATTCGGGCACGAGTTGACCAGTAAAAGTCATTAGGGCAGTCGCCGGGGCTCATCACTAGCATTAAAGTCTCCCATGACAGGATAAGGTGGTCACAAGACAGGCTAGAGCGCTAGGCTGCCTGCCACTGGCAAGAAAAATCTCGTGCAACACATTGGTCTAAGCAAAACACTGTCCAAACCCCGCGGCATTCCTTGTTAGGTTTCTTTTCTGTGGCTTGGGGAAAACCTGGAAAATAGTTTTGAAATCTCTTTCGCCATTTTCCAACAGTTAAAATGGGAATTAAGCAAGAGAAAAGTAAAATTGACTGCCCACCATCTGGCACACCCGCTGCCTATATGGTAAAGAATGTTGGCCTTGAATAGGCAAGGTATTTAGAAAAATGGCATAATTTAACAGAAGAAAAGCATTCGTTACAATGGCCTAAATGCGGGACTTTTGAATTGGCCAGATTAATCCTTTTGAAGGGCAAATTAGAAGCAAGGGGATCAAAAATAAAGCAGAATCATTGGGAAATATTTTTTTAATTGGTATTTTGAATCCTCAAGAAGGCAACAAGTGAATACTTCTGCTTCAGTTCAGGAAAACATTGCTAAGCAATCAAAACAGATCTTGGCATTGGAGAAAGGTCAGGTAGCGTTAGGTGACGTCTTAAGGAATAGAACTCCTACGGGTATTAAAGAAGACAGAAAGGACTCAAAGGAAGAGAACAGGGGAAAGGAAGAACCTGCTGCTTTATGTCCTGATTTGACTTCTAGCTCTCTTTTAGCCAAATTACCTTTTCATTCCAGTGAAACTGAGTCTCCGTCTCCGTTACTGCCTTTGGTAGTTAGCCTAAATTAACAGGTGGCCCAGTGGCAGTAACAGTGAACCCCTGGTCCAAGTCTGAACTCGGAGCAATCGTAAAAGACTTTCCTGACCCTCGTGAAAATTCTCAGAAATTTTTACATGAATTTATTCTCTTGACTAGTACCTATGAACCAGGTCCTTCGCATTTGTATAATCTGTTACATATGCAACAGAAGCAGCTAGATGGATGTCTGCAGCCAAGTGGAAGTACCCAGAGGCAAGTTTAATCTCAAAATCAGGGGTTACAGGGAAAGAACTGAGAGATGAAGTTCAGGGTTTGGTTAAGGAATTCATAAATGCATTTCCAAAAGTTTTTCCAAAAAAGATTAACTGGGCAAAAATCCAGGCTTGTAAAGAAGGAAAGGGAGAAAACGTATACGCTTTTATAGATCGTTTCTCCAAATTATTTGAAGAACATTCAGGTTTAAAGGCAATTATAAAAGAACATCGGCCTGTATTCCACTCCATGTTTTTAGGGGGCCTACTGCTTGAATTAGCAGCTTTTGTAAAAAGACACCATTTACATTGGGAAAATGTAAATCCTTCAGAATTGGTTACATTGGCTTATAAATTGGCTCAAACTGAAGAAGAGAAATACAGAGAGAGTTAAAAACTAGAGAACAGAAAAAGAAGTTGATGGCTTTGCAGTTACAACAGCTACAAAGTAAAGGCAGTAATGGTAGAATCTCAGCCAAGGGACAGCTTCAAACAAATAAGCTCAAAACTGAGCTAACTAGTAACTACTGTAAGAAGCCTGGTCACTTTAACAGGGATTGTTTAAAATTTAGGCATAAGCAGAGGGTTGGTTACTCCCTCAGCACCTCCATTACCACCACAATGACGGTGCTCCAAGGATTTAGGGTTTTTGCCATGGTTCCTCTCAACAGTCAGGGAGAGACAACACTCCAAGTAAATGGGGAGCCTTATACCTTCCTGACTGACAATGAGGCCACCATGTCGGCGATAAAGTCCACATGTTTAGGAAACCCCCTCCCTCGGAGCAACAAAACTTCTAAGATCGTGGGAGTTTTAAATGAAGAACAAATTTTGCCTCATTCAGAACCGGTACCAATGTCTTTAGGACCCATTGACAATTTACATCTGTTTCTTCTCAGCAATGATACCCCTGCTAATCTATTAGCGTGAGATTTATTATCTAAATGGCGATGCCATATACAGTTTACTGATAGTGGAGAAATTCTACTGAACTTTCCTACTTTAGATGATTCAATTACTGAGAGAAAAGTAGAAGAAACCTTGTGTTTTATTCAAGGGTTAATGGAAGTAGAAGAAACTATAGAACAGGTTCAGGAGGGAGAAAAAGAGAACAAGTACCCACTGAACTTTGGACAAAGACATCCACAGATGTAGGAAAAGTTTTGTCAGCTGAAACTATCAGGTGCAAATAGATACTTCTAAACCTTTGCCTTAAATAGCTCAATATCCACTAAAGCTTGAAGCCATAGCAGGGTTAGAACCTATTATCCAAGATTTCCTTCAGCAAGGTCTAATTATACCATGCACGAGTCCTTGCAACACCCCTATTTTTCCAGTAAAAAAGCCAAATAATAGAGGGTGGAGATTTGTACAAGATTTAAGGGTAAGATTACGATATCTAGATTCCCTGTAGTTCCTACTCCTCATTTACTCTTAGCCCAAGTACCGGCCAATGCCGTATGCTTTACAGTTATAGATCTCTGTAGTGCTTTCTTTAGTATCCCTGTTCACCAGGACAGTCAATATTTATTTGCCTTCACCTAGAAAAATCGACAATACACATGCAGAGTTCTCTCACAAGGATTTACTGAAAGCCCAACTTATTTTTCACAAGTATTGCATTCAGATTTGGTTCCATTTCAATTTAAGCATGGATCAGTGTTATTGATATATATATAGACGATTTCATGGTTTGCTCCAATTCGAGACAAAATAATGTTAAAGATAGTATTCTGTAATTACAATATTTAGCTTCTAGAGGGCATAAGGCATCCAAAGAAAAATTACAATTTGCCCAACCCACAGTTAAATACTTACGACATCTTATTTCCGCTGAAGGTATTTCCATAAACCCAAAGAGAAAAGAAGCAATATTAACTTTTCCTTTGCCTACCACAAAGAAACAGTTAAGAGGTTTTTTTAGGTCTTTGTGGATATTGTCAAAATTGGGTTCCAAATTTTTCATTATTAGCCCAGCCCTTATATCACTATCTGAAAAAAGAAGTAACTGATCGTTTTACCCTTTCTGAAGAAGGTGTAGAAGCGGTACTCACGCTTCAACAAGCCCTTTTAACCACTCCTGCTTCAGGTTTTCCAAATTATGCTTTGAGATTTTCTCTGTATGTAAATGAACAAAATGGGAATGCTTGTGGTGTTTTAACTCAGAAACATGGAGACCATCGGAGGCCTGTAGGATACTATAGTATTCCGTTAGATCCTGTTGCTCTTGCTTATCCTCCATCCTTAAGGACAGTAGCAGCAACTGCTCAGTTAGTAGAAAACTCTACAGCTACAGTTCTAGGTAATGACTTAGACTTATTTGTTCCGCATGCAGTAGCTGTTATTCTCAGATCTACTTTGACTCAGCATTTATCTGCCAGCAGGTTAACTTCTTATGAAGCCTTATTATTGACAGCCCCAAATATTCAAATACATGTCGTTAAAGCTTTAAATCCAGCTACTCTTTTCCCTGAAGAAGGAGTACCTCATGACTGCTCTGATTTGACAGATCAACTTCTGACCCCAAGAGGGGATCTTCAGGAAATTCCTTTGACTAACCCGTCTTTAGTTTTATTTGTAGACGGTTCTTATTTAAAACCAGATTCCACTTCAAGCAAATATCAGGGAGGATATGCAGTGACAACTTCCTCAGAGGTATCGGAGAGTGGACCTTTGCCTCAGGTATCTTCTGCACAAGTCGAGTTAATAGCTCTTACTCAAGCTTGTAAATTAGCAAAAAATCAATCTGTGACCATATATACAGATTCGAAGTATTGCTTTGGTTTGGCACATGACTTTGGGATGTTATGGAAACAGCAAGGATTTTTAACATCAGGAGGATCTCCCATTAAAAACGGGAAATATGTAGCTGAACTTTTAGATGCTTTACTTTTACTTTCAGAAACACCTGTGGTTAAGGTACGAGCACACCAGTCAAAACGACAACCTCGGACTGAGGAAGTAATTGGGAATGAATTAGCTGATGTGGCAACCAAAAAGGCAGCTGGTAGAAGGGCAAAAAAACCTAGCCCAACTTTATATGAAAATCCTTTAAAGATAGTCAAAACAGAATCTATTGAGACTATGACCTCTCCTAAGCTTATACAAAATCAAAAACTAGAAATACAGAAATCTACCAAGTCCCTATTTTTAATTAAGAATCCAAATTTAGAGATATTAAAAGGGTACCAAAAATTGACCACCAAAACTGAAATAACAGAAGGGAGAGCAGGTAAATGCCATTTTAATACAGAAACTGAATTATGGATATGTCCTGGAAACAGGATTGTTATTCCTAAGGGAATACATAGACCTTAGTTATTAGCCTGCTTATTAGAATTTAGGGAACAATGGGACGAAGATTTAATTGCATTCTTAGATAAACATTTTTGGGGAAACTTTGCAAATACAGCATATTATTTGTATGACAGACATGATACAATAGATAGACTTCTATTAATGTATGAAAATACAGGATTAGATAATTATCATCCTGAATACACCCATTTTGGAAATGGGGAAAAATGTAAAGTTTGTTGGGAATGGAAATCAAGCTTGCCTCCACCAGTAATAGAAGATCTAGGGAAAACAACAGATTCTAGGTGGCATAGCTTAGCCTTACACCAAAAAGCCACACTTCCTTCGGAACAAGATATATGGGAAAAGGAGGGATGTACTCTAAATTTTGACACAAATCTTTGGATTGGACCTGATCAAACTCTGGTCCTGCCGAAAGACTCACATCTTCCTGTAGTTTATAGTCTCCACCAAGGAAACCATTTAGGAAGATTTAAAACTCTACAAAAAATAAGAAAATACTACTGGGGTCATTTCTGGAAAGCAGTGAATGAAGTAGTGAAAGATTGCACTGTTTGCCAAAAATTTAACTCAGGGAAAACTTTTTCGGCTCCTCAGGGTTGATATCCCCTTCCTACTGGACCCATGACTTAGTGGCAAATGGATTTTAAACAACTCACCCCAGTTCAAAATTATAAGTATATTTTAGTTATGATATGCAGATATTCTCATTGGGTAGAAGCATTTCCCTGTTGGAATGCTACTACAACCTTCATTGCTAAAAAATTTTTAGAAAACATTCTTCCTACGTGGGGTACTCCTCATACCCTGTGTAGCGATAGAGGTTCTCACTTCACTGGCCAGATTTTGGCAGCAGTTTGTAACATTTTTCCTATCCTGCGTAGATTACACTGTCCATATCATCCGCAATCTTCAGGACTAGTTGAAAGAACAAATGAAATAATAAAAGTTCAATTAGCTAAGCTTACTGCTTTTTTAAATTTAACATGGCCTCAAGTGCTTCCAGTTGTACTGATGAATCTGCAATCTACTCCTTTTGGTCCTCACAAGTTAACCCCATTTGAAATAGTCACTGGATGTATTATGCCTCTTCCTTATAATCTTATAATTTCTGATTCAAATCTGATCTCAGATAGTTTGTTAAAGTATTGTCAAAGCTTAATACAGCATGCTAAAGCAAATGATAAAGTGATTAAACTTGCTTATGCTCAAACTCCTCCTCCTGATTATATCAGTTATCGTGCCCCAGAACCTGGTGACTATGTATATTGGAAACGGCACCAGGAAAAGAACTCTTTAGAACCAAAATGGAATGGTCCCTATTTAGTTTTACTAACAAATGAATTTGCTGCAAACTTACAGGGTGTAAAATCCTGGGTGCATCTTTCCCAATTAAAGAAGACCAAGGTTCCTGATTGGGTGATTGAACCGGCAGGAGGACTGAAGCTGAAATCCAGACGCCCTCCAAAAACAGCCACCAACCTATCACCTCCTTTGGATGAGTGATTCAAGAGTACAATTTAGATATTTTATCATTTGTTATATTCTTTATCACTTAGCTAATCTATATTAAGTAGTTTTGATTTAAACTGATGTTGATTGTTTATTTAGTTACTCTTTTATTTCTTAGAAGAATAGTTACTTGGAATGAAAATGCTTTTGTCCGATTATCACAATCTGTAGCAAGTCCCGGTAATTTAACACAATGTTGGATTTGTCATCAAAACCCTCGTTCTGTTGAAGAAAACTCTGATCCTTTAACATCCCCCGTGTTCAGTTATCATGTGATTCCACCTCCCACTATAAACTCTAGTAAGATTTTAATCCGTGCCATTAGAGTTAAGATATGGACTCCTCTGTCTGTAACCCAAACATTACCTACACCATGCTTTAATATCACTTCTGTCAGGTTAAATGACTACTTGTGTGATACCCAGTTACTCCAAAGATATCCTCATTTGCCTTGTAATAAGGATGGACATTTTATAGAATTATATCAACACCCTCCTAGAGATTTAAGTGATTGGTATGAAGAGTGCTATAATAAGCTAACTGAAATTGCAATCCATAACCAGTTACCTCATCCTCATGATTATAATAATGAATGTTGGAAAAACCTTACGTATACAGAATTACAGCTAGGAAGATTATCTATCTGTGATAATTCTCTAATGGAGACATATTTGTCACATGTAAATTTTTCTATAGCTTCTGTTTCCTCTGGACAAACTTTGTGTGCTCCTTATGGATATGTGTTTCTGTGTGGTGGATCCAACTATACTAGCTTAGATGATCCCTCTCCAACTGACAGTAAATTTACATGGGCAATCTCTTGTTTAAATTCCTGGTGAGTGCGTGGACAATGCACTTTGGGAACCTCAGGATTACCTTTAGATATTCATAATAATGATGCTAGTAAATACTGGAAAGGTAATGTTAATTTGTTATCCACTGTAAAACGAGAGTCAGAAGAAAGCCCATTGGTCCAACGTTCAGGGTGGGGTTAGTCATTTCTAAGAGCTTTAATTCCTAGGTGTGGTATATTTGAATTGGAGAAATCTTTAAGAAATTTATCAATTACTATGGGACAAATAGCAGATGAAGTTGCTGGAGGGATGGAAGCAGAACAGGAATCTCTGACCTCATTGGCCAAGGTGGCATTAGACAACAGAATAGCCTTGGATGTTTTATTAGCCCAAGAAGGTGGAGTCTGTGCTGTAGTACATACCTCTTGTTGCATTTGGATAAATAATACAGGAGAAGTATAACAGGATATACATAGAATTAGACAACAAGCTACTTGGTTACACACTGTAACACCCTTACAAACACCAGATCTATTTGGTTGGTTGCCATCAGGAATAAGTACATGGGCTAGATCACTACTGCCAGGGATAGTAATATTCTTGATCTGCATCCTGATGGTATTAGGTATAATAAGATTTATCCTCTATTGTCTTACACACCTAAAAGGCAAAAGAAGGCCTCAGGCTAAAATGTTGATGTACATTGAGTCTGCTCACTCCGGCAATGCGATTGATGAGAACATTGCTCTTACTTAATAACCTGGTGAAGAACCAGATGATATCTGGTGGAAAACCAGCACTGTGAGTTTAAAGAACCTGCCATGGCCACCATCTAGGAGCTCGACTAAGTCCACGTATTGATTATTGATGTGTTATCTCCAATCTCTAACCGAAAGGAGGGGTTTATTTAGAAAATAGTATTTAGAATCATTATTCCCTGACCATGAGCATGGAGAAATGTGACCCAGCTGAGGGCTGGGCCCTCACAGACTCACAAAGACACATCAACTGGGCACTGAGATAAGGCAATAGATGGGACAATCTCAGAAATTATTTTAAGGAAGTTTTCACAAAAGGGCAATCAAACCTAACATGAAGGACTTCTCACCTTTTGTCTTTTTCTATTAACATTTACTGAATAGAAATTTGTTGGACCAATGAAGACCCTCCTGACTTTTGTAACTGAAACCCATACCAATGATTGTTAAGAAAGATGATTCAGAATATATGATTACAATTTCTAGCCAATCAGTGTAAAAGTGACGCTTTCAATGATTCTACCGATTTTGTGATGTTGATATATACTGATGATTCTATAACCTTTCTTGGATTCAGGCAGACTTTCTAGCTCTGGCAGCGTGCTTGTCCGCTTGCCACTTTTGTCCTGTTGAATATATGCCAAATGAAACTTTCTTTTTTCTTTACTAACCTTTGTGATGTTTTTCCCCTACATTACTCTGAGGTTTACTATCATCATCCTATGTTTAAAACATTCTGTTATTTTTTTATATCACCTTGGCTTACTCTCCATATGAATTTCTATAAATATACCATTTGTTCCCTGTCAAGGATTGAATTATGTCACCCCAAAAATGTGTGTATCAATTTGGCTGTGCCGTGATTCCAGGTATTGTGTGATTTACCCATGTGAGGTAAATCCTGCCTCTAAGATGTTAATGAGGGAGGATGGGCAGTAGTTGTGTTAGTGAGGCAGGCCTCAATTTACAAGACTGGATTGTGTCCTGAAGCCATCTCTTGAGATATAAAAGAAGTGAGCAGTGAGACAGGGAGACCTCATACCATCAAGAAAGCAGTGCTGGGAGCAGAGCACATCCTTTGGACGAGGATCCCTGAGCAGAAAATCTCCTAGTTTAGGGGAACAGTGAACAGAAGAAGGCCAACAGAGAGAAAAAGCCTTCCCCGGGAGTTGAAACCCTGAATTTGGACTTTTAGCCTACTTTGACTGTGAGCAAATAAACTTCTCTTTTTAAAACCATCCACTTGGGGTATTTCTGTTATAGCAGCACTAGATGACTAAGACATTCCTCCTTTTTGTTTTGAACTTGTCATCTGTTTCAGATTGATGTCTCGGGCTCTCTGTTTTCAGGTTGTAGTTTTATTTGAATTTTGAGAGTTCTTTGTCTGGGTTGCTATCCTGTGATGTTGTCATGTGTCTTGCTCTCAGGTTTTTGTCTGATGTTGTTTGCGCTCTATCTGAAGGAAACCCTTGGATATTTCTTGCAACATTGGTCTGGATTTTACAAATTCCCTTCATTTCTGTTTCCCTCTGAATGTCCTAATTTCACCATGGTATTAGAAAGAGAGTTTTGCTGGATATATAATTCTTTGTTGGCAATTATTTTATTTAGGGCTTTCTATATGACATCCCATTGCCTCCTTGCCAGCAGGATTTCTGCAAAGAAGTCAAAGTTTAGTCTACTTTGTGTCCCTCTGTATGGGATGTTTTGGGTTCATTGAGCTTCTTGGATGGAAACATTCTTGCCTTTTATGATATCAGGGAAGTTTTCTGCCAGCAATTCTTTAAAAATTCTCTTCATGCTTTTTCTTGTCCCCTCCTGTTCTGGAATTCCAATCACTTACAGATTGTTCCTCTTGATAGTGTCCCACATGACTCTTAAGCTTTCTTCATTTATCTTTTTTTTTGGATTGTTTCTCAAATAAGTTATTATCAAGAGATTTGTCCTATATTTCACTGATGCTCTATCCCATTTATTCAGTTCTGCTCGCATGCCCTATCATTGAGTTATCTATTTCTGATATTTTATTTTTAAGCTTCTGAATTTCTAGTTGTTGTTTTTGTATGCTTTTGAAGTGTCTGTTTATTTTGTCACTTTGCTCTTGTTTTCCTGAATTATTCTAGAATTTGGGTGTATTTTCCTTGGTTTTGTCTGTGTTTTACTTGTTCTTTTTGAGTTCCTCCTATATGTAAGTCTTTCGAGGTCCTTCTTTGGTTGTTGTATTGTTGTTTCTTCCTCAGAAGATTTTTCTCTCATTTTATTTTGATCACTTGCTTGGGTCATCTTGTCCTTTATCTTTATATGATTTGATATTCTTTGCTGTCTCTGAGTCATGACAGTGTTATTTTATTTATTGATTGATTGTACATTTGCTTTCTCTTGGTTTTTTGTTCTGTGGTGACAGATGTTGGGTAGTCCGTGTACCTCAGCAGCCCTTGTGGGACCATGCTGTTATGCTGGGTTGGTGCAAGCAGTTAGCGCATTTACTGGAGTGTAGCTCAAGTCATCTTTTAGTCACAGGTTAGCAATGCTACCCAAATAGACAGGGTAGGCCATTTGTGCTGGCACAAATTGGTGTCTTCGTAGGTGGTAGGAGATCAAGGGATCTCAATGTGTGTGGGGCCAGACTGCAGGAACTGGTTGGGTTTAGGATGGATGTTGCTATAGCCAGGTGGTCATTGAGTGTTGACAGAGTGGTGCCTGCTTGTCATTGCAGTCTCTTGGGATACACCCAGTTGTCACTGGTGATGTAATGTGCCTGTCGAGCCCACCAGGGGGTCATTGGAAGAGTGCACAGGTGCATCTGCTAGTAGCTGGTTTAGGGTGGGGGGTGCACCTGTTGTTTAGTGGGCAGTGATGCTGGGTGCACATCATGGATTGAATTGTGTCCCCCTAAAATATGTGTCAACTTGGTTAGGCCATGATTCACAGAATTGTGTGGTTGTCCTCCATTTTGAGATTGTAATTTTTGTGTTAAAGAGGGTTAGGGTGGGATTGTAACACCTTTACAAAGGTCACATCCCTGATCCAATGTAAAGGGATTTTCCCTGGTGTGTGGCCTGCACCATTTTTTATCTTACAAGAGATAAAAGGAAAGGGAAGTGAGCAGAGAGAGGGGAACTCATACCACCAAGAGAGAAGCACTGGGAGCAGAGCCTGTCCTTTGGACCCAGGGTTGCTGTGCAGAGAAGCTCCTAGTCCAGGGGAAGATTGATGAGAAGGACCTTTCTCCAGAGACTACAGAGAAAGAAAGCCTTCCCTTAGAGCTGACTCCCTGAATTTGGACTTCTAACCAGACTGTGAGAAAATAAATTTCTCTTTGTTAAAGCCATCCACTTATGATATTTCTGTTATAGCAGCACAAGATGAGTAAGACAGTGCATTTCTGTTTACTGTGAGGGCTTGGGGAAATCGTGCCGGTCACTGGACATTCAACTCAGGGGAGCTTCTGCTGGTAGCAGGGTGCAGGTGTACTTGTGCCAGTCACCAGCAGTGTGCACACTCCTGTTGGTCACCTGCCCGTCTGCAGGTTCACCTGCACTGGCCCCTGGACTGCAGATCTGCTCATGTCAGTTGCAGGTGTGCTCTTACTGGTCGCCAGAAAGCAAGTGCCCTCTTGCCAGTCACTGGACTACTGGAGTGCTCCAGCTGGTTGACGGGCATGAGGCACATTCCCATAGATTGTAGTACTACAGGCACACTCCCGCTGGTCACCCAGCTAGCTGGCGTGCAATTTCTGGTCTGTGGACAGAGGGCACAGACTCGCCCACACTGATCATGCATGTGGAGTGTGGAGTGGACTTTCCAGCTTGGCCTCTCCAGGTGACTAGATTCTGGCCTGTTTAAATGTGTGTGTGTGGGTGGATGGTGGTGTGCACGGAGGCTGTCTGCATGAGGGGCTTCAAGTTGCTACTCTGCAGTTTTATTTTTCCGTGAGTGTTTCCAGGCTAAATGATCAGGCTCTGTCTTCAGTAAGTAGACACTTTCCCAGTTCCTGGCTCCCTCCCTTATCCATGGTCATGAGGATCACTGAACTCCTTCCCTATCTTCCTGCACTTTCCCTTTATAGCCATGGTTTGTGACCTGCTCACCTTGTTTCATTCCATGTGTGATTACATAGCATATAGTCGTGTATAGTTGCCTTGCTGTGCTCCTCACCCAAAGAACACTGCCTGTTTTGTCCCAAGTTGGCTACCGTGTGCCAGGGTGGGTGGCAAGATGCTGAGAGTTTGTATCTGTCTGTGTCCACTGTTTTCTTTCTGTCTCTCTTTCCACTCAGAGCTTGGTCTAATTCTTCATCCTTCTGTTTGATTTTCAGGGTTCTAAGTCTGTCATCTGTATCTGTTTCACTTGATTTCTAGGGTTATTGCTGTTCTGGTGCATCAATCTAAGTCTCCATCTTGGGCTTCTTCCCACTTATTTGTTTTTTACATGAATTTCCTTTGGGGGATCTTTGAAGTTGTGGATACACACACTAATGAAATGCTTTAATGGACACCTTCTTCTTTCCCTTAAATATGTTGTGCCACTCTTTACATTAATTTAGAGATGTAGGGGATATCAGTGACCAATGTGCCCATAGAGCTGTGTTCCTCATGGGAATGTTATCTGCCATGTATGTCCTGCGTTTAAATTCTGCCTTTGCCCCTAAGAAGCTGTGTAACCTCGTGCAAGTTATTTAATTTTGGGGGGCCTAAATTCTACATTTCTAAAAAAGAATCATAATAGTCCTTACTTCACCATCATTTGTCATTTTTGTCAATGTTGATGTTAGGTGCTGTCAAGTCGGTTCTGTCTCACAGTGACCTTACGTATAAGAGAATGAAACGTTGCTCATTCCTGCACTACCCTCACAATCATTGCTGTCTGAGCCCATTGATGCAGTGACTATGTCAATCCATCTTGTGAAGCATTTTTGTCTTTTTGATGATTCTCTTCTTTACTAAATATGATGTCCTTCTTCAGGGACTGGTCCCTCCTGATAACAGGTCCAAAATAAGTGAGACAAAGTGTTACCATCCTGGCTTCTGGTTGTACTTCCTCCAAGATAGTTTTGTTCATTCTTCGGACAGTCCATGGTATATTCAATATTCTTTGCCAACACCACAACTCCAAGGCATCCATTCTTCTTTGGTCTTCCTTATTCATAGTCCAGCTTTCACATGCATATAAGGTGATAGAAAATATCATTGCTTAGATTTGGTGCACTGTAGTCCTCAAAGTGACATATTTGAAAATAGGAAATTGAAAATTAAAACAATGAAATTTGTGTACACATCTATTAGAATGGCAGAAATCAGAAATCAAAATACCGACAACACCAAATGCTGGCAAAATGTGGCGCAATAGTGACTCTCATTCATTGCTAGTGGCAATGCAAAAATTGTCTAGTCACTTTGAAAGACCATCTGGCATTTTCTTAAAAACCTTGACATAGACTTACCATATGATCCAGCAATCATGCTTCTAGGAATTCACCCAAATAAATTTAAATTTTATGTGCACATGAAAACATTCACATGAATGCTTATAGAAGATTTATTAATAATTGCCAACAATTGGAATCAACCAAGATATCCTTCAATAGGTGAGTGGAGAAACATACTGTGGTATTTCCATATAATGGAATATTATTTAACAATAAAAATAAATGAGATGTCAAGCTGCAAAAATTCATGGATGAATCTTGGATGCATATTCCAAGTGAAAGAAGACAGTCTGAATAAGCTACATACTGCATGATTCTAATTATACAGCATTCTGGAAATGGAAACACTATAGAGACAGTAAAAAGATCAGTGGTTGCTAGGGGATTGAGGAGAGAGGGGAAGATAAAAAAGTGAAGCACAAGGGATTTTTAGAGCCGTAAAATTATTGTGTATGATACTATAGTAGTTGATACATGACAATATGTGTTTGTCAAAACCCACGGAATGGAAAACGCAAAGAGTGAACTCTAATTTTAATTCTGTATTTTAGTTAAAATAATGTATCAGCATTGATTCATCAATTGCAACAAATGTATTACACAGGAATGTAGGATGTTGAGCATAGGGGAAATTTGTGCATGGGAGACAGGGATATTTGGGAACTCTGTACTGTCTGCTCAATTTCTTGTAAACCTAAAAGTGCTCTAAAAAATGAAGTTTTAATTATTAAATACATATATATATAATGTAAATGTATCTTAGGACCTCACCAAATGGATGACAGGCTGGAAAATCAGTCTTGGAAAGTCATGCAAACAATGAGGATAAGTAGCCAGAAGCACAAAGTCATCTCTGAGAGAACACACTGCTGTGCTCACAACAACAGGATCTTGCCCATGGCCTCGCCACCTCTGATGCTCTGGAATCTGGACACTAGTGCGCATAAACTACTCCCTGCTTCCGAAAGAGTCCCTGACTCTTAAGTCTTTCATTATACATTTCAGACTTAACAATTCCAAAAGGAAAAATCAGTTCGTTTAATTGGGGCTATATCTGCAGCCATTGATGCCAAGGGAGGTTGTGAAGCAAATATCTTGCATGTTCAGCTTTTATTATGGGGAGAAGGCTCTGCACACACCACTCCCACTCAAATAGAGGAAATTCCCTGTGTATTAGAAAGAAGAAAAGACAAGATCCAGGGAAAAGAATAAAAGATGCCCGATTTACCCTTTTTCTGAGGCAATTGTAACCACCATGGCTGGGTCAGGTGCACCTTAGTTTTCAAGGTCACATCTTTCCTTTTTATCACTGTAAAGAGTTCTTTTGCAGTGGATTTGCCCAATGCAATGTGTGATTTGATTTCTTGACTGCTGCTTCCATGGGTCCTTCCACTCTTAGCTGTGCATTAATTGAACAAAATATTTAAAAAGCAACTATAATGTGCCACACACCATACTGCGTTCGGGAGCTTCTTTAAATAGGGCATGAGTGTCAGTGTCTCTTAAAACGTGACATTTGGCTTGAACTTAAATGATGGGAAAAATCAATGTGAGGTTGATGGGTGAAGGAATATTCTAGACCAAAGGGACAAAGCTTCAAGGTTGGAACAAGCTTGACTAGCAGTGGTTTCATGGTGATTTGTGTAGAGAAATATTCTCACAAAATAACAGCCACAACCTTTGATATTTAACTGAAGAAATCTGTCCGTTCTTCTTGCCTTAATGTGGGAACCGTTAAACCTACTGAGTCACAGGGTTGACCAAACTCTAATGGATATTATCATTCACTTTGTCCATTTTTTTTTAAAATTGTACTTTAGGTGAAGTTTTACAGAACAAATAGTTTCTCATTAAACAGTCAGTACACATATTGTTTTATAACGTTGGTTAACAACCTCACGACATGTCAACCTTCTCGACTTTTTTTTTTTTTTTTGGTGAAAATATACATAGCCAAAGATACACCATTTCAAAAATTTCTACATGCACAGTTCAGTGACATCGATTATGTTCTTCCAGTTGTGCTGCCATTCTCACTTTAGACGAAGGTTTACAAAACAAAATAGTTTCTCATTAAACGGTTAGTACACATGTTGCCCTATGACAATGGTTAACAACCCCACTACATGTCAACACTGTCCTTACTCAGACTTGGGTTCCCTATAATCAGCTTTCCTGTCCCCTTCTACCTTCTAGTCCTTGTCCCTGGACTGCTCTGCTTCCTTAGTCCCATTTTGTGTTATAGGACTGTGCAATCCCCGGCTGAATGCTGAACCTCGGAAGTGAATTCACCACTGAGCTAAAAGGGTGTCTGGGGGCCAAACTCTCGGGGTTTCTCTAGACTCTTTCAGGCCAGTAAATCTTGTCTTTTTTGTGTGTGTTAGAATTTTGTTCTACCTCCTTCTCCAGCTCTGTCCAGAACTCTCTGTTGTGACCTCGGTCAGAGCAGTCAGTGGTGGTAGCCAGGCACCATCTAGCTGTACTGGACTCAGTCTTTTGGAGGCCTTGGTAGCAGTGGTCCATTAGTCCTTTGGACTAATCTTTTCTTTGTATCCTGTTCTGTTCGTTCTCCCTTGCTCCCATAGGCGTGACACCAGTGGAGTATCTTAGATGGCTGCTCACAGCCTTTTAAGACCCCAGATGCTACTCACCAAGGTAGAATGTAAAACATTTTCTTTATAAACAGTTATGACAATTGTGCTAGATGTTGCCTGAGAGCATGCTCTCCACAGCCCTCCGCCCAGCAATTCAGTCCCTCAGGGATTTTGGATATTATCATTTACTTTGTCCATTGGAGAGCCCTGATGGGCTGTTTAACATTAGTTGTGAGCTGCACTTAATACCAGGAGTTGACAGTAAGTGACTCTAAGTTACTTCCAGGTTTCCCTGAAATACCATTTAAAATACATGTGTTCATTCAACAAATTTGGCTAAGGCCCCTCTTACGTTGTAAGGATCAGTAGGAGATACATTGAAGAACAAATTCTTCATGTATTTTTGGAATCTGGGAGTGCATAAAAGGAATTTGCCCTCAAGAATATGACAAGTGCTATGAGAGGGAAAAAATCAGTGCCTTGAGAGACTAGCCAGGGTTATGGTTGTTATTTGCCATGTAGTCGACTCTGACTCATGGTGACATCATTAGGTGAAACAGAATGAAACATTGCCTTGTCCTACGATATCATCATGATTGTTGATATGTTTAGTACATTATTGTGGCTATTATGTCAATCTATCTTGCTGAGGGTTTCCCTCTTTTATACTGACCCTCTGCTTTACCAAACCTGCAATTTTCTAGTGATCAGTTTCTCCTGAAGATGTGTCCAAAGTAAGGAAGCCAAAATCTTGCCATCGTTGCTTCTAAGGAGCATCCTAGTATTTATTCTAAGATTGATATGTTCATTCATTTACCTGAGTTTTGTGGGGTAAGAGTCTGTGAACAGAGCAAATAATCAGTGTATGTCCAAGAACAATTTAATATAAACTTCAAAAAAATCTTACAAATACTTATTCTCCTGTGTATAAGTTTTCCAAATTATTCCTTAGCAATTAGAAGATTATTAAAGCATCATTTAAAATCAGATTCCATCAATGCTGCAAAAATTTACCAAATTTCAGGTCTTTCGGCAACATGGCCCTCTAGGCAGAAGCACCACCCAGTCCCTCTACAGCAAAGATCTGAAAAACTAAGCTAAACAGAGAGAACAGGAATCCTGAAAACCTAAAACATGAAATGAGATAAAGAACTCAGCCAAACACCAAATGGAATGAGAAATTGACAGAGAACGGAGAGTGAGGAGAGATTCATACAGAGGTCCCCTATCAGCTAATGCAGTGAGGATCCAGCATCTTTGACCCCTATCAGAGACCAGCAAATAGGGGGTACAAGAAAGCAGCTTCACGGAGCTTCCAACAGGAGGCAGAACAACCGGTAACTGGAGATATATGCTTTCCCACCCCCCATCCTTCTTCTCCCCCACTTGGCCTCCTTTGCTTCCCGCAGCCACAATCTCTTGGCCAGGAAGCACTGGCTGCTTGGATTCCACCCGCCCCCACTGGCCAGCTCCCTGAATGCCATTTGTTGGCTGTTAGTGTTGCTTTTTTCCACTTCTTTTGACTTCTTCCGTATCTCTCACTACCTCCCTCTCCTTTTGCTCAAATACCTGACTCTGTGAGCCATCTTTGCTTCATCCTAAGGGGCTGAGGAGCTCCGTTTGAGTGTAGAACTGCTTCCCGGTCTGTGCTGCCACGCTGCTGGGATCCCGGGGCTTTTGTTTGTTTGTTTCTTTTGAATTGCTTTTTTCTTTTCTTTTTCTTTTCTTTTTCTTTTCTTTTTCTTTTCTTTTTCTTTTCTCAAGCTGGGAGCCCATTCTGGCCGGGCAGTGCTACACGGCTTGGGATCTACTCCCTCAGCTTGTGCAGATGAAAAGAGGGATCCCTGAGGGCATTTATTTTTAGTGGGTTTTTTTTTTCCTGTTTTTTGGGGGGAATTTCTTGTTCTTTTTTTCAATTTGTTTTGTTTTCTTTTTCCTCTTTTTCCCTTTCTGCATTTCTTCATTACTCAGTTTCTCATCTCTCTATACCTTCCTTCTCTTCTTGTCCCCTGAATACCTGGCACTGAATATCTCTACATCTTCAAGCCAGGCTGTACTTCAACATCTGGTAACAACTTCCCCAGACCTCATAGCTGCACTAGTGGGATCACTGGGAGCTTTGCTGTTCTTTTTTCTTTTAATTTTTACTTATTCATCCTTTTCTTTTTTTCTTCTTCTTCCCCTATTTGCATTTCTCCATTTCATAGTCTTTCATCTCTCTACTCCAATGGCAAGCTCCCCTAGCACTCTTTTTTGTTTGTACGTTTTAGGCCCTTATTTCTCTCTCCTCTCTACCATACCCATCTTAGCTCCACACATAACAATCTCCCCCTCCATCCTGCCTACCTGCACCAAGGGCTTAACATCACACCACCAAGCAGCACAGGCATGGCCTACCGGAACCTCCCCTGCACTGATTACTGACCCACCCTGGTGGCTGTAGTAAGTGCCACAAACAACCCATCCCAGCTACTCTTCTTCAGCTAGACCTGCCCTGCTGTACCATATCTGAGCAACTGACCCTGCTAGTTGGAGAAGGAGGTGAAAAGTATCGGGCCCACAGATGAGCAAACAACAAAGAATGCACAGCCCGCCAGCTCAGACATAGACAAATTAAAAAAAAAAAAAAAGGATGAAACAAACAAATCTACAATCAATAAATGAGAAAAATAACTACAGAATGCCCCGAAGACAGCAAACAATCTCAAAAGATTTACAAAAACAGGACAGGATGGTTCCAGTAGGCATCCAAAATAAAACACCAGACAACTTTTCAGTGGAAGAAAAGGCACTAGAACAACCTGATAGGGAATTCAAATCTATAATACTCAGAATTATCTAAGAGTTGAAGCAAAAAGCAGGCAAAAATGAGGAAAAAATAGACAAATTCATGGAAAAGGCAGAAAAATTCATGGAAAGTATAGACCAAAATATGGAAGAATTCAGGAAAATAATTCTGGAACAAAATGCCAAAATACATTCACAACTAGAAATTATACAAAAACAACAATTAGAAATCCAAAAGATAAACAACAAGATTTCAGAAATG
>NW_004443977.1:17520073-17521872 GCF_000243295.1 Trichechus manatus latirostris
GCTGCAAAGTACACGTTCTTTTCCAATGCACATGGAACGTTCTCCAGAATAGACCACATCTTGACAACAGAGCAATCCTCAACAAGATCCAAAATGTTGAGATAATGCAAAGTATCTTCTCTGACCACAATGCCATCAAGGTAGAAATTAACAACAGAAAGAGCAAGGAAAAAAATAAAATACATGGAAACTGAAAAACACCTTACTTACACATCACTGGGTAATAGAAGAAATCAGAGATGAAATAAAAAAATTCGTAGAATCAAATGAAAGTGAAAACACATCATACAAAACCTTGGGACACAGCAAAGTCAGTCCTCAGAGGAAAATTTATAGCAACAGATGCAAACATCAAAAAAGAAGAAAGGGACAAAATCAAAACATTAACTACACAACTCAAACAAACAGAAAGAGGACAGCAAAAAAAAACCCACAGCCACCAGAAGAGAGGAAATAATAAAGATCACAGAAGAAATAAATGAAATAGAGAATAGAAAAAGAATAGAAAAAATCAACAAAACCAAAAGTTGGTTCTTTGAAAGAATCAACAAAATCGACAAGCCACTGGCCAGACAAACAAAAGAAAAACAGGAGCGGACGCAAATAACCCAAATAAGAAATGAAATAGGCGACATTACAACAGACCAAAATGAAATAAAAAGGATCATAACAGAATATTATGAAAAACTATAATCCAACAAATTTGAAAACCTAGAGGAAATGGATAAACTTCTAGAAACACACTACCTACCCAAACTACAACATGGTGATGTTGAAATTCTGAACAGATCCATGAACAGAAGAGATTGAAAAGGTAATAAAAAAAAATCCCAGGAAAAAAAAAAAAAAAACTCTGGCCCAGATGGCTTTACTGCAGAATTCTACAAAACATTCACAGAAGAGCTTATACCAGTACTACTCAAGTTATTTCAGAGCATAGAAAAGGAAGCAACATTTCCAAATTAATTTTATGAAGCCAGCATAACCCTGATACCAAAACCAGGCCAAGACACCACAAAAAAAGGAAAATTACAAACCAATATCTCTCACAAATATAGATGCAAAAATTCTCAACAAAATTCTAGCCAAAAGAATTCAGCATCATATCAAAAACTAATACACCACAACCAAGTCAGATTCATACCAAGTATGCAAGGATGGTTCAACATTAGAAAATCAATCAACATAATCCATTATTTTCTTAATAATCACATGATCATCTCAATTGATGCAGAAAAGGCATTTGACAAAGTCCAACATACTTTCCTGATAAAAACTCTTAATAAGATCGGTATAGAAAGGAAATTTCTCAACATAATAAAGGGCATCTCTGCAAAACCAACAGTCCACATAATTCTTAATGGGGAGAGGCTGAAAACATTCCCCTTGAGAACAGAAAAAGACAAAGATGCCCTTTATCACCACTCCTATTTAACACTGTGCTGGAAGTTCTAGCTAGAGCAATAAGGCAAGAAAAAGAAAGAAAGGGCATCCAAATTGGTAATGAAGAAGTTAAACTCTCCCTGTTTGTGGATGATATGATACTATACATAGAAAACGCTAAAGACTCCACAAGAAAACTACTGGAACTAATCAAAAGAATCAGCAGAGTAGCAAGATATAAGATAAACATACTAAAATCAGTTGGATTCCTATACACCAATGAAGAAAATGATGAAAAGGAAATCAGGAAAACAATACCATTTATAATAGTTCCTAAAAAAAATAAAATACCTAGGAATAAATCTAACCAGGGATGTAAAAGACCTATACAAAGAAAACTACAAAACACTACTGCA
>NW_004443977.1:17522174-17528707 GCF_000243295.1 Trichechus manatus latirostris
AAATCCATCCACCTACGGTCATCTGATCTTCGACAAGGGCTCAAAGTCCATCAAATGGGAAAAGACAGTCTTTTTAGCAAATGGTGCTGGCAAAACTGGATATCCATCTGCAAAAAAATGAAACAGGACCCATTCATCACACCATATTCAAAAATTAATTCAAAATAGATCAAAGACCTAAATATAAAGCCAAAAACTATAAAGTTCATTAAAAAAAAAAAAGGACCAATGCTACAGGCCCTAATACACGGTATTAGCAGGATACAAACCATAACCATCAACACACAAACCCCAGAAGATAAGCTAGATAACTGGGATCTTCTAAAATTCAAACACCTATGCTTTTCAAAAGACTTCACCAAAAGAGTAAAAAGAGAACCAACAGACAGGGAAAAAAATTTTTGGACAGTACAAGTCAGACAAAGGGCTAATCTACAGAATCTACAAGAAAATCCAACACCTCTACAACAAAAAGACAAATAATCCTACTAATAAATGGGCAAAGGAAATGAACTGACACTTCACCAAAGAAAACATTCAAGCGGCCAACAGACACATGAGGAAATGCTTGCGATCACTAGCCATTTGAGAAATGCAAACTAAAACCACAATGAGATACCATCTCACCCCGGCATCCCTGGCACGAATCAAAAACACTGGAAATAACAAATGTTGGAGGGACTGCGGGGAGATCGGAACTCTTATGCACTGCTGGCAGAAATGCAAAATGATACAACCATTTTGGAAAATGATATGATGCTTCCTTAGAAAGCTAGAAATAGAAATACCATACTATCCAGCAATCCCACTCCTAGGAATGTATCCTAGAGAAATAAGAGACGTCACTCAAATAGACATATGCACACCTATATTCATGGCAGCATCGTTCACAATAGCAAAAAGATGGAAACAACCTAGATGCCCATCAACAGATGAATGGATAAACAAACTATGGTAGGTATACACAATGGAGTACTATGCAACAAGAAAGAACAATGATGAATCTGTGAAGCATCTCATAACATGGATGAAACTGGAGGACATTATGCTGAGTGAAATACGTCAATCACAAAAGGACAAATATTGTATGAGAACTCTTCTGTAAAAAATCATGAACATGTTTACACACAAAAAGAAACAATCTTTGTTGGTTATGAGGGATGGGAGGTGGGGGGAAATTAAACAGTCAATAGATGAGTGGTAACTTTGGTGAATGGTAAGACAGTACACAATACTGAGGAAGCCAGTACAACTTGTACAAGGAAATACCATGGAAGCTCCAAAGACACATCCAAACTCCCTGAGAGACTGAATTTCTGGGTGGAGGGCTGTGGGGAGCATGCTCTCAGGGAACATCTAGCTCAATTGGCATAACACAGTTTATAAAAACAATGTTCTTCATTCTACCTCATTGATTAGCATCTGGGGTCTTAAAAGCCTGTGAGCAGCCATCTAAAATACTCCACTGGTGTACCCCTTCAGGAGCAAGGTAGAATGAACAGAACAGTGTACAAGGAAAAGATTAGTCCAAAGGACTAATTGACCACAGCTACCAAGACCTCCACCAGACTGAGTCTAGTACAGTGAGATGGTGCCCGGCTACCACCACTGACTACTCTCACCAGGATCACAATAGAGGGTCCTGGGCAGATCTGGAGAAGGATGTAGAACAAAATTCTAACACACACATAAAAAAGACCAGATTTACTGGCCTGACAGGGACTGGAGAAACCCCGAGAGTATGGCCCCTGGACACCCTTTTAGCTAGTGGTGAAGTCACTCCCAAAGTTCACCATTCAGCCAGGGATTGGACAGCCCCTTGAAACAAAATGGTACTAATGAGGCACAGCAGACCAGGGACAAGGACTAGCAGGCAGGAGGGGACAGGAAATCTGGTGATAGGGATCTCAAGTTTGAGAAAGGACAGTGTTGACATGTCATGGGTTTGTTAACCACTGTCATAGGACAATATGTGTACTAATTGTTTAATGGGAAACTAGTCTGCTATGTAAACCTTCATCTAAAGTAAAAAAAAAAAAAAAAAAAAAAGAATTATCTGTAATGAATATACCATGAACTGTCAAAAGAATGAACAAATCTGACCTGGAAGAAGTACAACCAGAATGCTCCTTAGAAGCAAGGATCGCAAGAGTACGTCTCACATACTTTGGACATGATATCAGGAGGGATAAATCCCTGGAGAAGGACATCATGCTTGGTAGAGGGTCATGGAGAAAGTGAGGACCCTCATCTAGAGGAATTGACGTAGTCGCTGCAGCAGTGCACTCAAGCATAACAACTATTGTGAGGATGGGACTAGACCAGGCAGTGTTTCATTCTGCTGTACCTAGGGTCGCTATGAGTCAGAACTGACTTGATGGCACCTAACAACAGCAACAACAAATAAGCTCTTCAAGTATTACTCAAGGGATTTCTCCAAACTGAAAGACAACAATGTTAAATAAATTCTTGAATTCTATAGGGGAAGAAAACAAAATATGAGGAAGAAGGAGAGAGAGTGCTCTCTAAAAACAAACAAACCAACAAAATGCAACAACATGGACAACCAATACAGTATACTTTATCATCGGGAAGTAGACTCAGTAATTTAATTCTACAAGCAATACAACATCAAGTTAGCAAGAAATATGTGCAAAGTAAACCTATCAGATATAGGATATACAATGAAGTTAATGGAGACCCACCAATAAAAACCGGGGAGGGGGGAAGAAGCAAATCAGAAATAGATTTGATTTGTTAATGTTGTATATCATCTGTTTTTCAAATGTTAAGTGTGGTGATAAATGAAATTTACGTAATGCAGTAAGTGTGGAAACCACTAAGATATCAACTAGAAAAAATACACAGAATTAGAGAAGGAAAAAATCGAGAGTTCATCATAAGAAACCAGCCTAACACAAGCAATAACAGAAAAATGAATATACCAAAGGAGATATGAAACACTAAGGAAACTGCCAAATTATTGAGATAGACACTTCATTCTCAGTAATAACCTTAAATGTAAACAGTCTAAACTCCCCATACAAAAGAAATAGAGTGGAAGAATAGATTTAAAAAAATATGCATACTTTTGCTGTTTGTCAGAAACACACCTTAGACATTAGGACACCAAAAAACTGAAAATAAAAAGATAGAAAGATTATCCCATACAACTAGTAAACAAAGAAAAGCAGAAATGCGCATACTGATATCAGATAAAATACACTTTAAATCAAAATGTGTTACAAGAGATAAATAAGGTTATTACATAACAATAGAAGGGTCAATCCAGCAAGAAGACATAACATTTATAAATATACATGCACCTAACAGCAACCCCCCAAAATTAATGAAACAAATACTGACCAATATGAAAGGAGAAATTGACAACTCCACAATCATAGTTGGGACTTCAAGACACCACTTTGAATTCTAGACAGAAAAACTAGAAAGAAGACCACAAAGAAACTGAGGTCTTAAATAAAACCATAAGCCGATTTGAACTAACAGATGTATATAGAAGCCTGTATCCAACATCAGAATTATATACATTTTCCAACAGTGTATATAGATTATTTTCCAGTATAGACCATATGCTAGGCCACACAAGAAGTCTCAGCAAATTTATGAAGATTAAAATCGTACTAAGCATCTTCTCACACCATAAAGGTACAAAACTTGTTGTAATCAACAAAAGGAAAAGTAAGAAAAACAAAAATGAATATATTAAAGCCAAATAATACACTACCAAAAAACTCTTGAGTCATAGAAGAAATCAAAAGAGAACTTTAAGAAAAAAATGAATCAAATAAAAATGAAAACACAACATATCAAATCTTTTGGACACAGCAAAAGCAGTTCTCTGAGAGAAACTCACAGCAATAAATGCTTACATTAAAAAAAAGAAGAAAGATCCAAAATCAATGACTTAAATTGCCAATAAATAGAAAAGGAGGAGCAAAAGAAACTTATACTATCAGAAAAAAGAAAGTAATGAAGGTAAGGGCAAGAGTAAAGGAAATAGAAATACAAAAACAATAGAAAGTATAAACAAAACCATAAGTTGTTTCTTTAAAAGAATAATAAAATAGAAAAATCACTAGCTAGACTGACAAAGAAAAAAAAAGGCTGAGGGAAATAACCAAGTTAAGAAATGAACCTGGAGATGTTACAACAGATCCAAATGAGAGAAAGAGAATCATAACAGCTTACTATGAAAAATAGTACTCCAAAAAATTTGAAAACCTAGATGAAATGGACAAATTCCTAGAAACACACTACCTACCTAAACTTGCAGAGGTAGAAAATCTAACCAGACTCATTACAAAAGAAGAGATTAAAGGTGTCATCAAATACTGTCAACAACAACAACAATAAAAAAAGCCCAGGACCAGATGGCTACACTGGGGAATTCTACTAAACATTCAGAGAAGACTTGACATAAATTCTACTCAATCTCTTCCAAAACGTAAAAGAGGAAGGAACACACATTAACTCTTTTTATGAAGCCAGTGTAACGCTGATATCTAAACCAGGTAAAGATATCAAAAAAATAATAATAATTACAAAACAAAAGAAAATTACAGATCAATATCCCTCATAAAAATAGATGCAAAATTTTTCAACAAAATCCTAGCCAGTGGAATTCAACAACATATCAAAAAAAAAAAAAATCATATAACATGATTAAGTGGGTCTCACAGAGAAATACAAGGGTGGCTCAACATTAGAAAATCAACCAATGTAATCCACCACATTAATAAAACAAAGGAAAACAACCTTATGACCATATCAATTGATTCAGAAAATACATGTGATGAAGTTCAACACACTTTGAGAATGTTTCCTAGAAGACAGGATGACGAGACTTCATCTCACATAATTTGGACATATTATTAGGAGGGATCAGTCCCTGGAGAAGGACATCAGTCTTGGTAAACTAGAGGGTCAGCAAAAAAGCGGAAGACCCTTAACGAGATGGATTGGTGCAGTGGCTTCAACAATGAGCTCAAGCATAACAACGACTGTGAGGACCATACAGGACCAGGCAGTGTTTCATGCTGTTGCACATAGGGTAGCTATCAGTCAAAACTGGCTCAATGGCACATAACAACAACAAGGAACAAATCTGTCTTGAAAAAAGTATAGCCAGAATGATCCTTAAAAACAAGGAAGGCAAAACTTTGTTTCACGTATTTTGGACATGTCAGAAGGGACCCTGGAGAAGGACATCATGCCTGGCAAAGTAGAGTGTCAGTGAAAAAGAGGAAGATCCTGATCAAAATGGATTGACACTGTGGCAGCAAAAATAGGCTCAAACAAAGCAACCAACTGGGTGAATGGCACAGGAGCCAGTAATATGCTGTTCTGTTGTACATAGGGTTGCTATGAGTTGGAACTGACTCAACAGCACCCAACAACAACAACTTCGAGAATTTTTTTTTTTTTTCTACTAATTCACTCACGTTGTACCTGCCCCTAAATTTTCTTAACAAAGACAAGGATTCATTATTTGGCAAAGCATTTTTCCTATATATTTATTAATGTATACATAAATTAATCAAAACAGATTTATATTTACATTTTATGAATGGCGCTTATTGAAAAGACTAGGAGTTCATGAAATAGAGAATGTTCTGGAAAACCGAGATGTAAAGCTTCTGTCCCCATGGCAACAAACTATCTGGTTGCACCTTGTCCACCAGGGTAATTAATTTCTTGTGGTAGGGGATGGTCTGCTGCTTCTCAAAGCCAGCAAGGAATGTAGAACAAGATGACCTTGCATGAAAACAAAACAAACTTAAATCTTACGTAGAGGAATTAGACTTTTGAGTCTGCTCTAATTTCACCCTTTCAGGTGGTTTTACATCTGAGCAATAAAATGTGAGACCAGATTTTGTATTCTGTTGCACTGATATTTCAGAAAGATATTTTTCCTTAGCCATTTTTTTAGGATCTGAAAGATGTTTTCTCATGCGTGAATTAGCTCAGCTGAGTCAGTATCCTGTGGCTCTAACATATCTTCACAGTGTGTTTCACCTAAAGAGAAAGGGAAATGTCAAAATATTTACATACCAAGTATCCAAAGACCAGATGTGCTTAACCACTGGCTGCACATTAGAACCACCTGGAACACTGTTCAAACAAACTAATAGCTGAGCCCCATTCTGCACAAGTTCTGATTTAGTTAATCTGAGGTGGTGCTGAGTATCAACAGTTTTAAAAAGTGGAAAAAATGGTGATTAAAAGGTGCAGCCATAATTAAGAATGAGAATTAGTTTACTGCTGTGTTGGACTTTGAATCAAATAAGTACGCTTCTTTGTAGATTAAGGTTGAGTAAACAAGTTATTTATTAAAGTAAGTTACTGTTTGCTCCTTAGCAATCCTTTGTGCTACAAGTTAATGGACATTTCAGAGAATGATTAAGGTGGTAGATTTATTTTTTTTTTCTTTTTTAAATTTTTTTTTGTGTGTGTGCTTTAGGTGAAGGTTTACAGAACAAATAGTTTCTCATTAAACAGTCAGTACACAT
>NW_004443977.1:17530880-17572163 GCF_000243295.1 Trichechus manatus latirostris
ACCAGCGTGGCAGCCCAGACAGGGAAGCAGCTCTGCACTCGAACGGAGCTCCGCAGCCCCTCAGGAAGAAGCAAAGATGGCTCACGGAGCCAGGTATTTGAGCGAAAGGAGGGGGAGGTGGTGAGAGGTAAGGAAGAAATCAAAAGAAGTGGAAAAAAGCAACACCAGCAGCCAACAAATGGCAGTCAGAGATCCGGCCCATTTGGGTGGGTGGAATCCAAGCAGCCGGTGCTTCCAGGACAAGAGGCTGTGGCCGTGGGAAGCAAAGGAGGCTGAGTGGGGATGAAGCAGGGTGGGGGGTGGGAAAGCGTATATTGCAAATTACTGGTTGTTTTGTCTCCCGCTGGAAGCTCCATGAAGCTGCTTTCTTGTACCCCCTGTTTGCTTATCTCTGATAGGAGTCCAAGATGGCAGATCCACCCTGCGTTAGCTGATAGGGGACATCTGCATGAATCTCTCCTCGCTCTCCATTCTCTGTCAGTTTTCTACCTCCATTTGGTGCTCGGCTGAGTTCTTTATCTCTTCATTTGATGTTTTAGTGTTTCAGGATTGTTGTTTTCTCTCTTTGGCTTAGTTTTTCGGATCTTTGCTGTGGAGGGACGGCATGGTGCTTCTGCCTAGAGCGCCATTTTGCTGGAAGTCTCACTATCCTTTTCTGAATTATTCCATCACCATTGTCTTCAACTCACTGGCCCCTAGGCTTCCCATCAAAACTTTTGAGTTGCTATTGTCAGTTTGATCCCACATTGATGATTCTTTTCTTTTTTTTGTACTTTAGATGAAGGTTTACTGAATAGTTTCTCATTAAACAGTTAGTACACATATTGCCCTATGACAATGTTAAACAACACCATGACATGTCAACACTGTCCTTTCTCAACCTTGGGTTCCCTGACGCCAACCTTCTTATCACCTCTTGCCTTCTAGTCCTTGTCCCTGGACTGCTGTGCCTCATTAGTTCCATTTTGTTTTATGGGGCTGTCCAATCCCCAGCTGAACTGTGAACCTAGGAAGTGACCTCACCTCTGAGCTGAAAGGGTGTCTGGTGGCCATACTCTCAGGGTTTCTCCAGTCTGTCAGGCCAGTAAATCTGGTCTTTTTTTGTGAGTTAGAATTTTGTTCTACATCTCTCTCCAGCTCTATCCACGACCCTCTGTTGTGATCCTGGTCATAGCAGTCAGTGGTGGTAGCCAGGCATCATCTAGTTGTACTGGACTCAGTCTGGTGGAGGCTGTGATAGCTGTGGTCCATTAGTCCTTTGGACTAATCTTTTCCTTGTTTCCTGTTCTCTTCACGTTCCCTTGCTCCCAAACGAGTGAGACCAGTGGAGTATCTTAGACGGCTGCTCACAGAATTTTAAGACCCCAGATGCTACTTACCAAGGTAGAACGTAGAACATTATCTTTATAAACTGTGTTATGCCAATTGAACCAGATGTTCCCCGAGACCATGGTCCCCACAGCCCTTTGCCCAGCAATACAGTCTCTCCGAGAGTTTGGATGTGTCTATGGAGTTTCCATGACCTTTCCTTGTACAAGTTGTGCTGGCTTCCCCAGTATTGTGTACTGTCTTACCCTTGGTGAAGTCTTTTGAGGAGCATAAGTGTTTGATTTTTAGGAGCTCCTAGTTATCTAGTCTGTCTTCTGATGTTTGTACATTGTTACTTACAGTTTCATATTCTGTTTATGACATTTATTAGTGCTACTAGCGCTGTCCTTATTTTTTCTTCCATGATCTTTATCGTTTTCAATTTTATATTTAGTTCTTTGATCCATTTTGAGTTCATTTTTGTTCGTGGTGTGAGGTATGGGTCTTGTTTCAGTTTTTTACAGATAGATATCCAGTTATGCCAGCACCATTTGTTAAAGAGACTGACTTTTTCCCAATTAACAGACTTTGGGACTTTCTCAAATATCAGCTGCTCATAGGTGGATGAATTTATGTCTGGATTCTCAATTCTATTCCATTGGTTATGTATCTGTTGTTGTACCAGTACCAGGCTCTTTTGACTACCATGACGGTATCATAGGTTCTAAAATCAGGTAGTGTGAGGCCTACCACTTTGTTCTTCTTCTTGAGTAATACTTTACTTATCCAGGGCCTCTTCCCTTTTCATATGAAGTTGGTGATTTATTTCTCCATCTCATTAAAAAATGCCGTTGGAATTTGGATAGAGGTTGCATTGTATTTTTGGGTAGAATTGATATTCTTACAATGTTGAGTCTTCCTATCCATGAGCAAGGTATGTTTTCCACTTATGCAGGTCTCTTGGTTTCTTGCAGTAGTGTCTTGTAGTTTTCATTGTATAGGTCTTTTACATTTCTGATTAGACTTATTCCTAAGTATTTTATCTTCTTGGGGGCTATTGTAGATGGTATGGATTTGGCTGTTTCTTCTTTGAAGTTCTCTTTGTTGGTATAAAGGAATCCAACTGATTTTTTTATGTTTCTCTTGTATCCTGAAACTTTGCTGAAATCTTCGATTAGTTCCAGTAGTTTTCTTAGGTATTCTTTGGGGTTTTCTGTGCATATGATCATATCATCTGCAAATAGACATACTTTGACTTCTTCCCTACCAATCTGGATGCACTTTATTTCTTTTTCTAGCCTAATTACTCTGGCCTGCAGCACAATGTTGAATAAAAGTGGTGATAAAGGTCATCCTTGTCTGGTTCCCGTTCTCAAGGGGAATGCTTTCAAAGTCTCTCCATTTAGGATGATGTTGGCTGTTGGCTTTGTATAAATGCCCTTAATTATATTGAGGAATTTCCCTTCTATTCCTATTTTGTTGAGAGTTTTTATCACAAATAGGTGTTGGACTTTGTCAAAAGCCTTTTCTGCATCAATTGATAAGATCACATGGTTGCTGTCTTTTGTTTTATTTATGTGATGGATTACACTGATTGTTTCTTCTAATGTTGAACCATCTCTGCATAACTGGTATAAATGCCACTTGATCATGGTGAATTATTTTTTTGATATGCTGCTGAATTCTATTGGCTAGAATTCTGTTGAGGAGTTTACCATTAATGTTCAAGAAGGATATTGGTCTGCAATTTTCTTTTTTTGTAGTGTCTTTACCTGGTTTTGGTATCAGGGTTATGCTGGCTTCATAGAATGAGTTTGGGAGTATTTCATCCTTTTCTATGCTCTGAAATACCTTTACTTGTAGTAGTGTTAACTCTTTTCTGGAAGTTTGGTAGAATTCTCCAATGAAACCATCAAGGTCAGGGCTTTGTTGCTGTTGTTGGGAGTTTTTGAATTACCTTTTCAATCTCTTCATTTGTTATGGGTTTATTTAGTTGTTCTACCTCTGTTTGTGTTAGCTTAGGTAGGTAGTGAGTGTCTAGAAATTTGTCCATTTCCTCTCGGTTTCAAATTTGTTAGAGTACAATTTTTCATAGCATTCTGTTATGATTCTTTCAATTTCAGTTAGGTCTGTTGTGATATCACCCAACTCATTTCTTATACGTGTCATTTCCTTCCTTTCCTGTTTTTCTTTTGTCAGTTTGGCCAGTGGTTTATCAATTGTGTTGATCTTTTCAAAGAACCAGCTTTTAATCTTGTAAACTCTTTCAATTGTTTTTCTATTCTCCATTTCATTTAATTCTGCTCTAATTCTTATTATTTCCCTTTCTTCTAGCACCCAAGGGCCTCTTTTGCTGCTCTCTTTCTCCTTGTTCGAGTTTTAGGATTAATGTTTTGGCCCTTTCTTCTTTTTGGATGTTTGCATTTACTGCTATAAACTGACCTCTGAGCACTGCTTTTGCTGTGTCCTAAATGTTCTGGTAGGATGTGTTTTCATTGTCATTTGAATCTATGAATTTCTTATTCCATCCTTAATTTCTTCTATACCCCAGTAGTTTTTGAGTAAGGTGTTGTTAAGTTTCCATGTGTTTGATTTTTTTTTTCCTTGCTTTTTCTGTTATTGATTTCTACTTTTATGGCTTTATGGTCAGAAAAGATGCTTTGTAATATTTCTGTGCTTTGGATTTTGTTAAGGCTTGCTTTATGGTCTAATATGTGGTCTATTCTGGAGAATGTTCCACATGCATTGGAAAAGAAAGTATAGTTGGCTGCTGTTGGGTGTAGTGTTCGGTATATTTCTGTGAGATCAAGTTGGTTGATTGTGGCATTCAGATCTTCTGTGTCTTTGCTGAGCTTTTTTCTGGTTCTTCTGTCCTTCTCCGAAAGTGGTGTGTTGAATTTTCCTACTACTATTGTGGAGCTGTCTCTCTTTTCAGTGCTGTTAGAGTTTGTTTTATGTATTTTGGAGCCCTGTCATTGGTTGCATAAATATTTATTATAGTTATGTTCTCCCAGTGTATTGACCCTTTAATCATTATCTAGTGTCCCTCCATATCCTTTGTGGTAGATTCTACTGTAAAGTCTATTTTGTTAGAGATTAATATTGCCACTCCTGCTCTATTTTGAGTGCTGTTTGCTTGATATATTGATTTCCATCCTTTGAGTTTTAGTTTGTTTGTGTCTTTAAGTCTAACATGTGTCTCTTGTAGGCAGCATTTAGACAGATCGTGTTTTTTTATCCAATCTGTCCCTTACCTGTCTCTTTATTGGTGAATTTAGTCCATTTACATTCAGCATAATTATTGATAAGTATGAGTTTAGTGTTGTCACTTTGATGTCTTTTCCTGTTTCTTGTTCACAGTTTCTTTGTTCCCTTTAATTTTCTGTGCTGAGTAGTTTTTATTTATGTATTTTCTTTTCGTCTTTTTGTTTGTTCTTGATTTTGTATTTGTTGAGTCTTTATATTTTTCTTGCATTTTTTATTTTGACATGAAGGATTGTTAGTTTCCTTTGTGGTTATCTTAATATTTACCTCTATTTTTCTAACTTTATACAAGTTTTTTATTTCTTTATATCAATTTGACTTCTTCTCCATATGAAAAATCTATCTCTACATTTTTTAAGTCACTCTTTTTTGTATTAATGTTTCATCATTTACATAGTTGACATCTGTTTCCCTATTTTCAGTGTTTTAGCTTTGATTTATTTTTGTGACTTCCCTGTCGGGGTTGATATCTGGTTGCTCTGTCCTGTGTTCTAGTCTTGGGTTGTTAACCTGTATATATGTCATCCCATTGCCTTCTTGCTTCATGGTTTCTGCTGAGTAGTCCGAGCTTATTCTTATTGACTCTAATTTGTAGATGACTTTTCATTTATCCCTAGTGCCTCTTAAAATTCTCTCTTTACCTTTGGTTTTGGCAAGTTTGATTATAATATGTCTTGGTGACTGTCCTTTGGGATCTACCTTATATGGGGTTCGATGAGCGTCTTGGATAGATATCTTCTCATCTTTCTTGATATCGGGGAAGTTTTCTGCCAACAAATCTTCAACAATTCTCTCTGTATTTTCTGTTTTCCCCCCGTTCTGGTACTCCAGTCACTCGTAGGTTATTCCTCTTGATAGAATCCCACATAATTCTTATGGTTTCTTCATTTTTTTAATCCTTTTATCTGATTTTTTCCTCAAATAAGTTGGTGTCAAGTGCTTTATCTTCAATCTCACTAATTCTGACTTCCATTGCCTCAATTCTCGACTTTCTGTTGAGTTGTCTAAATCTGACAGTTTATTGTTAATCTTCTGGATTTCTGATTGCTGTCTCTCTATGGATTCTTGCAGCCTGTTAAATTTGTCCTTACTCTCTTCTCTAATCTTTGTAATTTCCTCTATCGCATGTTCTGTGTTTTGATTATTTTCCTTCCTAATCTCTTGAAGAGTCCTGTATATTAATCTTTTTTATTATTTAATTAATCTTTTGTATTGCCTCTGGTAATTCCAAGACATTTTCTTCCTCTGGAACATTTCTAGATTCTTCATTTTGGAAGCTTGTTGAAGCCATCATGGACTGCCTCTTTATGTGATTTGATATTGACTGTTGTCTCTGAGCCATCAATAAGTTATTATATTTATTTATTTCATTTTTGTTTTCTGTGTCTTTACTTCTTGTTTTGTTTTGTTCTGATGTGCCCAAATAGGCTGCTCTTGTGAGCTACCCAGTCACCAGCATCCTTGAAACTCCAGTGTCCTGTCCCCAGGTGGCCAGACCTGTCACTAACTATGTGAGCCCAGTAGTCTGCCCACTCCTCCTGTATGAATTTAGCTTAAGTGTCCAGGTAGTCGGTCACCAAGTATATGGTGCAGGCCCTCACCTATAGTTCTAGACAGGCATGGGTGATTGGTGCAGGCACAGACATCTGGCTACAGCAGGGGGACACAGGTTGAGCAAGGCAGGAGGCCGACAGCCACCCCTGAGTGTCTAGGAGGAAAGCATGTCCCTGTTCCCTAGAGCACATAGATGGGTGGGTTTTGCTGCCAGACTATGAGCACCCAATGGTGTTGCCTGTAAGGACTGGGTGGCACCTCTTATTCTTGGGCCCCTGTAACAGATGGCAAGGTGAGGTGGGTAGAACCACCAGTCCTCAGTCCCCTGATGTGGGTAGGTGAAGACTATGCTTAATGGACAGAGCAGTGTCAAATGTCACGAACCTGCCACTTCACAGCTGAAACATTTGAAGTTAGACTTCAGGTATATACCCTGTTGTGCTGTGGTAATGAGGACCTACGCTGTTGAAATGGGCCCACACAAGTCTATGCACGGGGAAAGGCACTCAAAGTCCGTAGATCCCTTATGCCTATGCCTATGCCTAGGCAAAGGAGCTGTGCCTACACTCAGTTCCTGGCTTAGGGGAGCCAGCAGATTATTTTTCCCCTGTTTGTTAATTTTTTCATTCTCCAAGGCCGGGAGAATGGCTCAGCGCACGTGAAGGGTCTTACTTCCAGCCCAGGGGACTCGGCAATTGCTGAAGCCAGTTTGGGACCCACTGCAGAGCAGGGAGCAGGGAGGTAAATGGGAGAGAGGTTTTGCCCTAAGGGTGGTGTTTTTGATCCGCACAGTAGGCCGGATGCAAGTACTTATCTTTCATTCATCCAGGGCTGCTTCTCACTGGTTGTGGATGGCTGAATAGACTCTTTGCTGCTGGGTGTCTTCTGGTGCAGAAAATGCCTCCCAAGCACTGCTGCTTACCTGTCTCACCGCTCACCCCAAAGCTGATCCTGGCTGAAGGGCTCAGGCTGTCGCTGGGTCAGTTTTGGTAACTCCTCACTGCTTCCGAATCATCTCTCCCTCCCTCTACCACTCAGTCTGGTTCTTCAACTTTGCCTATGATGTTCAGAGCTCCTAGATCGTCATATATAATCAATTCACTTGTTTTTTTTGAGTCTTTGTTGTAAGAGGGAACACCAGAAGCATCTGACTACTCCGTCACTCAGCCCCGCCTCAGCTGTCATCTTTTGAAATTTGATCAACAGGTCTTTCTTCTGAGGCATCACCAACTTTTCAGTTAGTAGCTGAATGCTTAACCATTTGCACTACGAAGGGATTCAAGCATCCACTCACACTGTATTACTTTATGGACACCATGTATTTGCTGCTACCAAAAATTAAAAAAAAAAATGAGATTGAGTTGATTCTGACTCATAGGTACACTTGGACAGAGTAAAATGGTCTCATAGGGTTTCCAAAGCTATAGTCTTTAAGGAAACAGAATTCCACATCTTTTCCCATGGAGGGACTCGTAGGTTTGAATGTTGACCTTTAGGTTAGCAGACAAGTGCTTAAACAATTCACCACCAGGGCCCCTTATTTGCTGTAAAGTTAAAATTACATAATGAGTATGGCACTCTATGGCACATCCAGATAATGGAGTACTATTCACCCATTAAAAAAGACTGAGAAAGCCTTCAATGTACTGAAATGGAAAGATCTCCAGAGTATACTGGCAAGAGAAACAAGCGAAGAGTAGAGCAGTGTACATAATATGCTACCTTTTGTTTGCAAAGAGAGAAATAAGAATATACAAGATTATATTTGCAAAAAAAGAAATACTGGAAAAATGAATGAGAAAGTAATAAATGTAGCTCCCTAAAAGTTTAAGAGGGAAGAAGAGTAGGAAGGGTAAGACTTCTCTCTGTGAGAAAGACCTTGACAACTGACAGATGGTAACAAACCACAGGGTTCCCTATAAACATAAACAGTTTCACAGAATTTCAACTTTAGATGAGATCACACCATGACTGTGATGAGAATAGGCACAGATAAAACCACCCTGTAATCATATCTGAACACAGACACAAAAAGTATACTGTTCAAACACAAGGAGTACCTAGGTAGTGCAAACCGTTAAGTGTTTGGCTACTAACTGGAAGGCTGGTGGTTCAAATCCTCCCAGAGATGCCTTGGAAAAAAGACCTGATGACCTATTTCGGGAAGATCACATAAATTGAAAACCATATGGAGCACAGCTGTACTATGAAACACACGGGGTCTCCATTACTCAGAGTAGAAACTCGTCATTATTGTACAACCACAAACATATTAACATACACTTCTCTCCTGGCTAACATGAGTAACTACTGCTTGTCAACCATGACAACTCTAGCCCTATTTTATTCTTCCCACCTCCTAAATAAAAACTATTAAGATTCTTAATTACTGAATTGCCCTCACTTTCTTACGGCATATAATTTTGACCAATGGCCAAATTTGAACATGCCACAGTGTAAAATGATAGTTCTGACACATCCTGAAATTATAAATATTGAACAATATAAAGTGAAATTCATAAAAGAAAAAGCAGGTTATAATACCGGCTTGAATTTATTATTATGTAATATAACAAGTTATAAAATTATATTTTCAATGAGCACAAAAAACTAATTGAATGCAAGACTAATTAGAAATGGGATAAGAAAGAGATGTGGAAATGGAGGTTAAGTGGAAAAGGCATATTTACCTACAAAATGTAATTCAGGGCTTGAAATTATTCTCTGGTTAGAGATAACTGGTCTCTTTTTCAGTCAATATGGCTTAACCTCTGTATGAGTTCCTGAGTTGTGCGAACGGTTAACACACTCAGCTGCCATTTGAAAGGTTGATGGTTTGTGTCCACCAAAAGACACCTCAGAAGAAAGACCTGAAAATCTACTTCTGAAACAGTAAATTAGCCAGGAAAACTCTATGGAGCATAGTTGTACTCTGACACACATGGGGTCACCACCAGTTGTGATCGACTTGATGGCAACTGGTTTACTGGTTTTGTGGTTAGTTTCCTCATTTGTAACAGAAAAAAATATGATAGTAAACTGTCTTTATTGTTAAGAGGATTTAAGGAGACTGTACATGTAATGAGTGAAGCTGGACTGTTCAAAATGGTAGCCACCATCAGCCACATGTGGCTATTGAGCACTTGAAATGTGGCTTGTCTGAACTGAGATGTATTTTAAAAACAATACACACCGGATTTTGAATACTTAGTAAAAAAAAATGAATGTAAACATCATGTTAACTACATTCTTATATTAATTACATGTTAAAATTAGAATATTTTGAACATATTCAGTCATGTGAAATTTATTCTTAAAGTTAACTTCACTTGTGTGTGTGTGTACCAGAAAATTTAAGTTTATATGTGTGATTCAAGTATATAGCTCACATTATGCTTTTCTTGGATAATACTTGAATGAATTGTTCCTAGGCACAAATAAAATCGCATCCATTTATAAAAAGTAGAATCATTGCAAAATTTAATGTTAAACACACACTCAGAGGTAGGATATGAAAGACTGATATTTGAGTAATAAAATAATTTTATGCATAATAATTGTTGCATAGTGTTCTTGGTCCACTGTGGATGTCTATCCCAAGTCATTTGACTCTTTGTACTCAGATTACCATTCAGTGAACAATTGCTACGTGTCAGGATCTATGCTAATTATTTTACACTTACCATCTTATTGAATAATATAATTTTATGAGTTGGATTCAACTCGATAGCATTGCTTTTTTTTTTTTTTTTGTTTAATAGTTTGTGAATCTACCACCGGTCTGTCAGTTTTGTCCTACTGTGGTGGCTTGCATGTTGCTATGATTCTGGAAACAATGACAGCAATATTTCAAATACCAGCAGCGTCACCCATGTTGGACAGGTTTCAACAGAGCTTTCAGTCTAAGACTAGGAAGAAATGACTGGTGATCTACTTCTAAAAAGTAGGCAATGAAAACCCAATATATCAAAACAGAATATAGTTTGCTATAGTGCTGGAAGATAAGCCTGTTAAGATGGAAGGCAAAAATGGGCTCAAGCTTGCCAGCAATCATGAGCGTGGCATGAGACCCAGCAGCATTTTGTTCTATTCTTCATGAGGTTGCCTTGAGTAGGAGCCTACTTGATGGCAACTAACAACAACATCAATGAACACTATCTGATCCATCATGGTGGGAAAATGACAAGAACCCCTTTTAGGGAGAGACCAGAAAGTTTGATATTTCCTGAAAGCCTGATATTTCCTGGAAGCACCATTAACCCGTTAAATAACTTTCTTAAATCATATTTCTTCTTTTGTTGTTAAGATGATGAAAAAAATATCCCCACCAACTTCTTTGACATTTCAATTAAGTTCACTCCTAAAGAAATTGTAATTTTCCATCAAGAGATGATCTCATCCTTTACATCTATGTAGAAGCAAGACAAAGGGAAGGAAAAAGTGTCAGTATTGTTCCTGTTGAGATCACATTTATGCTGTATACGCTTTGCAGAAACAAGAAGGGGCATGAGAATGTCTTGACCCTGAAATTGTAGTAAGAGCCAAAAAGGGCAAAATCATTATGGTCTTTGGATAAGACATTATCCTTCCCCACCAAGAATTTATGTTAGGACTTCACCTCTGGAAGATACCATAGTGATAGTGTCTTCTTCCACTTTCATTATAAAACCAAAATATCTTCTTTTCCTTCTTGTAAGATAAGCCTTGGGGAACAAGCTGATTTCTGTTATCACATACACTATCACATATACACACACACATACAATGAGAGTGAGATGACTTGGTGGGTTAGATTGAGGGAGAGTGGATGAGAGATACCTGTTAGTTGTCTTTTGAATTAATCCAGGAGAAGATACAGAAAAGATTAAGGGCTAGGTAACAGGAATTTGAATGTGTCCTTGATATGGGTTGGGTGTTTGGAAGAATTTATTTCCACTGAGGAAATTTCTCAAACTCCTGCCAACCAGACTATAAACCTACTGTTTTCCGTCTTTTCTCCTATTTGAGCCGACCCACCTATGAAGGCCAGTCCTCCACATGCCAGCTGGATCTTTTCCCTTCCTGCCTTTCCTAAATAGTGGGGTCCTCCACCTTAACCCTATTCTCTCTCCAGCAGCTGTTCTTTTTCTCTTCTACTCCTCACAGTTGAGGTGTCTACGCTTGCTGTTTCTGTTTCCTCACCTTCTCTAGCTCAGTGTACTTTATCCTTACTTATACTAAGTCATCCAGAATAACACTCAGTAAGAAAGGCCCACATCACAAAATCCAATGGCTGTTTTTTTATTCTTATATTACTTGAAATCTCAGTGACATTCCACCCAGCTGACTCCCACTGTCTTGAACTATTCTCTTCCCTATTGACACAATGCTCTTTTGTATTTCCAGCAACATCTCTGCCCACTTCAGTCTCTTTTGTTGGGCTTTTGATGTTGCAATAATTCAAGCCTCAGTCTTAGATCCCACTGTCTTCTTACTTGATACTATTTTCCAAGGCTGTCTCATATTATATATACTATATCACTGCACATCCATCCGTGAGTTATAAATAAAAAATAGAATCTTTCACCACCAAGAACCAATTATCACCCTCTTGGTGATGACACTGCCCCTGATGAGAATGTATTCAAGATAACAATGCATAATCAACAAGTTAATAAGCACCTCAAAAATAATTGTAATAGGATTGAGAGATGCAGATCATGTTTGCACTATCTTTCCAATTCTAGAGAGTTGACTGTGGTTAAGTGGTCCAATACAGGAAGCAAATTATTTGTAGTTATGGTAACTATATAACTGCTCCATATGGGCATGATGGTACAAATACTGCTGCCTTCATGGATGGAAGGGTATTTTGTTCTGAACCAATTGCTCTATATTGGTTGTTGTTGTTAGTTGCCGTCAGGTCAACTCTGACTCATGGTGACCTTATGTTTAGCCGAATGAAATGTTACATGATCCTGCACCATTCTCACAGTCATCAGCATGTTTGTTTCCATTGTCGCCAGTATTGTGCCAATCCATTTAAACCAAGGGTTTCGCGTACCCTCATTGGCCCTATACTTCATCAAACATGATGTCTTCCTCCAGCAATTGATCCCTTCTGATGATGTAGCCGAAGCAAGCAAGTCTGATAATCTTCTGGTGTAATCCATATGGTTTTCATTGGCTAATTCTTGGGAGTAGATCACCAGGCCTTTTTTCCTATTCTGTCTTTATCTTGAAGCTCTACTGAAACCTGTCCACCATGGGTAACTGCTAATATTTGAACTACTGGTGGCATAGCTTCCAGCATCATAGCATTGCAAGCCAGCACAATATGACAAACTGAAAATGGGTGGTGGGATTGCTGTATTAGAAACTCTGAATTACTGTCAAAAATTTTTTTTTGACAGCGTGAAATATAAAAAATAATTTAACAAAAGCAACCTCGAGGATGTAGTATAAAAATAATTTTGCAAAAGAAAGAATTTCTGGGTAGAAAACAGGAAGGTTTTACTCAATTTAATGTTGATTATTATAAAATATAAAACTATGGAGAAAATATGAAATAGAATATTTTTAAGCAAATATACTTTTCTCTATGAAAGAACCTACTAGTCACCAATGATCAAATGGCTAAACATTTAGGAGTCAACCGTAGCTATCATTTGAAACTCCCTGCATTCGATACACTTGCTACATTTCTACTATTAAGAAAGCTGCTCCTTGTGGTCTTTTTCTATTATTTAATAAAGCTTTTAAAATACTAACAGTAGCATATTTAAGGGTCTGATTTTTCAATGACCAAGTCTTTGAGCTTTGACAAAGGCTTTGAGCTAGAAACTGTGGTGATGGGTTTTGTAAATAGTCCGTTATCGTACTAAGCAGTCGGTTTTTATTCTGCAGTGGGTTACACATTTTATAGAGTACTAAAAATTGATTACTGAGATTATCGTGCAACTAATTTTAATAACTGAAACACGTAAAATGGATCACATTGAAAGATCACGTGTTCTAATTGACGTTACTACCTTTGTGGTGTTGGACACTCATTTATCTAGTGTTCAGAGCCCTTAGACAAAATAACCTATTTTTAATAGGAAATTACATTCGCAAAAGAAAATAGCCTCATATCACTTGATTATTGGAAACCACATGAACTTATAATAAAAAAAAAAAAAAGAAAGAAACCACCAACACCACCACCAACAACAAAAAACACAAGGACAACAGCAGAGAAATGGTTCATTTTACATACAATTTTCTTGTTTGTGCTGATCAGTATTTTTTAAACCAAAAAAACCCATTGACATCGAGTTGATTCCGACTCATAGTGACCTTATTGTTCTTAGGTGCCAAGAGTCAGCTCGAACTCATAGCAACCCTATGTACAACAGAATGAAACACTGCCTGGCCCTGTGCCATCCTCACAATCGTTGTTATGCTTGAGCTTATTGATGCAGCCTCTGTGTCAGTCCATCTCATAGAGGGTCACCCTCTTTTTCGCTGACTACCAATTATGATGTCTTCTCCAGGGACTGAAGCCCTTCTGATAACATGTCCAAAGTATGTGAGTTATGATCTCATCATTCTTGCTTCTAAGCAGCATTCTGGTTATACTTCTTCCAAGACAGATTTGTTCATTCTTTTGGCAGTCCGTAGTATATTCAATATTATTTGCCAATACCACAATTCAAAGATCTCAATTCTTATTTAGTCTTCCTTATTCATTGTCCAGCTTTTGCATGTATATGAGATGACTGAAAACACCATGGCTTGGGTCAGGCACACCTTAGTCTTTTAGGTGACATCTTTGCTTTTCAACACTTTAAAGAGGTCTTTTGCAGCAGACTTGCCCAGTGCAATGTCTCTTTTGATTTCTTGGCTGCTGCTTACTTGGGTGTTGATTATGTATCCAAGGAAAACGAAATCCTTGACTACTTCAATCTTTTCTCCATTTATCATGATGTTGCTTATTGGCCCTTTTGTTAGGATTTTTGTTTTCTTTATGTTGAAGTGTAATCCATACTGAAGGCTCTAGTCTTTGATCTTCTTAACTCAGTGCTTCAAGTCCTCTTCACTTTCAGCAAGCAAGGTTGGGTCAGCAGCATAAGGCAGGTTGTTAATGAGTCTTCATCCAGTCTTGATGCCCATTCTACTTCACAGAGTCCAGACTCTTGGATTGTTTGCTCAATATGCAGATTGAAAATGTATGATGCAAGAATACTACCTCGAAGTACACCTTTCCTGACTTTAAACCACGCAGTGTCCCCTTGTTCTGTTTGAATGACCGTCTCTTGATCTATGTACAGGTTCCTCATGAGCACAATTAAGTGTTCTGGAATTCCCAGTCTTCTCAATGTTATCCATAATTTGTTGTGATCCACACAGGTGAATGTCTTTGCGCAGTCAATAAAATACAGGTAAATATCTTTCTGGTATCCTTTGCTTTCATCCAGGATCCATCTGACATCAGCAATGATATCCCTGATTCCATGTCCTCTTTCGAATTTGGCTTGAATTTCTTGCAGTTCACTGTCAATATACTGCTACAACCACTTTTGAGTAATCTTCAGCAAAATTTTCCTTATGTGTGATATTAATGAGACTGTTCGATAATTTCTACATTCAGTTGGATAGCTTTTCTTGTCGGATCTCTTTCAGTCCGTCGGCCAGGTAGCTGTCTTCCAAAATTCTTGGCATAGACGAGTGAGCACTTTCAGCACTTCATCCGTTTGTTGAAACATCTCAGTTGGTACACTGTCAGTTCCTGGAGCCTTGTTTTTTTGCCATTGCCTTCAGTGCAGCTTGGATTTCTTTCTTCAGTACCATCAGTTCCTGATTATATGATACCTCCTGAAATGGCTGACCAATTCTTTTTGGTAAGGTGAATCTGTGTATTCCTTCAATTTTCTTTTGATGCTTCCTGCGTCGTTTAATATTTACCCTTTGGATCCTTCACTATTGCAATTCAAGGCTTGAATTTTTAATTCAGTTCTTTCATCTTGAGAAATGCTGAGCATGTTCTTCCCTTTTGTTTTTCTATCTCCATCTCTTTGCACAGGTCATTATAATACTTTACTTTGTCTTCTGGAGTCACCCTTTGAAATCTTCTGGTCAGCTCTTTTACTCATCATTTTTTCCTTTTGCTTTAGCTACTGGATATTCCAGAGCAAGTTTCAGAGTCTCTTCTGACATCTATTTCAGTCTATTCTTTCCTTCCTGTCTTCTTAATGACCTCTTGCTTTCTTCATGTATGATGTCATTCCACAACTCGTCTGGTCTTCGGTCATCAGTGTTCAATGCATGAAATGTGTTCTTGAGATAGTCTCTAAATTCAGGTGGGACATACTCAAGGTTGCACTTTGGCTCTCATGGACTTGCTCTAATTTTCTTCTGTTTCAACTTGAACTTGCATATGAACAATTGATGGCCTGCTCTGCAGTTGGCCCCTGGCCTTGTTCTGACTGATGATATTGAGCTTTTCCATTGTCTCTTTCAACTGATGTAGTCTATTTGATTCCTGTGTATTCCATCTGGGAGGTCCCTGTGCATAGTTGCCATTTATGTTTGTGAAAAAAAAGTATTTGCAATGAAGAAGTCTTGGTCTTGCAAAATTCTATCATGCAATTTCTGGCATGATTTCTATCATCAAGGCCATATTTTCCAACTACAGATTCTTGTTTTCAACTTTCACATTCCAAACACTAGTAATTATCAATGCATCCTGGATGTATGTTCGACCAGTTTCAGACTGAAGAAGTTGGTAAAAATCTTCAATTTCTTATTCTTTGGCCTTAGTGGTTGGCAAATTTGAATAATAGTGGTATTAACTGGTTATACCATAGGCTAATGGATATTACCGTATCACTTACAGTGTTGTACTTCAGGATAGATCTTGAAATGTTCTTTTTGATGGTGAATACGACACCATGCCTCTTCAAGTTGTCATTCCTGGCATAGTAGACCATATGATTGTCCGATTCAAAATGGCCAATACCAGTCCATTTCAGCTCCCTAATGCCTAGGACATCGATGTTTATGTTTTCCATTTCCTTTTTGATGGTTTCCAATTTTCCTAGATTCATACTTAGTGCATTCCACATTCTGATTATTAATGGATGTTTGCAGCTGTTTCTTCTCTGATTTGTGCCACAGCAGCCAATGAAAGTCCTGAAAGCTTAACTCCATCCAAGCCATTAAGTTCGACTCTGCTTTGAGGAGGCAGCTCTTCCCCAGTCCTATTTGGAGTGCCTTCCAACCTGGGGGGCTCATCTTCCAGCACTATATCGGACAATGTTCCGCTGCTATTCATAAGGTTTTCACTGGCTAATTCTTTTCAGAAATAGACTGCTAGGTCCTTTTTCCTTGTCTTAATCTGGAAGCTCAGCTGATACCTGTCCACCATGGGTGACCCCACTGGTATTTGAATATAGGTGGCATAGCTTCCAGCATCACAGCAACATTCAAGCCCCCACAGTACGACAAACTCACAGACGGGTGGGGGAGCAATTTTATAAGACAGAGTTAAACTTTCCCATGGGGTTTACAAGGAGCAGTTGATGAATCGAACTGCTGATCTTTTGGTTAGTTGCTGAACTCTTAACCACTATGCCACCAGGGCTCCACTTTTTAAAAGTGCTCTATATTAGATGCTGGCATGATGATGAAATACTAATGAAAAGTAAATAATCTACCTATCATCTGCTTTGAAGTATTTTGTATTTCTTCTTGATATTATCAAAAACAATTTATTAATATTGTTGGTTACTGCTGTCCAGTCAGCCTCCAACTCAATGTGATCCCCTGCACAACAAAAGTAAATGCTGCCTGGTCCTGTGCCTATCCCCATGATTGGCTGCAGACTGGACAGTTGTGATCCATAGGGTTTTCTTTGACTGATTTCTGCAAATAGATCACCATGTCTTTATACCTAGTTTGCCTTAGTTTGGAAGCTCCACTGAGACCTGTTTAGTGTCATAGATACAAAACAACCTCCACTGACAGAGGAGTGGTAGATGCACCTGAGGTGCATTGCCTAGGAATTGAACCAGGATCTCCTGTATGTAAGGCAAGAATTCATCCACTGAATCACCATTGTCCCCTTAATTCATTAATGCATGCTGATATACTTTATCCTATTTTTGACTCTTTGACCATTCACTAATAAGTTACCTCTAATAAAGACAGCTGGCAAGTCTTTACTGATATGCTTTGTGATTCCCATAGGGTACCAAAGATCATAGGAACCATTGGAAAAGATGATTTTGCTTCCACTCACATTGAAGCCACAATAATACCTGTTGGTGGCTACAACATCTTGAACCAGAGAGTCGTTATTGAACTCAGGGCCAAAGACATCTGAACACTTCTTAACATAATACTTTCAAAGAAAATGAGACAAAATTGTAAGTGCAAGAGAGCAGGCTTGAGGGGTGTATGAAAGATATCTACACAATGTGATGTTTTTTGTTTGCTTTTTTAGTTGTTTGTTTTTCCCTGAGAATCTGAGTTACTTAAAATAGCTACATATTTTTCTCCAGTTTAAAAAAGAATCTATCTTTCTGTCTATCCATCTGTCTATCCATCCATCCATCCATCTATCCATCCATCTCTTCAGCCATCTGTCTATCTATCCATCTATCTCTCTGTCTACCTATCTTTCTATCTATCTGGAATCCTGATGGCACAGTGATTAAGAGCTCAGCTGCCAATCAAAAGGTTGGTGGTTCTAATCCACCAGCCACTCTGTAGAAACAATATGGTGCAGTGCTACTCTGTCCTATAGGGTCACTATGAGTCCGAATTACTCAAAGGCAATGGATTTGGTTTGGGTTTTATCTATCTACCTGCCTACCTACTTATGTACCTACCTACCTACTTCTCCTATGACTTCCTCTAGAGGTCCTTTAGTAGTTAAGCATGGAGGAATGTGGCCACCAAAGTATGTATCTATTTGGACCCTTGGTCATGACAATGTAGAGTCTCAATGAGGAGACTGCAGACACCATGGGCTTATATTTCTTGGATGCCACCTAGGGTTTCATAACAAGGAAAGTAGACAAATCTATTCTTTGCCTTCCCACCAAACGTACAGTTGTAACTAGACTAGTAACTACTATGGGAAGAAAAAACTCAATGCATAGCCTACCTGCCTGTTGAGGAAGACAGCACAGAGAGAGTAAAACTGAGAGTTTGCCTTCGATTTAATCATCCCTCTTAATATGGGAAAAAAAAAATCCCTGCAATATTGGTTTCTGTTTACAAACAGAAGTTAAAGCAGAGCCTTTACATGAGAGGTAATCCAGAGAAAGAGGGGTTCTTTAAAGCTGTGGTAAAAAAAAAAAAAGTAGCCAAATTCAGTGCAACACTGATATAACCATGGCCTGCCTGGAAAGGAAAACGTCAATTAACTTAACCAGAAAAGATATTTTTGTTGGTGACTAAATAAAAGCTTTAAAAAAATTAAGCACTCTAATTTACATGCTTCTCGTGACCTTCTAAAAAGAATTTTACCTTATTATTATTAATGCTATTTTTAGTCATGTCCAAAATTACCACACCAAGAACTGATAGTACATGCAATGATCATGAGATGCTGCTTTGACCCACATGCTCCTGAAATAACCTTTTGTCATTCCTTCCAGGGCCATCTCTATGAGAACCACAGAACTGTCCCACTTTCTGTCTGTTATATCCAACCTCTGCTGGGAACACCCTCTATTGTCTTTGAATCTCCCTCTGGTTACCTTCTCCTAAGGATCACCCAGGCCCTTCTCCATGAAGCTTCTTCAAAGAGGGATGAAAGCTGGATGCTTTGTCCCTCACCATCTCTGCACCCTCACTCACACTGTGACTGTAACTTCTCCCCCAGGGCAACAATATTGGTAGGATGAGTAAATCAATGCATCAAATTATGGGTAATAACTTACAAGTTTGTCCATTGAAATTTTAACAGTTATATCAAGGATTCACACGTCTTTGAGCAATTTAGTTAATAACTTTAATAACTATTCATAATAAAATATATTGAAGTTGTAGTCATGTTGGATTTCCAACAGGCTAGTAGAAGAGAGAAAGTTCCTAAGTGCTACAAATGGTTTGTGCTTGATTTGAACCCACCCAGCAGATCCACAGAAGGGAGGACTGGAGACCCCTTCCACAAAGATTAGAGCCATGAAAACCTTATATTGCAGTTCTACTCTGTAATATATGGAGTTGCCAAGAGTCGAAATTGACTTATTGGAAACAAGTTAGGTCATTCCAGAGTGCAACCAGGTTTGAGAACTGCTCTACATAGAATTTGAAGTGGGTGAGGTATTTTCTTGGCATCAGTGACTTTTAAAGGTACTAAGAGACATTTTCTTTATTCTGATTCTCATAATCCTGAGCATTTGGTATTTCTGCCTCTCTTACTAAAGTGATTTAATCTGTGTATGTCCAGGTCCTGGACTCATTCATTCTCTCTTCCAATCTTTGAGTAAAAGCATTAGATCTGGTTCTTTCATTATTCCTCACGAAGTTTAATGCAGCCTCACAACTTGCAGAGTGTTTAATGCACGTTGTTATGCTCACATTTCTCAACTCTAAAAGGATAATTTCTATTTTCAACAGATAACACTTCACCTCTTCTGTAAATATTCTTCTCCAAGAAAGAGTTATTCTTTCCTGTAATTCTTGTAACTTGCAGGAAAACAAGTGAAACGTTTATTCTGAGCATTGTATTGACAACACTTGCATATCTGTTATATGGTGAACCCAGTGATGTATCAGTCATCTTCTCACAAAATTCATCAATGCTTATCTCGCCAACTTTTCCCTACAGAAAATAAGATACCAATTGTTGTTTAAAGGAATAGGCATGAGATGGCTTTCAGCTCAAAATGGAATTCAGCTCCAAGAATGATTTTAAATGCTTTAAATGATTCCTTTTAATTCATATAAGGTGGAAATATTCTTTTGTGACTTTGGATGGGATGTCAAGCCTGAAAAATATCAACTCACCTGTGTAGCTTGCAGAGTCTATTAGAAGTGAGTCACATCACTTTTTTAAGACACATAGCTAATAAAATCAGTTGCTTTAACAATGGCTTTTAGTATTCAGGTCAGTATTTGGTTTGTAAGAGTTTACAAATAAAGAAGCTTTGATTGAGCGTGTGATATCTTGCCAGAGCAGTGCTAGAAACTTCGGGAGGTATAAAAGATAAGAACCTACTCTTTGGAAGAAGCCAGTCGAAGAAAACAAGATACATACAATAGGAAAACAGTAATGAGCTACTCTGGGGATCCTGAGAGAGGTCAGTGACTAGAATCATGAGAAAAGGCTTCTTGAGGATGTGGAAATTGAGGTGGACATGGAAGATTGTGTAAGATTTAAACACATAGAGATAAGTAGAGTGCAGTTGTATGTTTTCACTACTATGAAGTATCTGGAATAGACAAATGTGTAGAAAATAGAGTTTAAAGTGATTCGTGGAGAAAGAGAGACAGAGAAAGGGGGGAATCATTGTTCAGATAACAGAGTTTTTGTTTATGGGGAGGAAAAATTTGGCATTGGTCATAGATGATGGTTGCACAATATGATTTATGTAATTGGTTTTATTGAATTGTACATGTGAAAAATGTTGAACTGGCAAATGTTATGTTCTTTATATTTTTACAATAAAAATTTATAAAAAAGAACAGAAGAGTGCATTCTAGTCAAGGGGACCAACAGGTCTGAAGTAGCGGTAGCAGGGGTGTGCAATGTCTAAGAAGATGATCGAACAGGCCTGGATTTGTGACCTTCAGTTAGTTACTCACTCGTCTGAGCCTCAGTTAGCTCATGAGTTCAATGGGGACAATAGAAATAAGATAATCAGAATAACTCATAAGGTTGCTGTGAGGATTAAATGAAAACATTACTTAGGATAGTGCCTACATCAAAGGTCATTCAATAAAAAGCAGCATTGTTAGTATAATAAATATTATATTTCTTCTTCTTACTTTTTCTTTTATTGTTATAAGTGTGTAGGTAACAAAACATTTATCATTACTACAATCTTCACATGTACACATCAGTAACATTAATTATAATCATCATGTTGTTCAACCATTACCGTATTATTCTTATTTAGTCAAGAGAGGTGGTATTCAACAAGAAAAAAAGTGGAAATAAATATTGACTTTAGAATGTATTTAGATATGAAACTCTTTAACTTAGAAAAGATGGAATAATAAGGAATCAGTCAAAGTTTTGAACAGGTTATTGATTTACAGAAAAAGATACTCAAAGAGAATCAGTCTAGGTGGAGGGGCTGCGTTGTATTTATGGGAGGTTGAGAGACGTCCTAATGTTCTGTAACTGGCAAAGTCATTGAATTCAAGACATCCTTTCATGTAGGAATATCCATCTGAAATGCTATAGTCTACCAGTAAAGGGATTTGGGCAGAAATGCCTGACTTTTCTCACTTCACTTGTTAAACATCATAAAATTCCATTCTCAGTTATTCTTAGAAAGAAAAATGTTTTGTTAATAATATACTAACTATGGAACAGGGAGTGTCGCTTCTATACACCCACTGTAGCAAGGATATTATATTATTATGACAGGCTGATGTATCTAGTTCAGGAGTTTTGAGAGAAAGTTTGTTTTGTTTTGGTTTGCTTTAGTTTTGGTTTGGGAAAAAGGAAAGGACCTTAGAGTAGTGTACTCCCACTTAACAGAGCATACACTTCTAATTTGGAAGAAGTGTAATGTCTGCTCAGCTAAGCAGTACATCAGGGTTTTGTCAGGTTGGCAGAAGTTGACAAGTGAAGCTCAGGTTCCCTAAGTTCGGAAGAATTCAGTAGCTAGTCCAAACATGAACTGCAGACTTAACTTCAGACTGTGGTCTGTCCACCCTACTTTGACCAGCAACTGCAGAAAAGTAGTTAGATCTTGTGAAGACTGGGAAAGGCTTTGTATTACTTTCATGCCTAATAATTCTCTCTACACCCATCATTTTGATTCATCCAGCAGGAAAGTGCTCCAGTCAACAACTATTATCTCCAGGGGAAAGATTCTCAGAAATTACAAAGTGCCCCAAATCAATTTCCTATACTTTTGTGTATATATATATTTATATAAAGTACCTTGGACAGGGTAATGTACACCAAGTTCCTTCCCAATTAAATCAATTCAATATTTTAATTGAAGCCATTCTGGCAAGACAAACACTGAAATGCACACACACATGCACACACACACACACAAAGAGTCCTCAAGTTTTTCTGTCTCCTCTGAATGCTTAATTTTACATTTTACTGATTATCAGTATCAGAGATATAAAGGCCCTGAGTACAAAAGTTTTTAAAGGAACAATAAAACCTAATATTTCAAATTTGCTAACTGTTAAAACTATAAAAGTTTTACTATTGGTTAAGGTCAAATCTATTGGTGGAATTTATATTTTGAATTGCACTTTTTGAATTTGTCTGTGGATTTAGGAATCCCTAGTAGTACCACATTTGGAGTTCCTCGGTGGTGCAAATGGTTAATATACTTGGCTGCTAACCAAAAGTTTAGAGGTTCAAGTCCACCCAGACATGCCTCGGAAGAAAGGCCTAGCAATCTGCTTTCCAAAATCATCTATTGAAAACCCTATGGAGCACACTTCTGCTGTAATACACATGGATTGGCCATGGGTCAGACTGACTTGACGGCAACTTGTTGATTGAATGCTACATTTGCACAGAAAATCTGCAGGTGACTGCTAATACAGAAAGGGTTGCTAGACAAACTAAATGTAATGAAAGAAAAAGCAATTATCCTTTATTAACTCATTTTTTTCAAGTGCTATAGGACTTTTCAATTTTGGGATAATGGGGAGGGGTAAAGATGGACATGAATAATTTGTATAGAAGAGTCTTAAATTCCACTTAAATTTCATAAGAATCACCTGAGGAACTGACTCATGGTTCCCACTCCAGAGGCTTGGAGGTGAGGCCAAGGAATCTGCATTGTTAACATAGACTCCAGGCAATTATGCTGAACATTGTTCCCCATCACAATTAAAAAAATTTTGGTAGAGCTGAGCCCTGCTTGATACTGATATTAAAAGTCAAAACCACCTCTCACCATGTGGGCTTTATAGAGGCATTTCAGGGGATTTGGTTTCATTTGCTATAGCTGAAGATCTGTTATAACAAGGCATAGATTTACAGTATTTACTTCAGCGAGGGAAAATGCTTTCAAAAACCCATAATTTGCAGAATGTCACTTATGTACACGGCCTCACATTATCAAGGAAATAACACAATTTCCTCATTTCTCCCAGGCTCTTAAAAGGGAAAATATCAAAGTTTATACTAGAGTTGTATATTAGTTCAGGAAAAAGAAAATCACAGGAATTTCAAACCACTCACCTCCACTTATGACCCCAAAAAACCCAAACTCACTGCCATTGAGTGGATTCCGACTCATAGTGATCCCATAGGGTTTCCAAGGTTGTGAATCACTATGGAAGCAGGCTGCCACATCTTTCTCCCTCAGAGCCACTGGTGGTTTCAAAAGGCTGGTTTGCAGTCGATCGCTTTAACCACTGCACCACCGGGGCTCTTTCACTCTCCATGTAGCACATAACAATCCTCCAAATCTAACTTTGGTCTATTCTCAGAATAAAAGCTACATTTTATGTAAGAAAATTCCATGCTGTAAAGATTTTAATCTGTAGTTTCCAATCCACATATTTCTAAGAATGCTCTGACGTTTTAGTCATGAAGCAAAAGGTAGAATAAAGCCTTTTATAAATAACAATAATCTAGAAAAGGAAAAAAAAATTAAGCATCAAAGAAAAATGATTATCCTTGACTGAGTCCCTTCCAACCACTTCTTAACTCCAAATTACACCTCAAGAAATTATTGAGTATGAGTCATTAAAATCATCAAGCCAACAAATGCCGATGGAAAGAATCTGGTTTGCAAACAATTAAGGTTTGAATTTTAATGAATATGTGGGCTTATATAAAGGTTCTTCCTGAAAGACACTACTGTGCCATCATCTACAGAAAAGTCTCACAACTTTGTTTTTTAATTATTACACATATTGTTTTAAGACATTGGTTAACAACCCCACGACATGTCAACACACTCCCTTCTCGACCTTGGGTTCCCTATTACCAATCTGTCTCGTATTCTTGCTTCGTTCTCTGCCACTGCAGCCTAAAATTTAATGCGACAACCAGTCACCTTTGATGAGTTGTTTCAACAACAGTGTGACCCATGTTTTAACGGAGAGAGTAATTGTCATGGTTTAAAATACCATTGGAGTAGGAAAAACAAAAAAGTAATAGATATGCCATACTGCTTAAGCACGTACAGGAAAATACAGTATTTCACTGTAAAATTATATGACATGAAGAATACATTTTATTCAAAACAAATTTCATATGAATCTTTTTATCAAAAAAGTTGTTCCTAACCCCAACATCTAAGTACAGTTTTTTTTTTTCTTCCTTATCATTTACACTTTCAAATACTCAGCTTACTGAAAGTGGAACATATATAGCCTAATATAGCCTGAATGAAAAAGAGAGAGAGAATACAACAATCACAAAAAGCAAAAGCTTAGACTTACCCTGTTGGTTGGCTGCTTCTGTAAAATCTGTTCCACAAGTAAGCAGAGGGCGCCCAGTCTTTTAGCATATGTAATCCAGGCATAATTTTTATTTAACCATTGTATACTGGCCGGCATCTGTCCTTCAATTGTTGGAAATAATGGGCCTCCATGTATCTAGAAGTCATTATTAATATAATATTTCTGTAAAAGTAAAAATATTCTTGTAGGTCACCAACTTACCAGGCCTTGTGATTTGTTCGTGGTTTCTGGTAACTGGGTGGCAGCATTTTTCATGTGTCAGATTTGGATAATGGTCCTGAGATCCCATCTATTTCAGCGACATTGCTCAAGCCACTGTGACTACACATTGGACAAATATTATTTTTTGCTTTTGGTGGTAAAATAGACACAATATCAAATTGGCCATTTCATTTTCAAGTATACAATCCAGTGGTATAAATCACACAATATGCAACTATCATTGCTATTTATTTACATTTCACGTTAATATTTCAAATTCAAGTTTAGAATGTTAGTTTCTTCTTTGATTTTATATTTTTAGCTATTTTTTTACTCAAAATGTTTGGGTTTCTAAGTACATTACCATGAAATTTATTTGTTTTATACCAATACCAATAATATAGAGTAATATACACATTAGCATAAGAATATCAGTATTAAATGCAGACCTGGTGGTGCAATAGTTAAGCACTTGGCTGCTAACTGAAACATCAGAGGTTCGAACCCACCAGGGGCTCCGTGGGAGAAAAGATCTGGTGATCTTCTTCAGTAAAGATTACAGTCTAGGAAATCCTATAAGGCAGTTGTACTCTGTAGCTGTGAGTTGGAATCCACTGGCTGTCACACAAAAACAACAATAACGACAATATTAATACTGATAGTATGATTATTGAAAACTTTGATTTCCTTACAATTGTGTGTGTGTGTCCTTAAGATTTATCACGCAAGAAACATAATGTCAAAGTACTAAGCTCTCTATTCACTTGAAATAATTCCTTCTGGTTAAGCCACAGACTTAATAGACAATGAGCTTCATTTCCTTCATTTTATTTTCAATTTTTAATTGTTTTGTTGGAAACATTTACATGGTTCCAAATCTAAATATGCAAAAAAAAGTACATTCAGAGAACAATAAAATCATTTCTATTTCATAAACCATTTAACTTCTTTTCATTATATGTAACCGTTTTTACTAATTTATATTTATTCTTTCATCACTTTTTGTGTATATATATGGAATCCCTGGGGCACAGTGGTTAAGAGTTCAGCTGCTAACCGAAAAGGTCAGCAGTTCTAACCCACCAGCTAGACCTTGTAAACTTCATGGGACAGTTCAACCCTGTCCTCTAGGGTCACTGTGAATTGGAATCGACTCAGTGGCAATGGGTTTGGTTTTATATATACGACAAAAGTATATATATAATATTCTGACCTTCTTTAGATAAGGTACCACTCTGCTGTTTTCACCTAATATCGTATCTTGGAGACCATTACATAGCAGTAATAATATCGACTCATCAACACCAAGATGTGACCCAGGAAATTATATTTACTTCAAAGAAAAAGAAAGGATTCTTCAGGCACTGAGGCAAAAAGTCCCACATAAGGAGTTATATACTTGGCTGGACTCAATCTGCTACATAGCAACATGCAATGCTAGATGAGAGTTTAGCAATGCATACAAACTCAGGGAGGAAAACTCACAACAAAGAATTATATACCTAGCCATTCAGACATGACACAAGTATTATGAATCCTTCTCTAAGAAGTTATTGCCACAAAGGGACTGGTAGTGAAAATTGATCTATTTAAGTATAAGACTAGGCCTAAAACAACATTGAAGTTATGATTATTGAATAGAATGAAATGTTACAAAATATGAAAATCAGAAACTTGTACTGATCAAAGGGGAAAAATATAGAACAGAATTTCAAATTCTCATGGAATCCAGACTTTCTGGAGTCATGGAGGCTGGATGAACTCATGAAACTATTGCCTTGAGAGATGATGTTTAAACCACAAACCCAAAATAGCTCCTGAAGTCTTCTTGAAACTACATGATAGCATAGATTAACCAGTAAAGTATGTCTGCCTTAAGCATTGTGCGCTTTTAAGTTCTGTCTAAGTGGATCAAATTGACAACAGCACCTTAAAAGATTAGATAGGAACTTTAGGAGGCAGTGATTTTCTGCCTATGGGGAAGGAAAAACTCAGAAAAGGAGGGTAAGAGTAATTGCACATTGGAAGACAGAATAAAAGTCACTGAATTGTTCGTGTAGAAACTATTGAACTGATATCTTTGGCTGTGTATATTCTCAAAAACAACAAAATAAAGAAAATAAATTACAAACATAAAAAATAAACATAAGGTTGTAATATCCATAACAAAAAGGGAAAAGTAAAGGAGCTAAGGTGATAGCTTGTAGTGTAAAGAGAAGAAAGGCTTCATCTTTTAAAATGTCATAGAGAGAAGCACTATAATCGGTCAAAATTGAGTTTATTGAAATATCTTGTAGATTGGACTTGGGAACCATGTAAATATTTTAGGTAACCATAAGACAAAATTGAATTTTACAAAATCTGTTTTTTTTTTTAAATAATATAATGACACAAATGGAACCTGATTGGTCTCATAATCACACAGACAGGAACACTTCTGAGTGACTGGAAAGCTAGTAATTTGACTTTACAGCTTTAGTACAATCAACCTTGTGGACAAATAGACTACAAAGAGATATTTTAAAAATCTTTCAGTAATTATATTTTTGGTGGCAGTGTTTATATTATTATTTTGAGACTGCTGTATAAGATGAGGTAAAGAAAATGAGTGAACGTGTAATATTCTAAATCTATTATCCTTCATGCCTTTTTAAAATCAGGAAAATAAAGGGAATGAGTCAAGCATTTATGCTGTCTTTCCAATACAAATTGTGTCATCATGTAACCAAATAAGAGATGATGAGAAGTCTCTTTTATACATGTTTTTCAAGCTAATGAATGAAGAATGATAAAATTAGGATATTGTCGCTTTGCAACCTCCCAGTGAATTAATAGAACGAGATGTTGGGCATCAACAGCTTCTACCATACTGATGATAAAAAGAGACATGTCAGGCATTACATTTCTCTATATGAAAGAATTTGCCATTATCTCTCAAGTAGTCTCGCTCCCCAACTCCTGCAAAAAGCAAAGAACAGAACCAAATATGATCAATCCTCTTGTTCTAGGAACCAATTTATAAAAAATGTACATATATATATATATATATGGAACTGCCAAATCAAACCAATCAAAAAAATAACTTAAAATACCCCTCCAAAACTAAATGTTTCAGCAAAGAATGGCATGTTACCTCAGTGAACTATCCTGAAACCAAAAAACCAAAGTAGTTGCCATCAAGTCAATTCTGATTCATGGCAACCCCATGTGTGCTGAGTAGAACTGTACTTCATGGGGTTTTCAAACCTGTGATCTTTCCAAAGCAGATCCCCAGGCCTTTCTAAAGAGGTGCCTCTGAGTGGGTTCGAACCACCAACCTTTCAGCTAGTAGTGGAGTGCTTACCCATCTGTGTCACCCAGTTCTCCTGAAGGGCATCAAGGCCCCTATAAATTACTATTAAGTTTATGAAGCAGAAATAAAAGCTGTAAATTAATATATGGAAGACTAGTTTGGGAGCTAGAATACAAAATTGCATAGAACTTATGACACTATGGTTAAGCCTTCAGCTGCTAACCAGAAGGTAGGCAACTGGAATCTACCAGCCACTCTTTGGAAATCTTACAGGGCAGTTCTACTTTGTCCTGTAGGGGCTCTATGAGTTGGAAATGACTGGACAGCAATGGATTTTTTACTGGATTTATGTTGCAGTTGGATAAAATGTTTAAAAAAAGATAAAAATCCACACAAACATAAAAAATTAACACTTGTGAGCTTTACACATGTCTGAGATTATGAATAAAATTAAATTCATGACAAAAGTAAAAATAAATATTGACGCTAATATGCAAATAAAAAATAACAAGAAACTTGAATTATAAATAAACTAAGACTGTTTATTTAAACCAAGGTCAGGATTGAAGCCCTGGTAAGTGGCCTACATCCCAAGATGTCTATTCCACTAACATATCCTACACATACCAGGTTGTGTCCCTCTGGCATTGACTTTAACATGGCTTTCCCTTGCACAAAACCTCCCACTTGCTCCATATTGTTTCCTGGATAAGGTCAAATTCCTTTACATGGAGCTCAAAGCTCTTCTATATCTGATACCCAAATAGGGCAAATATTTTAGAAAATGTTGTGCTTAGACAGAATGGAAAGAGCATTGAGTCAAGAGTCAAATGACTGGGATTCTAAACTCAGTTCTTCCACTTATCTGCTATAGACATACCATGAGCAAGCCTTTTAGCCTCTTTGTAATCTCATTTTCCTCCCAGGCATAGAAATACCTGTCCTCTCTAACTATGGAGTTGTCTCAGGAGTTGCGATGGATTGAATTCTGTCCTCTAAAATATGTACTGAAATCCTAACCCTAGTAACTTGCAAACATGATCCTGTTTGGAAAGAGGGGCTTTCATTTGTTATGCTAACAAGGTCAAAGTATAGGAGGGTGGTCCCTATACCTAATTACTTATGAGTTATAAAAATAGCAGAATAGACATAGAGACACACACTCAAGGTAAAGACAGGTGCCAAGGAATGCCAAAGAAAGCCAAGGAGCGCCAAAGAAAGCCAAGGAATGCCAAGGAATACCAAGGATTGCCAGCAGATACCAGAAACTAAGAGAAAGGCTAACGGAAGGAATCTACATGGCTGAACTCAGATTTGGATTTTTAACTTACAGAACTACAGGGCGTTGAACTACTTCATTCTGGTTTGAACCCCTGCTGATAATTTACACTTCTAACAAGTGTCCTAAGATGCTAACACAGCTGCTTAGGGGCCAATTATGAGAACCAGCTGTAGAGCAGTGGTTCTAAAAATTTATTAAACATCAGTATTACTGGGGATCATGTTAAAATGTAGATTCTGATTCAGTATACCTGAGGTGATACTGAAAAAAAAAAAACTGAAGAACTGTGAGAAAATAAATTTCATTTCTTCAAAGCCGAAAATAAAATGAAATAAGGTAAATAAAACAAGAAACACGTCATAATTGATCTTTGTAGCAGCCCTCTCTGGGTTTTGGCTTGTTTGCTCATCTGATAGTATTTGGGCATGACCAAGTGTGCCCACAAGCAACCCCTTCAAGGCCCTCATACTAGAAAAATCATAGAAGAGATGAGAATAACTATGACAAAATGGTTCCAGCTGTTAAACACAAGAGGCAAAACCATGGTTGTCTCTATACATCTATATGTCTATATATATTTAAAATAAAAATGTTAAAAATATATTAAAAGCACAAGATGATGTAAAATAACTTGTACAACTTCTAGCACACAATTAAAAACAAAAAACCAAAAATTAGTTGTCATCTACTCGATTCTGACTCATGGTGAATCCAGGAGTGTCAGAGTAGAATTGTGCTCCATAAGATTTTCAAGATTGTGACCTTTCAGAAGCAGATTTCCAGGCCTTTCTTCTGATATGCCTTTGGCTAGGTTTGAACCACCAAACTTGCAGTTAATAGTTCAGTGCTTAACCATTGCACTACCCAAAGACTGAAAATACTCCCCATCTCTTATGTACCTCCCAGAACCTCTGCAGCACCCTCAGTAGGCCTCAAGCTCACACTATCCCCTACCTGTAACCACCTTCCAAGGTCATTAGGTTTTACCTGTGGCCACAATGGCAACTTCTTTTTTGCTAAAATGGTTGAGATTTTGTGTAAATGAGCTTCCAGTAAGATCATTCACTTTGCTCATTACATCACACTGAATCCATCTCTGGAGGAAAGTCTGAGCACAGGAACAGAAGAGGAGCAACAGCATGGACAGCAGCAACCACCCAAGAGTTCAGGCCATGGTTGTCTTGTGGGAAGCAGTTTCCACAGTTTGGGATATTTCTACTGCAATTATCCCAACCCTGGTGCCAGACTGACAAGTATCAGTACTGGATCTCGGCCCCTGGGGCTCCTTGATGGTATCTCCACCTAGAAACTAAAGTGCCACCATCTGCCCTACCTCCTGAGACTATGTGGACATTTGAGTAGAAAAGGTCAAATGGGGGAGGGGAAAAGATGCCTGTTAGTGGCTTTCTACTCCACCTGCTTGAGTGGAGGCCCTGGGTTCCTAATCACCAGGACTGCATGAACAAACAAACATGGGAGCCCAGGGTAAGAGTGGGAGAAGCTGGGAAATTCATCCTCTTTTGAATTATTTTCTTGTATTTTCTTTCTTGCCTTTTGTGGGATCTTCTGGTAGGACTCTAAGACCACACACAGAATGACAGATAAAAAAAAAAGAAGAAGAAGAAAGTCCAGATTCTAATTGGTGCTGTGTCTCTGTGCAGAAACCCAATAGTTTGAACCTCTTGTCTCAGTTTCATACTCCTATTACCTCTAAATCTTTCAGTGTAGAACTGGCCCTGTTATTGCTCTCTAATCCTAATCTTCATCACCACCACCATAATCACCCCTTTTTCAAAAATGTCACCACCGCCATAAACATGTTCTGAGTTGCCCAAACCTGCTGGCCGCCTAGAGAGTTAAGGAGTCACCATAGCTTTTCTCTTTGAAATGTAGCAGAGTTAAGAATACAACATCTGCACAGGAAAGAGAAAGGTGTACAAGAAATAATCTAGGAGGATTTTAATTCCACATGTATCCATGTTTGTATGGAACTGGACTGTTTTAAATTGTGCAAAGATTCCCATGTAGGGGGCGATCGGGGTAATGTTGTGAGTACTTAATTGCATTTTTTCATGCCTAGATCTCAAAGACCAATTAACACAACTTATTCGGAGACCAGACTGTCTGGGTTTGAAGCTCCAACTCATGGTGATCTTATGTATAATAGAACAAAACCTTGGCCAGCTCTGTGCCATCCTCACAAACTTTGGTATGTTTACGTCCTTTGCTGAAGCCACTTGTGATTCCAACTCATGAGGTTTCCCTCGTTTTTGCTAACCCTCTACTTTACCAAACATGATGTCTTTTTATAGCTGTTGGAGTTTCCTAATGATATGTCCAAAATAAGTTTAACAATGTCTCCTAGTACTCCATTGCTTCTAAGGAGCATTCTAACTCTGCCTTACACAGGATACCTCAGAGATATTGCAGGTTTGGCTCCACAGGGCCTCAATCAAGCGAGATACATGGAATTTTTTGGCTTCCCAGTGCCTATAAAAGTTATGTTTACACTATACTGTAGTCTATTAGGAGCCCTGGTGGTGCAGTGGTTAAGATCACGGTTGGTAACCAAAAGGTTGGCAGATCTTACTCAACAGCTACTCCTTAGCAACTCTATGGGGAAGTTCTACTGTGTCCTGTAGGGTCACTATGAGTCAGAACCCATTTGATGGTAACAGCTTTGGTTTGGTTTTTAGCAGTCTATTAAGTGTGCAATAGCATTATGTCTAAACACACACACACACACACACACACACACACACAATGTAATACCTTAATTAAAAAATACTTTATTGCTAAAAAATGCTAAACATCATTTGAGCCTTCAGTGAGTCGTATCTCTTTTTACTGGTGGAGGGTCTTGCCTTGATGTTGATGGCTGCTGACTGATCAAGGTGTTGGTTGCTGAAGGTTGGGGTGGCTGTGGCAATTTCTTAAAACAAGACAACAAAGTTTGCCCCATCGATTAACGCTTCCTTTCACAAAACATTTCCCTGTAGCATGTGATGCTATATAATAGTATTTTACCCACAGTAGAACTGCTTTCAATTTTGCAGTCAGTCCTCTCAAACCCTGCCACTACCTTAGCAGCCAAGTTTATGTAATATTCTAAATACTTTGTTGACATTTCAAAAATGTTACAGCATCTTCACCTGAAGTAGATTCCATCTTAAGAAACGACTTTCTTTGCTCATCCATAAGAAGCAACTCGTCATCCATTAAATTTTATCATGAGATTGCAGCAATTAAGTTACATCTTCACGCTCCATTTCTAATTATAGCTCTCTTGCTATTTCCACCACATTTGTCGTTACTTCTTCCACTGAAGTCTTGAACCCCTCAAAGTCATCCATGAGGGTTGGAATCACCTAATTCCAAACTCCTGTTAATGTTGATGTTTTGACCTCCTTCTATGAATTAGGAATGTTATTAATGACATTAAGAATGGTGAATCCTTTCCAGAAGTTTTTCAATTTACTTTGCCCAGATCCATCAGAAGAATCACTATGTATGACAGCTATAGCCTTACAAAATGTATTTCTCAAATATTAAGACTTGACAGTTGAAAGTACTCCTTCATCCATGAGATGGAGAATAGATGTGGTGTTAGCAGGCAGGAAAACAACATTCATCTCCTTGTATATCCCCATCAGAGCTCTTGGGTGACCAGGTGCATTGTTAACGAGCAGTAATATTTTGAGAGGAATCTTTTTTAAAATCGAGCATTAGCTCTCAACCGTGGGCTTAAAATATTCAGTAAACTGTGTTGTAAAAAGACTTGCTGTCATTCCAGCTTTGTTGTTCCATTTGTAGGGGACAGGCAGAGTAGATTTAGCATAATTCTTAAGGGCCTTAGGATTTCCAGAACAGTAAATGAGCACTGACTGGCTTCAACTTAAAGCCACCAGCTGTATTAGCCTCTGACAAGAGAGTTAGCCTGTTCTTTGACGCTTTGAACTTAGACGTTGACTTCTCTCTAGCTATAAAAGTCCTAGATGGCATCTTCTTCCAATATAAGGCTGTTTTGTTTACATTGAAAATCTGTTGTTTAGTGTAGGCACCTTAAACAATTATCTTAGCTAGATCTTCTGGATAACTTGCTGAAGCTTCTACATCAGCACTTGCTGCTTCACCTTACACTTTTATGTTATGGAGACAGCGTCTTTCCTTAAACCTCATGAACCAACTTCTGCTAGCTTCAGACTTTCCTTCTGCAGCTTCCTCACCTCTCTCAGCCTTCATAGGACTGAAGAGAGTTAGGGCCTTTCTCCAGATTATTCTTTGGCTCAAGGGAGTGTTGTGGCTGGTTTGACCTTCTTTCCAGACCACTAAAACTTTCTCCATATTGGAAATAAAGCTGTTTCGCTTTCTTGTCATTCATGTGTTCACTGGAGTAGCACTTTTAATATCCCTCAAGAAATTTTACCTTTGCATTCACAGTTTGGCGAACTGTTTGGTGCAAGAGTCCTATCTTTCAGCCTATCTCAGCTTTCAACATGCCTTCCTCATTAGGCTTAATCATTTCTAACTTTTGATTTAAAGTGAGAGACATATGACTCTTCCTTTCACTTGAACACTCAGAGGACAGTGTAGGGTTATTAATTGGCCAAATTTCAATATTGTCATGCCTCAGGGAATAAGGAGGCCCAATGAGAGGAAGAAAGACAGGGGAACAGCCGATCAGCGGAGCAGTCAGAATACAAACCTCTTGGTTTCTTCATGTACATTGTGTTTGATATCATGCACAACTTGTCTGGTCTTCTTTCATTGGTGTTGAATGTGTCAAATCTATTCTTGAGATGGTCTCTTAATTCAGGTGGGATATACTCAAGGTCATACTTGGGCTGTTGTGGAGTTGTGCTAATTTTCTTCAGCTTCAATTTGACTTTTCATATGAGCAGTTAGTGGTCTGGCCTTGTTCTGACTGATGATATTGAACTATTCCATCATCTCTTTCCACAGATGTAGTCGATTTGATTCCTGTGTATTCAATCTAGCGAAGTCCACATGTATAGTCACCATTTATGTTATTAATAAAAGAAACTTGCAATGAGTAAGTCATTGGTCTTGCAAAATTCTATTATGTGATCTCTGGCATCCTTTCTATCATCAAGGCTATGTTTTCCAAATACTATTGCTTCTTTGTTTCCACCTTTGTGTTCCAATCACCAGTAATTATCAATGAATCTTGATTGAATGTTTGCTCAATTTCAGACTCCAGAAGTTTTCAAAAATATTCAATTTCTCTTTGGCGTAAGTCATTGGTGCCTGAATTTGAATAATAGTCCTATTAACTGATCTTCCTGGTAGGCTTATGGATATTATCCTATCACTGACCACATTGTACTTCATAATAGATCTTCAAAGGTTCTTTTTGACAATGAATGCCACGCCATTTCTCTTCCATTTGTTATTCCCAGCATAGTAGACCATATAATTGTCCAATTCAAAGTGGCCAGTAGCAGTCCATTTGAGCTCACTAATGCCTAGGATACGGATGTTTATGCATTCCATTTCATTTTTGATGATTTCCAATTTTCTTAGATCATATTTTGAACATTCCATGGTCTGGATATCAATGGATGTTTGAAGCTGTTTCTTCTCATTTTGCGTCATACCACATCAGCAAATGAAGGTCCTGAAAGCTTGACTCCGTCCCCATCATTAAGGTCGACTCAACTTTCAGGAGGCAGTTCTTCCCTAGTTGTCTTTTGAGAACTGTCCAACTTGAGGTGCTCATCTTCTGTCACCATATCAAACAACGTTCTGCTGTTATTAATAAGATTTTCACTGGGTAATTTCTCAGAATAGACTGACAGGTCCTTCTTCCTAGCCTGTTTTAGTCTGGAAGCTCCACGGAAACCTATCCACCAAGGGTGATTCTCTGGTATTTGAAATACCAGTGGCATAGCTTTCACCATCATATCAACATGCAAGCCACCACTTTGACAAGTAGGTGTAGGACAAGCTGACAAAAGCTTTGGAACTATTATTGTAGAATTTTCTATTGCTCTTTTAATTTATATAGGGTTTGCTTTATGTATTTTGAAGCGCTGTCATTGGATACATAAATATTTATTATGCCTATGTCCTTTTGGCAGATTAATCCCTTAATCATTTCATAATATATTTCTTGTCTTTTATGACAGTTTCATTTAAAGTTTACATTATCAGAGATTAATATTGCCACTCCTTCTATTTTTGATTACTCTTTGCTTGATATATGTTTCCATCCCTTGATTTTTTTTTTTTTTAACTACTTATGTCTGTGTGTCTCAGGTGTGTCTCTCGCAGGCAACATATTGATGGAAACTATTTTTGTTTTTTTTAATTCTTTCTGTCTCTTGACCAGTGCATTTAAACTGTTTACATATAGTGTAATTATTGACAGATATGAATTCCCTGCTGTCATTTTATTTGTCTTTTTTTTTTTTTTTTTTTTGATGTTGATGGTTCCTTTGCTCCCCTTAATTTTCTGTGCTCAGTTACTTTTTTTCATGGATTCACTTTTCCTTTCCTTTGTTTTTGTTGATTTCGTGTTTACTGGGTCTTTTCTTATTTTCTTCTTCTTTATTTTGGTGAATAGATTTGTTAATTTTATTTGCGGTTACTCTGAGGTTTACTTTCATCATCCTATGTTTAATACAGTCTGTTATTTTTTGATATCACCTTGGCTTACTCTCCATATGGCATTTCTACAAACACACCATTTATTCCCCTTTTTTGTTTTGAAGTGGTCATCGTTTCAGATTGACATCTCTGGCTCCCTGTTTTCAGCTTTGTAGTTTTATTTAAATTTTCAGAGTTCTTTGTCTGGGTTGCTATCTTGTGATGCTGTCGTGTGTCCCGGTCTCAGGTGTTTGTCTGATGTTGTTTGTGCTCTGTCTGAAGTAATCCCTTTCATATTTCTTGCAATATCGTTCTGGTTTTTTTCAAATTCCTTTAATTTCTGTTCCCCTGTGAATATCCTAATTTAACCATAGTATTAGAAAGAGAGTTTTGCTGGATACAGAATTCTTTGTTAAAAATCATTTTATTTAGGGCTTTCTATATGACATCTCATTGCCTCCTTGCCAGCAAGATTTTTCCCAAGAAGTCAAATCTTAGTCTTATTTGTGTCCCTCTGTATGGGATGTTTTGGGTTCATTGAGCTTCTTGGATGGAAACATTCTTGCCTTTTATGATATCAGGAAAGTTTCCTGCCAGCAATTCTTTAAAAATTCTTTTCATGCTTTTTCTTGTCCCCTCCTGTTCTGGAATTCCAATCACTTATAGATTGTTCCTCTTGATAGTGTCCCACATAACTCTTAAGCTTTCTTCATTTTTCTTTATTCTTTTTTTTTTTTTTGATTGTTCCTCAAATAAGTTATTATCAAGAGATTTGTCCTATATTTCACTGATCCTTTATCCCATTTATTCAGTTCTACTTGCATGTCCTACCACTGAGTTTTCTATTTCTGATATTTTATTTTTAAGCTTCTGGATTTCTAGCTGCTGTTTTTGTATGCTTTCTAAGTGTCCGTTTATTTTGTCACTTTGCTCTTGTTTTCCTGAATTCTTCTAGAATTTTGTCTGTGTTTTCCTTGGTTTTGTCTGTGTTTTACTTGATCTCTTTGAGTTCCTATATGTAAGTCTTTTGGATTCCTTTTTTGGTAGTTCTATTATCGTTTCTTCCTCAGGAAGATTTTTCTCTCTCTTTATTTTAGTTGCTTGCTTGAGCCATCTTGTCTTTATCTTTATATGATTTGATCTCAGACCTTCCTCCAGAGCCTACAGAGGGAGAAAGCCTTCCCCTGAAGCACTAAGGTGTTGTTTTATTCATTGATTGATTGTATGTTTGTTTGTTCTGTTTTAGTTTTTTCTTCTGTGGTGACAGATGTTGGGTGGCCTGGTTCCCTCAACAGCCCTTGTGGTACCATATTGTCCTGGGTTGGTGCAAGCAGTTAGCGCATTCACCAGAGTACAGGGCAGGTCATCTTTGTAGCCATAGGTTAGCAATGCCACACAAATGGACAATGTAGGCCATTTGTGCTGGCACAAACTGGTGTCTTAGTAGGTGGTGGGAGATCAAGGTATCTCAGTGTGTGTAGGCCCAGACTGTGGAGAAACTGGCTGGGTTTAGGATGGATGATGCTACAGCCAGGTGGTCATTGAGTGTTGACAGAGGGGGTGCCTGCTTGTCATTGCGGTCTGTCAGGACACACCTTGTTATCACTGGTGATGAAATGTGCCTGTCAAGCCCTGCCAGGTGGTCACTGGAAGAGTGGACAGGGGTGCATCCGCTAGTAGCTGATTTAGAGCTTGGGGCGCATGTGTTGTTTACTGTACAATGATGCTGGGTGCATGTCTGGATTGAATTGTGCCCCCCAAAAATATGTGTCAAATTGGTTAGGCCATGATTCACAGAATTGTGCTGTTGTCCTCCATTTTGTGGTTCTAATTTTATTTTAAAGAGGATTAGGGTGGGATTGTAACACCTTTACTAAGACCACATCCCTGATCCAATGTAAAGGGAGTTTCCCTGGTGTGTGGCCTGCACCACTTTTTATCTTACATCACAGAAAAGGAAAGGGAAGTGTGCAGAGAAGGGAGGCTTCATATCACCAAGAAAGAAGCACCGGGAGCAGAGCGCATCCTTTGGACCCGGGATTCCTGTACAGAGAAGCTCCTAGTCCAGGAGAAATTGACAAGAGGGACCTTCCTCCAGAGCCCATAGAGAGTGAAAGCCTTCCTCTGGAGCTGACAACTTGATTTTGGACTTCTAACCTACTAGGCTGTGAGAAAATAAATTTCTCTTTGTTAAAGCTATCCACTTGTGGTATTTCTGTTATAGCGGCACTAGTTAACTAAGATAGTACATTTCTGTTTACTGTGAGGGCTTGGGGAAATCGTGCTGGTCACTGGACACTGAACTCAGGGGAGCTTCTGCTGGTGGCAGAGTGCAGGTGTATTTGTGCCGATCACGTGCAGTATGTGCACTCCCGTTGGTCACCTTCCTGGCTGCAGGTGCACTGGTACTGGTCACTGGGCTGCAGGTGTGCTCATGTCAGTTGCAGGTGTGCCTTCACTGGTCATCAGGATGCAAGTGCCCTCTCGCCAGTTGCTGGACTGCAGGAGTACTCCAGCTGGCTGCCGACACGGGGGCACTTTCCCATAGGTCGCCGCACTGCAGGCACGCTCCCATCAGTCACCCAGCTGCTGGTGCATTCTCTCTGGTCTCTGGACAGAGGGCACAGACTTGCCCTTATGGATCATGCGTGTGGGGGGTGGACTTTCCAGTGACTAGGGTCTGGCCTGTTTAAATGTGGGGAGGGAGGCAGTGCACATGGAGGCTGGCTGAGTGGAGGGCTTCAAGTTGCTAATCTGCAGTTTTATTATTCAGTGGGTGTTTCAAGTCTAAATGATCAGGCTCTGCCTCTGGCAAGCAGACACTTTTCCAGTTCATAGCTCCCTCCCTTCTCCATGGTCATGAGGATAACTGAAGCTCCTTCCCTATCTTCCTGCACTTTCCCTTTTTAGCCATGTTTTTTGGTCCTGCTCACCTTGTTTCATTCCATATTTGTTTGCACAGCATCTCTATCTCTGGTTTTGAGTTCTGTACAGTTGCCTTCCTATGCTCCTCACCCAAAGAACAATGCCTGTTTTTTTTCAAACAAATCTTATTAAGAAAATGTTCTGCATCCTACTTTGGCGAGTGGTGTCTGGGGTCTTAAAATCTTGCAAGCAGCCATCTAAGATGCATCAATTGGTCCCAACTATCTGGAGTAAAGAAGAATGAAGAACACCAAACACACAAGGAAAGTATTAGCCCAAGAGACAGAAAAGGCCACATAAACCAGAGACTTCATCAGCCTGAGACCAGAAAAACTAGATGGTGCCTGGCTACCACCAATGACCAGCATGACAGGGAACAAAACAGAGAGTCCCTGATGGACCAGCAGAAAGATAGGGTGCAGAACTAAAATTCTAGTAAGAAGACCAGACTTAATGGTCTGGCTGAAACTGGAGGTACCCTGGAAAGCATGGCCCCTGGATTCTCTATCAGCCCAGAAATAAAACAATTTCCAAGGCCAACTTTTCAGACAGGGATTGGACTGGATTGTGGGACATAAAGTGATACTCGTGAGGAGTGTGCCTCTTAGCTCAAGTAGACACGAAACCAAAGGGGCAGCTTCTGTCCAGAGGTGAGATGGGAAGACAAAGAGGGTTAGGAGCTGGTTAATTGGACAAGGGGAATCAGGGACCGAATGGAGGAGTGTGCTGTCACAGAATGGGGTGAGCAATTAGGGTCACATAACAACATATGTATAAAATTTTGTATGGGAGACTGATCTGAAATGTAAACTTCGTTTAGACTACTACAATAAAAAAAAAAAAAAAAGAAAGAATGCTGTCTGTTTTGTCCCAAGTTGGCTACTCTGTGCCGGAGTGAGTGGCAAGATGCTGAGAGTCTGTATCTATCTTTGCCCATTGTTTTCTTTCTGTATCGCTTTCTGCTCAGAACATTGTCTAATTCTTCATCCTTCCATTTGATTTTCAGGATTCTAGGTTTGACATCTATATCTGTTTCACTTGGTTGCTTGGGTTTTTTATACAGGCAGATGTTCTGGTGCATCAGTCTAAGTTGCCATCTTGGGCTTCTCCCCATTTACTTCTTTTTTACATGAATTTATTTCGGGGCATCTCTGAAATTGTGGATACACACACTAGGTGAAGTGTTTTAATAGACCCTTTCACCTTCCCCAAAAATACATGTGTGGCACTACTTACTTTAATTTAGAAGTGTGGGGAATATCAGTGACCAGTGTGCCTATGGAGCTGTGTTCCTCATGTGAATGTCATCTGCCATGTGTATCCTGCATTTAAATTCTGGTTTTCCCCCTAAGAACCTATGTTGCCTTGTGCAAGATATTTAATCTTTTTGGGTTTAAATTCCACATCTCTAAAAAAGGGAGTCATAATAGTCCTTATCTCACCATCATAAGTCATTCTTGTCACTGTTGTTGTTAGGTGCTGTCAAGTCGGTTCTGTCTCACAGTGACCTTATGTATATAAGAGAATGAAAAATAGCCCATTCCTTGTACTATCTTCCAAATCATTGCTATGTTAAAGCCCACTGATGCAGCCACTGTGTCAATCCATCTTGTTAAGTATCTTTGACTTTTTGATGATTCTCTCCTTTACTGAATATGAAGTCCTTTTCCAAGGACTAGTCTCTCCTGATAACATGTCCAAAGTAAGTGAGATGAAGTCTTGCCATCCTCACTTCTAAGGAACATTGTGGCTGTACTTCCTCCAAGATAATTTTGTTCATTCTTCTGGCAGTTCATGGTATATTCAATATTCTTTGCCAACACCATATTTCAAATGCATACATTATTCTTCTGTCTTCCTTATTCATGGTCCAGCTTTCACATGCATATGAGGTGATTAAAATATCATGGTTTAGGTCAGAGGCAACTTAGCCCTCAAAGTGACATCTTTGTCAATAGGGAATTGAAAATTAAAACAATGAAATACCTCTACACACCTATTAGAGTGATAAAAATCAAAACACTTACAACATCAAATTCTGGCAAAGATGTGGAACAATACTAGCACTCATTCCTTGCTAGCAGGAATGCAAAAATTGTCTAGTCACTTTGCAAGACAGAGTGGCATTTTCTTAAAAACCTAGACATAAGCTTACCATATGATCCAACAATCATGCTCCTAGGTAGTCACCCAAATAAATTTAAATTTTATGTGCACATGAAAACATTCACATGAATGTTTATAGCAGCTT
>NW_004443977.1:17572534-17575243 GCF_000243295.1 Trichechus manatus latirostris
GTCAAAACCCCTAGAATGCAAAACACAAAGAATGAACTCTAATTTTAATTCTGTATTTTAGTTACAATAATGTATCAGCATTGATTCAGCAACTGAAACAAATGTATTATACAGGAAGGCAGGATATTGAGCATAGGGGAAACTTACGCATGGGAGACAGGGATATATGGGTACCCACTGTACTTTCTGCTCATCTTCTTTGTAAACGTAAAGTACTCTAAAAATAAAGCCTTTAATTATTAAATACATATCTATAATGTATATATAATGAGGACCTTACAAAACGGCTGATAAGTTGGAATTCAGGCTTGGAAAATCATGGAAACAATGAGGATAAGAAGCCAGAAGCACAGCGTCATCTCTGAGAGAACCCACTGCTGTGCTCACAACAACAGGACTTTGCCGATGGCCTGGCCACCTCTGATGCTCTGGAATCAGGACACTAGTGCCCATAAACTACTCCCTGCTTCACAAAGAGTCCCTGACTCTAAGTCTTTCATTTTTTATTCCAGACTTACAATTCCAAAAGGAAAAATCAGTTTGGCTAATTGGGGTATATCTGCAGCCACTCATGTCAAGGTAGGTTGGGAAGCAAACATCTCGTATTTTCAGCTTTTATCATGGGGAGAAGGCTCTGCGCATATCACTCCCACTCACATAGGGGCGATCCCCTGTGTGTTAGAAAGAAGAAAAGACAAGATCCAGGGAAAAGAATAAAAGAAGCCTGATTTACCCTGTCTCTGAGGCAATTGTAAACACCATGGTTGAGTCTGGCACATCTTAATCTTCAAGGTGACATCTATGATTATGAACACTTTAAAGAGGCCTTTTACAGCAGCTTTACCCTATACAACGTGTCGTTTGATTTCTTGACTGCTGCTTCCATGGGTGTTTCCACATTTAGCCATGCATTCATTGAACAAAACATTTAAAAAGCAACTATAATGTGACACACACCAGGCTGGGTTCAGGAGTTGCTTTAAATAGGGCACGAGTGTCAGTGCCTCTTAAAAAGAGACATTTAACTTGAAGTTAAATGATGGGGAAAATTAGCATGAGGTTGTAGGGGAAGGAATATTCCACACCAAAGGAACAAAGCTTTGAGGTGGGAACAAGCTTGACTAGCAGTGGTTTCACGTTGATTTGTGTAGAGAAATAGTCTCACAAAATAATGGCCACGACCTTTGGTATTTAACCAAAGAACTCTGTCCTCTCTTCTTGCCTTAAAGTGGGAACTGTTAAATCTGCGGAGTCACAGGCTTGACAAACGTCTAATGGATATTATAATTTACTTTGTCCGTTGGAGCGCACTGATGAGCTGCTGAATATTAGCTGTGAACTGCACATAATACCAGGAGTTGACAGTAAGTTTCTCTAAGTTACTTCCAGCTTTCCCTGAAATACCATTTAGAATAAACATGTTCATTCTACAAATCTTGCTACATTGTAAGGATTAGTAGAGGAAACACTGAACAATAAATTCTTCATGTTCTTTGGAATCTAGGAGTGCATAAAGGCATTTGCCCTCAAGAGTGTGACAAATGCTATGAGAGGAACAAAATCAATGCCATGAGAGTCTAGCCAGAAGTCTTGTTGTTATTTGCCTTCTAGTCAACCCTGATTCATGGTGACGTTAGGTATAACAGAGTGAAACATTGCCTGGTCCTATGATAGCATCATGATATGTTTGAGTACATTGTTGTGGCTATTATGTCAATCTATCTTGCTGAGGGTTTCCCCTTTTTCGCTGACCCTCTAGTTTACCAAACATGCCCTTTTCTAGCAATCAATTTCTCCTGAGGACGTGTCTGTGGGGATATATGCCATTTAAACACGGCTGCACTATTGACAATTGCAGCTCCCACAGGCCTCTATGCTGCACAGCATGTTGAGACTTGTCCCCAACGTGTTGAGACTTGTCATGACTTGTTTTCCGAAACTTATTGTCCCATTACTGATTGGCTTGTTTACCTGAATTCCTTCTGCCTTGCCCGAAACTTATTATTACTCACCCAAAGCCCATTGTTCTGTTATTTGCTTCACTGCTTGCTGTATTGACTATAAATAAACTCCTGAGACTGAGGGTGAGGGTCGACTCCTCAGAGTGACCCTCCTGGCCCCACTTCTCTGTAAGAGTTGTGTTTGGTTACTGTCTCCGACGTCCCAACATTCGCCACTGCTGCAACATGTGTCCAAAGTAAGCACGCCAAAATCTTATCATCCTTGCTTGTGAGGAGAATTCTGGCTGTATTTCTTCTAAGACTCATATGTTCATTCTTTAATCTGAGGTTTTGTAAGGTAAGAGCAAGGAAACGGTGTATGTCCAAGAACAAGAATTTAATATCAACCTCAAAACATTTCTTACAGAGGAGTTCCGGCAAAATGGTGCTCTAGGCAGAAGCACCACGCCGTCCCTCTGCAGCAAAGATCTGAAAAACTAAGCCGAACAGACAATACAGGAATCCCGAAACCCTAAAACATCAAATGAAGAGATAAAGAACTCAGCTGAGCACCAAATGGAGTGAGAAAACTGACAGAGAATGGAGAGCAAGGAGAGATTCATGCAGAGGTCCCCTACCAGCTAATGCAGCACGGATCCACCATCTTGGACTCCTATCGGAAACCAGCAAACGGGAGTACGAGAAAGCAGTCTCATGGAGCGTCCAGCAGGAGACAAAACAACCGGTAATTTGCGGTGTGTGCTTTCCC
>NW_004443977.1:17579400-17587623 GCF_000243295.1 Trichechus manatus latirostris
TGTACCAGTACTACTCAAGTTATTTCAGAGCATAGAAGAGGAAGCAACACTTCCAAATTCATTCTATGAAGCCAGCATAACGCTGATACCAAAACAGGGATTACCTGGTGGGGATTTTATGTGGTGAGGGAGTTCAGTAAGCCTTCCCTGAGGAAGAGATGTTTGAGCAGAGATCTCAAGAATGATTAGTAGTAAATTATGTCATAAAATCAAGAGGAAATGATGCAGGCTATAAAAATAGCACAGGCAAAAGTCCTAAGACCTATAAAACTTGGAGATTACGAGGGACTGAATAAGGCAGTGTGGTTAGAAGGAAGAGATCACAAGTAAGCGGGTAGGAAGTAAGGGTAGCGAAGCAGAGTGGGATTACCATGCCCAGATAAACACCAGTTGCCATCTGAATCGATTTTAGAGTTTTTAATGGCTTATTTTTAGAAGTAGATTGCCAGGCCTTTCTTCCAACCTCGTACAGCCACGTAAATCATATAAACAGTGTCTATCTTTGATGGCAAACCGTTGACTGACTTGAAGCTGGCAGTGAAGTTTGTTTGAAAAAAAATTACATTTTGGTTTTGAAGTGACCAAGTGATTTGCTTATCAAATCATACCCAATGCAGCTTAGGAAGAGGAAGCCAAGCCCAACACCCTAACCACGGGCACATGGACCCAAGTGCCTACTATACCTCACCCTTCTCCCATCATCTCCTGAAATCTCTTCCGATACTGCTCTGTACACTCTGTGACCCTCTTCTAACTTCTCCACTCCAAACCCTCAATCCAAGCAAGCACCCTGATCACTCAACTTATTCGTAATCCCAACCTATTCCCCACAGATTTTCTCTAACTGATTTCCTTTGATTGAAGCCTGAGTATACCTTGAAGACATGAGTTCCATTGCAGGCCTCTCAAACTGAGGCTGTTTATCATTCCAAATCGCATATAATTCTGGAAGTAGCATAGATGTCTTCTGAGCCCAAATCATTTATTTTGACCATGATTTCCTACCCCTGGCCGTAACACCTTCTCTACCACTTTGTTGATATCACCTACCAACCTGCTGATCACTCCCTCTCATTCACAAAGCATGGAAATTCTTCTTAACATATTCTATTTACCTAAAAAGGCTTTTCTCTAATCTTAGTGATTTTTAAACTGCATTCTCTCAGATGAATTTTTCCTTGCTCTCTACCTTGGCCACTCATTCAACGGACTTGTCATCACCAGATACTGCAGCTCCTCTGAAAGTCAAACACCCAATTTTCAGCCATAAACTCTTACCATTTCATATCACCATAGGGCATCACCTGGAATATATCTGGTAACTGTCTATTGTTATACTCTAAAAATTAGAGAGATAGAGAGAAAGACAAACACACACACACAAACATTTTATCTTCTCTCCCTGTCTATAAAAGATAAGACAACAGGAGGAAAGGAATCTGAACACCTCCATATCTAATAACTTAATTTTATCATGGAAAATCCTTGAGATCAGGGACTGTATTTGCTGAAACAAACCAATAAATAAGAACAAAGGAACATGAACAGAGGAACTTAGAGGTGAAGTGTGTCCCACTTCATATCTACAGCAATTCTTGCCTAGTGTAAAATGTAAAGTATACGGACATTTTACATTCTTTGAAAATAATATGTACTTTATGTGTCTATTTGGTATACTTCATGCTCCTGAATTGGGTTTTCCAATTTACACATCTAGAACAAATTTAGTAGAAACAAGTATTAAGTGAAGTATCTCAGTAATGCCAACAATTAAGAATGAGCATAGCAACGTATAAAGTCTCATCTATCATATAGAACCACTGATGTTTATGACCATCTGGAGTTTGATATTAAAAGACAGATATTTTAAAATACTGAGTTTTAATCTTTCATCTGGAAGATTTGCTCCTTAATTTTTCTACCAGTTTAGGAATAGACTATCTGGTCTATATAATCCTGCCTTTAAATATGGAAATAATTTGCAATAATGGTCTCTAGTGGCAAACATAGCTCAGGACAAATCCCTAGCTTCCAGGGAATCCAGACAAGGGTTGGTTCTTTAAATTTGTGCTCTGGTAGAAACCAAATTCAGGCCAAGTCAGATAAAGCTATTACCTACTTATAATACAAACCATCAATGACCTTAAGAACAATGATATTTTTGATAGGAATTAGAAAAATAATTCAAAACAAACTTAAGTGTTCTTTTTACAATATTCTTATACCCTAGAAGAACAATTTGGTCTGTTTCCTAAGATGTAATCTTGACATCCCCAAACATTACCACACCAAGATGCTGTGACTATATGTTATGAGCAGGAGAAGATGGCAAAAAAACTCACGTGCTCTTGAAGTAATCCTCTCTCATTTCCCTCAGGGCCATCTCTAAAAGGGACATAGGTCTGTTCCACTGTCTGTCCTCTCTTTCCAGCCTCTGCTGGGAACATGCTCCATTCTATCTGAATGGAGGAGGAGCAGAGAAGAGGTTGGATTCTGGGAAATTATGAATCCAAAAGATTAAACACATTTGATATGGATTGAATTATGACCCCCCCAAATATGTATTTAGGGTCTACCCTTGTACCTGTGGATGTGATCCTATTTGGAAATATATTTTTTTCTATTTTATGCAAATGAGGTCATACCAGTATAGGTTGGATTCTAAACATAATCAGATCTGGGTCATTAAAAGAATGGAATAGACACAGAGACACACAGAGGGATAAGATACATGCTGAATAGTATTGTCTACAAGCCAAGGAATGCCAAGGATCCAAAGAGATCACAGGCCTACTGATAAAGGAATTGACATGGCCAATACCTTGATTTAGATTTTTAGTCTCTATAACTGAAAAAAAAGAATTTCTATTTTTTAAAGCCACTCACTTGTGGTATTTTTGTGACAGCAGCTCTAAGTAAGAAAGACAACAGTCTTAGAAATAGATTTGTGATTTTCCAAGTACAGATATCCTCGAAACATGGTCTTAAGAAAATTTCTACCTATTACCTAGAAAAAATATTTAGAAGCTTTGATGTGTGTCAAGTATATTGACATTAAAATATCTCTTGTTTTCCTGTCTACTTCTCAACTGCTTTCTCAGTAATTATCATTTTTCATTTACATTCATACATTTCATGTGGATATTCAACCAAACTACTCGATAATAATGCACATTAAATCTATTATCCATCCAATAGTCTGTGATATATATATATACACACACACGTATACATGCAATTATACCATGCGTTTGCTACATACAATTATATACCAGCAGTTGTATCTAAATTAGTTTTATGCTAACAGTGTCTACTGTTAGAATTGGTAAACTGTTCTTCACTATGAAAATCTAACCTCCCTGGGTAGTAGAAACAGTTTCTAAGTGCAGTTTCTAAGTGCAGTTTCAAACCCACCCTGAAGCCTGATGGTCTGCTTCTGAAGGGCCAGAACTCTGAAAAACCTATGGGGTGCAGCTCTATTCTACACACATAGGGTTGCCATGAGTTGGAATTACTCAATGACAACTGATTTGTACTTTTTTTAATGAGAAATTAGGGAGTCCCTGGGTGGTGCAAAGAGTTACCATGCTTGGATGCTAACCAAAAGATTCAAGGTTCGAATCCACCCAGAGATGCCTTGGAAGAAAGGCCTGGAGATCTACTTCTGAACAATCAGCCATTCGAAAATCCTATAGAAACTTCCCAGCAACATGGCACTATAGACAGAAGCACCATGCCGTTGCTCCACAGCAAAGATCTGAAATACTAAGTCAAACAGAGACAAACGTCAATCCTGAAACCCTAAGAATCAAAGGTAGAGATAAAGAACTCAGCCAAGAACCAAATGGACTAAGAAACTGACAGAAAACAGAGAGTGAGGAGAGATACATGCAGAGGTCCCCTATCAGCTAACACAGCATGGATCTGCCATTTTGGAATCCTATCAGAGATCAGAGAACAGGGGGTATGAGAAAGCAGCTTCACCAAGCTTCCAGTAGGACACAGAACAACTGGCAACCAGCGATATATGCTTTCCCACCCCCCATCCTTCTTCACCCCACTCAGCCTCCTCTGCTTCCTGCAGCACAGTCTTTTGCACAGGAAGCACCAGCTTCACCCCTGTGTCACTTAGATTCCACCTGCCTGTACTGGCCAGCTCCCTGAGTGGTGTTTGTTGGCTGTTAATGTTGCCTTTTTTCCGCTTCTTTTGATTTCTTCCATACCTGTCACCACCTCCTCCTCCTCCTCTTCTCTCAAATATTTGGCACCATGTGCCATCTTTGCTTCTTCCTGAAAAGCTGCAAAACACCACTTGACCGTGAAACTGCTTCCAGTCCCATGCTGCTGGGAACCCTGGGGCTTTTTGTTTGTTTGTTTGTTTTTGTTCTGTTTTAATTGCTTTGCTTGTTTGTTTTCTTTTTCTTTTCTCCATTTGGGAGCACCTTCTAGCCAAGCAGTAGTGTGCAGCTTGGGAGCTACTCCCTTACTCTGTGCAGACGCACAGTGGGATCCCTGAGAGCATTTCTTTTTTCTTGTTTTTTGGTTTATTTTTTGTATTTTCTTTCGTTGTTTTGTTTTCTTCTCTCTATTTTCCCATTTTTGTCTTTATTCTTTTCTCAGTTTCTAGTCTGTCTGTACTTACCTTCTCTTCTTGTCTCCTGAATATCTGGTGCTCTGTGACATCTCTACCCCTCCTAGCTAGGCTGTACTTCACGACCTGGGAGCAACTTTCCCAGTCCTCACACCCACACTAGTGGGACCACAGTGGGCTTTTCTTTCTTTCTTTTTTTTCTAATTTTTATTTTTTTTTTCTTTTACCTTTTTCTTTTTGTTTTTCTCCATTCCTCAGTCTCTCATCTCTCCACTCTAATGGCAAGCTCCCTTAGCACTCTTTTTTGTTTGTATGTTTTTGGCTCCTGTTCCTCTCTCCTCTCTCTCCTCTTCCCCATAGCCAGCTAAGCTCCACACACCACAATCTCCCCTTATCTTCCTGCCTACCTGCACTGTGTGCTGAACATCACACCCCCAAGCAGCACAGGCATGGCCTACTGGAACCTGCTCTGCACTGATTCACAGTCGGCCCTGTTGGCCCAAGTACATTCCACCAACAACCCATCCCAGTAACTCCCCATCAGCTGCACTTGCCCTACTGTCCCATACCTGAATGACAGACCCTGCCCATTGTAGAAGGAGGCAAAAAGTACCATGCCTACAGATGAGCAAACAACAAAGAACATACAGCCTGCCTGTTCAGACATAACCAAATAAAACTAAAAATCAGGATGAAACGAACAAATATACAATCAAAAAACAAGGAAAATAACTACTGAATGTCCTGAAGACAGCAGACAATGTCCAAACACACACAAAAACAGGACAAGATGATTCCAGTAGGTGTCCAAAATAAAACACCAGATGACTTTCCAGTAGAAGAAAAGGCAACACAACTACCTGATACAGAACTCACATCTGTGAGATTCAGAACTATCCAAGAGTTGAAACAAAAATCAGACAAAAATGAGCAAAAAATAGACAAATTCATGGAAAATACAGACCAAAAATGGAAGAATTCAGGAAATAATACAAGAACAAAAAGCTAAAATAAATTCACAACTAGAAATCATACAAAAACAACAATTAGATTAACAATGAGATTTCAGAAATGGAGAGTGTCATAGAAGGAATGAGGGGAAGGTTTGCAATGATGGAAGACAGAATCAGTGAAATTGAAGACAAACACTCCGATACAACTCTGAGAAAAAAAAAAGAATGAAGAAAAATGAAGAAACCCTGAGAATTATGTGGGATACAATCAAAAGCAAAATTTTTCGAGTGATCCAAGTTCCAGAACAGTGGGAAAAAACAGAAAACACAAAGAGGATCATTGAAGAACTACTGACAGAAAAATTCCTCAATATCATGAAAGATGAAAAGCTGACAATTCAAGAAGCTCAACAAACCCCATATAGGATAGACCCCAAAAGAAAATCAGCAAGGCATATCATAATCACACTTGCTAAAACCAAAGACAAACAAACAATCCTGAGAGTAGCTCAAGAAAAACAAACAGTCACATACAGAGGAGAAACAATAAGACTTAGATCCTCTAACTTGGCAGTAACCAGGATGCCAGGAAGGCAATGGGATGACATATATTAAACCTTGAAAGAAAAAAATTACCAGCCAAAAGTAATATATCCTGCAAAACTCTCAATCAAATATGATGGGGAAATTAGGACATTTTCAGATAAATAGAAGTGAATGGACTATGTAAAAACCAAACCAAACTTACAAGAATTATTAAAAAGAGTCCTTTGGTCTGAGAACAAACAACATCAGACCAAAGGCTGAATCTAGGACAAAGGATTGGACCTGCCAGATGCCAAAATAGGAAATGAATTCTCAAGGACTATCCAAATCAAAAGAATTACAACAGGGAACTAGACAGGCTAACCTGTAAATGACAACAACCTCAGAACAATAAAAAAGGGAATAAATGGTGTAGATACAGATCCTTCTAATGGAGAGGAAGGCAAGGCAATACCAAGTAATAATAGACTGGTTCAAACCTAGGGAGATAAAGATAAATCTCAAAGTAAACACAAAGAAAGTTAGCAAACCTACTCATCAAGATAAAGAAGAAAAACATAAAGTTTCAGTAAAAACAAAACCTACAAAAACAAAAGAAAAGAAAAAAAATACACAAACGAAAGGAATTCAACACAGGAGAGTAAAAGGAACAAAGAAAATGTCAGCACCACATAAAAGCAATACAGAATGACAGCAATAAACTCACACGTATCAATAATTACACTGAAGGTAAATGGCCTAAATGCATACATAAAGAGACAGAAAGTCGACAGAATGGATAAAAAACAAGATCCATCAACAAGCTGTCTATAAGAAACACACCTTAGAAACAAAGATGTAAATTTATTAAAAATCAAAAGATGGAAAAAAATTATCAAGCAAACAGCTACCAAAAAAGAGCAGGAGTGGCAACACTAATCTCTGATAAAATAGACTTTAAAACAAAATCCACCATAAAAAACAAAGAAGGACACTACATAATGATTAAGGGGATGATCCATCATGAAGACATAACCATAATAAAAATCTACGCACCCAGTGACAGGGCTCCAAAATACATAAAATAAACTCTAACAACACTGAAAAGAGAAATTGACAGTTCCACAATAACAGTAGGAGACTTCAACACATCACTCTCAGCAAAGGACAGAAAACTAAAAAGAAACTCAGCAAAGATACAGAAGACCTAAAGGGCATAATCAGCCAACTTGACCTCATAGACATATATAGAACATTCCATCCAACAGCTGCATTCTTTACCAGTGCACATGGAACGTTCTCCAGAATAGACCACATCTTAGCCCACGATCCAAAATGTTGAGATAATTCAAACTATCTTCTCTGACCACAATGCCATCAAGGTAGAAATCAACAAAAGAAAGAGCAAGGAAAAAAAAATCAACTACATGGAAGCTGAATAATACCCTGCTTACACATCAATGGGTAATAGAAGAAATCAGAGATGGAATCAAAAAATTGCTAGAATCCAACGACAATGAAAACACTTCATACCAAAACCTTTCAGACACAGGAAAGACAGTCTTCAGAGGACAATTTATAGCAATAGATGCACATCAAAAAAGAAGAAAGGGATAAAATCATAACATTAACTACACAACTCAAACAAATAGAAATAGAACAACAAAGAAAGCCCACAGCCACCAGAAGAAAGGAAATAATAAAGATCAGAGAAGAAATAAATGAAATAAAGAACAGAAAAACAATAGAAAGAATCAACAAAACCAAAAGTTGGTTCTTTGAAAGAATCAACAAAATCGACAAACCACTGGCCAGACTGACAAAAGAAGAACAAGAGAGGACACAAATAAACCAAATAAGAAATGAAATGGGGGACATTAGAACATACCCAACTGAAATAAAAATGATTATAACAGAATATTATGAAAAACTATACTCCAACAAATTTGAAACTTAAAGGAAATGGATAAATTTATAGAAACACACGGCCTACCCAAACTACAACAAAGTGATGTTGAAAATCTGAACAGACCCTTAACAAGAGAAGAGATTGAAAAGTTAATAAAAAAACTCCCAACCAAAAAAAGCCCAGATGGCTTCGCTGGAGAATTCTACAAAACATTTACAGAAGAGCTTGTACCAGTACTACTCAAG
>NW_004443977.1:17587723-17621601 GCF_000243295.1 Trichechus manatus latirostris
ATTACAATAGACCCAACTGAAATAAAAAGGATCATAACAGAATATTATGAAAAACTATACTCCAACAAATTTGAAAACCTAGAGGAAATGGAGAAATTTCTAAAAACACAGTACCTACCTAAACTACAATATGGTGAAGATGAAAATCTGAACAGACCCGTAACAAGAGAAGAGATTGAAAAGGTAATAAAAAAAAACTCCCAACAAAAAAAGCCCTGACCCAGATGGCTTCACTGAAGAATTATACAAAATATTCAGAGAAGTGCTTGTACCAGTACTACTCAAGCTATTTCAAAGCATAGAAAAGGAAGCAACACTTCTGAATTCATTCTATAAAACCAGCATAACGCTGATAACAAAACCAGGCAAAGATGCACAAAAAAAGAAAATTACAAGTCAATATCTCTCATGAATATAGATGCAAAAATTCTCAACAAAATTCTAGCCGATAGAATTCAGCATCATATCAAAAAAAAAAATAATACCATACAACCAAGTAGGATTCATACCAAGTATGCAAGGATGGTTCAACTTTAGAAAATCAATCAACGTAATCCACCACCACGAGAAATCTACTGGAACTAATAGAAAGATTCAGCAGTGTAGCAGGATACAAGATAAATGTTCAAAAATTAGTTGGATTCCTATACACCAAAAAAGAGAATGATGAAAAGGAAATCAGGAAAACAATACCATTCATAATAACCCCTAAAAAGATAAAATTTGTAGGAGTAAATCTAACCAGGGATGTAAAAGTCCTATACGAAGAAAACTACAAAACACTACTGCAAGAAACCCAGAGGGATCTACATAAATGGAAAAACATACCATGCTCATGGATAGGTAGACTCAACATTGTGAAAATGGCAATTCTACACAAAACAATTTACAAATACAATGCAATCCTAATCCAAATACCAACAACATTCTTCAAAGAGACGGAAAAACTAATCAGTAACTTTATATAGAAAGGTAAGAAGCCCTGAATAAGTAAAGCACCATTGAAGAAGAAGAAAAAAGTTGGAGGACTCCTACCTGACCTCAGAACCTACTATAAAGCTACGGTATTCAAAACAGCCTGGTACTGGTACAAAGACAGACACACTGACCAAAGGAACGTAATTTAGAATACAGATGTAAATCCATCCATCTACAGTCACCTGATCTTCGACAAGGGCCCAAAGTCCATCAAATGGGGAAAAGACGGTCTTTTTAACAAACAGTGCTGGCAAAACTGGATATCCATCTGCAAAAAAATGAAACAGGACCCATACCTCACACCATAAACAAAAACTAATTCAAAAGGGAGCAAAGACCTAAATATAAAGCAAAAACTGTAAAGTTCATAGAAGAAAAAACAGGACCAATGCTACAGGGCCTAATACACGGCATTAACAGGATACAAACCATACCCATCAACACACAAAACATGATAGATAAGCTAGATAACTGGGATCTTCTAAAAACCAAACACCTATGCTCTTCAAAAGACTTCACCAAGAGTAAAAAGAGAACCAACAGACCGGGAAAAAATTTTGGGACAGTACAAGTCAGACAAAGGTCTAATCTCCATAATCTACAAGAAAATCCAACACCTCTGCAACAAAAAGACAAAGAATCCTATTTAAAAACGGGCAAAGGAAATGAAAAGACACTTCACCAAAGAAGATATTCAAATGGCCAACAGACACATGAGGAAATGCTCGTGATCACTAGCCATTAGAGACATGCAAATTAAAACCACCATGAGATACCATCTCACTCCTGCATTACTGGCACGAATTCAAAACCACTGGAAATAATAAATGTTTGAGGGACTGTGGGGAGATCGGAACTCTTACGCACTGCTGGTGGGAATGCAAAATGATACAACCATTTTGGAAAATTATATGATGCTTCCATAGAAAGCTAGAAATAGAAATACCATATGATCCAGCAATCCCACTCCTAGAAATATATCCTAGAGAAATAAGAGTCGTCACTCAAATAGACATATGCACACCTATGTTCTGGCAACGTTGTTCACAATAGCAAAAAAGTGGAAATGACCTAGAAGGCAATCAACAGATGAATGGATAAACAAACTATGGTACATACACACAATGGAATACTATGCAATGAGAAAGAACAACAATGAATCTGTGAACCATCGCATAACATGGATGAAACTGGAGGACATTATGCTGAGTGAAATAAATCAATCACAAAAGGACAAAGATTGTATGAGACCTCTGTTGTAAAAACCCATGAAAAAGTTCACACACAAAATGTAACAATCTTTGTTGGTTACCAGGGATGGGAGGGGTTGGGGGGTGAATACTAAATAGGCAATAGATAAGTGGTATCTTGGGTGAAGGGTGAGACAGTACACAATACAGGGGAAACTAGCACAACTTGTACAAGGAAAGGTCATGGAAGCCCCATAGACGCATCCAAACTCCCTGAGGGACTGAATTGCTGGGTGGAGGGCTCTGGGGACCATGGTCTCGGGGAACATCCAGCTCAATTGGCATAACACAGTTTATAAAGACAATGTTCTACATTCTACCTTGGTGAGTACTGTCTGGGGTCTTAAAAGCCTGTGAGCGGCCATCTAAGATACTCCACTGGTCTCATCCCTTCGGGAGCAAGGGAGAATGAAGAGAACAAGATACAAGGAAAAGATTAGTCTGAAGGACTAATGGTCCACAGCTACCAAGGCCTTCACCGGACTGAGTCCAGTACAGCTAGATGGTGCCCAGCTACCTCCACTGACTGCTCTGACCGGGATCACAACAGAGGCTTCTGGACAGAGCTGGAGAAGGATGTAGAACAAAATTCTAACTCACAAAAATAAAGACCAGATTTACTGGCCTAAAGGAGACTGGAAAAACCTCGAGAGTATGGCCCCCAGACACCCTTTTAGCTCAGTGGTGAAGTTATCTCTGAGGTTCACCGTTCAGCCTGGGAGTGGACAGCCCGGTAAAACCAAATGGGACTAACAAGGTACAGTAGTCCAGTGACAAGGGCCAGAAGGCAGAAGGGGACAAGGAAGCTGGCGATAGGGAACCCAAGTTTGAGTAAGGATATTGTTGATGTGTTGTGAGATTGTTAACCATTGTCATAGGGCAACACGTGTAGTAACTGTTAAATGAGAAACTATTTTGTTCTGTAAGCCTTCATCTTAAGTGAGAATAGCAGCACAATTGGAAGAGCATAGTGAATGTCACTGAACTGTGCATGTAGAAATTTTTGAAATGGTGTATCTTTGGCTATGTGTATTTTCACCAAAATAAAGGTTGAGAAGTTAGACGGTTGACATGTTGTGGGGTTATTAACCAATGTCATAAAACAATATGTGTACTACTGTTTCATGAGAAACTATTTGTTCCGTAAGCCTTCACCTGGAGTACAGTAAAAAAAAAAAAATCTTGCTAGTAGCCATCTAAGATATAACTATTGGTCTCGTACACTCAGAGCAAAAGAGAATTAAGACAACCAAAGACTCAAGGGAGTAATTAGTCCAAAAGACTAATGGACCACATGAACCACAGCCTACATGACACTGAGACCAGAAGCACTAGATGGTGCCCAGCTACAACTACTGACCACTGTGACTGGAATCACCACAGCAGGCCTGGGACAGAGCTGGAGAAAAATTGCAGAACAAAAAAATCAAATTCTCGAAAAAGACCAGACCTACTGGTCTTACAGAGATTAGAGGAACCCTCGAGACTATGGCCCTAAGACACCCTTCTGAACTGGAACTGAAGCAATTCTCAGAGACCACCTTTCAGCCAAACCGTATATAGGCCCATTAAATAAACAATAACCCCCAAGAGGAACGTGCTATTTAGAACAATCAATTACATGAGAGCAAAAGGGCAACATTTGCCCAAAGCAAAGATGAGAAGGCAGGGCAGGGTAGAAAACCAGGATGAAAGGAAACGGAACCTAGGATGAAAATGAGGAAAGTGCTGACACATTGTGGGGAACAAAAACAATGTCGTGGAACACTTTATGTGAAAACTATCATATGGGAAACTAATTTGCTCTGTAAACTTTCACCTAAAACACAATAAACAATTTAAAAAAAAAAATTACCCGTGGTATGTTATGTTGTGATTTTCTCTTGCTGCTTTCAAATTCTCTCCTTGTCTTTGGTTTTAAGGAATTTTATCAGGAAGTGGTGCAGCTTGCTCTTTTCATATTTCCTCTATTTGGAGTCCATGAAGCTTCCTATATTTTGAGGCTTGATTCGGTGTGCAGGTCTGGGAAATTGACTATGATTACATCTCTGAAAATTCTTTCTATGCCTTTAAAATTCTCTTTATGCTTGGTGATTTCATTAATTCTAATGTTTGATTTATTAATTGACTCCCATATTTCCATTTGACTTTGTTCATTTTTCTGTTATTTTCTCTTGTTTCTTCAGACTTGATAAGTTAATGTACTGTCTTATACTTCACTTATTCTATTGTCTGTCTGTTCAACTCTACTGTTGAGTGTTTCTCCTGGATTTTCTTATTCAGTTGCTGTATTCTTCATTTCCAGTAGTTCTCTTTGTTTTTGTGTTTTACAATTTCCTTATTGACTATATCAGTTTGTTTCTCCATTTTTCCATGATCTGCATTTGTTTGTTTTCTGCGTGCTTTGTGTGTATGTGTGTGTTTTAAATTTCACTTTAGATGAAGGTTTCCAGAGCAAACTACCTTCTCATTAAAACAATTAGTACACATATTGTTTTGTGACATTGGTTGCCAAACCCCAGGACATATCTATATTCTCCCCTTTTTGACCTTGGGTCACCTATTACCAGCTTTCCTGTCCACTCCTGACTTCTCGTCCTTGCCCCTGGGCTGTTGTGCTCATTTAGTCTTGTTTTATTTTATGGGACTTTCTAATTGTTGGCTGAAGGGTGAACCTCAGGAATGACTTCATTACTGAGCTAAAAGTGTGCCCCAGGGCCATACTCTCGGAGTTTCTGCAGTATCCGTCAGATCAGTAAGTCTAGTATTTCTTTTTTTCTTTTTGAGTTAGAATTTTGTTCTACATTTTTCTCCAGCTCTGTCTGGGACCCTCTATTGTGATCCCTGGCAGAGCAGTCAGTGATAGCAGCAGGGACCCTTAGTTGTGCTGGACTCAGTCTGTTGGAGACTGTAGTACTTGTGGCCCATTAGTCATTTAGACTAATCTTTCCCTTGTGGGTTTGGTTTTTTCATTCTGTCTTGCTCCAGATGGGGTGAGTCCAGTAAAATATCTTAGAAGGCTGCTCACAGGCTTTTAAGACCCGACACAACTCACCAAAGTAGAATGTAGAACAATTTCTTTATAAACCATGTTATGTCAATTTAGCTAGATGTTTCCAGAGACCATGGTCCCCACAGCTGTCAGCCCAGTAATTCGGTCCCTGGGGGAGTTTGGACTTGTCTATGGAGCTTCCATGACCTTACCTTGCACAAGTTGTGCTGGCTTCCCCGGTATTGTGTACTGTCTTACCCTTCACCAAAGTTACCACTTATCTATTGTCTACTTAGTGTTTTTCCACCCCCACCATTCCCCTCCCCTCCCTCGTAGCCATCAAAGATAACTTCTTTTTGTATGTAAACCTTTTCGTGAGTTTTTATAGTAGTGGTCTCATACAATATTCATCCTTTTGTAATCGACTTATTTCACTCAGCATAATGCCCTCAGATTCATCCATTTTGTAAGATACTTCGCAGATTTATCGTTGTTCTTTTGTATTGCAGAGTATTCCATTGTGTATATGTATTATAGTTTATTTATCCATTCATCTGTTGATGGGCATCTATGTTGCTTCCATCTTTTTGCTATTGTGAACAACGCTGTAATGAACATGGGTGTGTGTATGTCTATTCCTGTGAAGGCTCTTATTTCTCTAGGATTTATTCCTAGGAATGGGATTGCTGCACTGTATGGTATTTCTATTTCTAGCATTTTAAGGAAGTGCCATATTGTTTTCCAAATGGTCATACCTTTTTCCATTCCTGCCAGCAGTGAACTCCAATCTCCCCATAGCCTCTAAAACATTTGTTATTTTCTGGGTTTTTTTTATTTGTGCCAATAATGTCGGGGTGAAATAGTACCACATTGTGGTTTTGATTTGCATTTCTCTAATGGCTAGTGATCCCAAGCATTTCCTCATGTGTCTGTTAGCTTCTTGAATGTCTTCTTTTGTGAAGTGTCTGTTCATATCCTTTGCTCATTTTTTAATTGGATTATTATTTCTTTTTATTGTAGTGGTGGTGGATTTTTCTGTAGATTTTAGAGATTAGATCTTTGTCAGATTTGTAATACCCAGATTTTTTTTTTTTTTTTTCCCACTCTGTAGGTTCTCTTTTTACTGTTTTGGTGAAATCTTTTAATAAGCATAATTGTTTAATTTTTAGAAGATCCCTCTTATCTAGCTAGTCTTATGGAGTTGGTGTGTTGTTACTTATGGTTTTGTATTCTGTTAGTGCTGTGTATTAGGGCCTTTAGCATTGATCCTATTTTTTCTTCTATGACCTAGTTTTTGGTTTTATATTTATATCTATAATCCATTTTGAATTAGTGTATGTGTATGGTGTGGGGTATGAGTCCTGTTTCCTTTTTTTCAAAATGAATATGCAGATTTGCCAGCACCATTTTTTAAAAAGATTATCTTTTCTCCATTTGCTGGACTTTGGGCCCTTGTGGAAGATCAGGTATCCATAGGTGGATGAATTTATATCTGGGTTCTCTATTCTGTTCCATTGGTCAGTGTATCAGTCTTTGTACCACTACCAGGCTGTTTTGACTACCGTAGCTGTATAGTAGGTTCTGAAGTTAGGTAATGTAAGTCCTCCAACTTTCTTCTTCTTCTTCATTAGTGCTTTACTTATCCGGGGCCTCTTCCCTTTCCAGATAAAGTTTAGGATTAGTTTTTCCATCTCTTTAAATAATGCTGTTGGTATTTGGATTGGAATTGCATAGTATTTGTAGATTGCTTGGGTAAAATTGACATATTCACAATGTTGATTCTACTTATCCATGAGCACGTGGTTTTTCCATTTAAGTAGATCTCTTTTGGTTTCTTGCAGTAGTGTTTTGTAGTTTTTCCTTTTATAAGACTTTTACATCCCTAATTAAATTTATTGCTAAGTAATTTATGTTTTAAGGGCTAGTATAAATGGTACTCTTTCCCTAATTTCATTTTCATCATTCTCTTTATTTGTGTATAGGAATCCAACTGATTTTTTTATGTTTAACCTGTATCCTGCTACTCTGCTGTATCTTTCTATTAGCGCCAGTAGTTTTGTAGTGGAGTTTTTTGGGTTTTCTATGTATAGTATCATATCATCCGCAAATAGGGACAGTTTAACTTCTTCCTTACTAATCTGGCTGCCCTTTCTTTCTTTTTCTTGCCTTATTGCTCTAGCTAGGACTTCCAGTACACTGTTGAATAGGAGTGGTGACAAACGGCATCCTTGTTTTGTTCTTGTTCTCAGAGGAAATATTTTCAGCCTCTCTCCATTAAGAATGATGTTGGCTGTTGGTTTTGTATAGATGCCCTTTATTATGTTGAGGAATTTCCCTTATATACCTATTTTATTGAGAGTTTTTACCAGAAAAGTGTTTGGACTTTGTCAAATACCTTTTCTGCGTCAACTGAGATGATCACGTGATTCTTTTCTTGCCTTTTATTTATGTGGTGGATTATGTGGATTGATTTTCTAATGTTGAACCATCCTTGCATACCTGGTATGAATCCCACTTAGTCATGGTGTATTTTTTTTTTTTTTTTTTTTTGGATATGATGGTGAATTTTATTGGCTAGAATTTTGTTGAGAATTTTTGCACTTGTATTCATGAGAGATACTGGTCTGTAATTTTCTTTTTGGCTGGTGTTTTGGCCTGGTTTTGGCATCAGGGTTATGCTGGCTTCATAGAACGAATTCGGAAGTATCCCTTCCTTGTCTATATTCTGAAATAGTTTGAGTGGTACTGGTGTAAACTCTTCTCTGAATATTTGTCAGAAGTCTCCAGTGAAGCCATCTGGGCCAGAGCTTTCTTTTTTGTTGTGGGGAGTTTCTTTTACTACCTTTTCAATCCTTTCTCTTGTTATGTGTCTGTTCAGATCTTCAACTTCAGTTTATGTTAGTTTGGACAGATAGTGTGTTTCTAGAAATTTGTCCATTTCCTCTAGGTTTTCAAATTAGTTGTAGTGTAGTTTTTCATAGTACTCTGTTATGATCCTTTTTGTTTCACTTAGATCTGTTGTAATGTCCTCCATTTCGTTTCTTATTTGGGTTATTTGCTTTTTCTCTTGTTTTTCCTTTGTCAACTTGGCCAATGGTTTGTTGATGATGTTGATCCTTTCAAAGAACTAAAAGAAGCTGTGGGCTTCTTTTGCTGTTATGTTTCTATTTGTTCATGTTGTGTAGCTAATGTTTTGATTTTGTCCCTTTCTTCTTTTTTAACGTGTGCATCTATTGCTATAAATTGACCTCTGACCACTGCCTTTGCTGTGTCCCAAAGGTTTTGGTATGATGTGTTTTCATTTTCAATTGATTCTGGGAAATTTTTGATTCCATCTTTGGTTTCTTCTATTACCCAGTGGTATTTAAGCAGGGTGATATTCAGTTTCCATGCACTTGATTTTTTTCCTTTGTTTTCTTGTTGTTAATTTCTGCTTTGATGGTGTTGTGATCAGAGAAGATACTTTATATTATCTCAGTGTTTTGGATTTTGTTTAGGGTTGCTTTGTGGCCCAATACGTGATCTATTCTGGAGAATGCTCCATGTGCATTGGAAAAGAATTCATACTTTGCTGCTTTTGGGTGGAGTGTTCTATGTATGTCTGGAGGTCAAGTTGGCTGATTGTGGCTTTCAGATCTTCTGTATCTTTGCCGAGTTTCTTTCTAGATGTTCTGTTGTTTTCTGAGAGTGGTGTGTTGAAATCTACTACTATTATTATGGAACTGTCAGTTTTCTCTTTTGATTACTGTTAGAGTTTGTTTTGTGTATTTTGGAGCCCTGTCATTGGGTGTGTGGATATTTATCAGGGTTATGTCTTCAAGATGGAACATCACTTTAATCATATATTATGCCTTTCTTTGTCTTTTATGATGGATTTTGTTTTAAAGTCTATTTTAGCTGAGATTAATATGCCAATCCTACTCTTGTTTGGTAGCTGTTTGCTTGGTATATATATTTTTTCAATCCTTCTGTTTTTAATAAATTTATGTGTTTGTTTCTAAAGCGTCTCTTGTAGACAGCATATCAATGGATCCTGCTTTTTTATCCATTTTGTCACTCTGTGTCTCTTTATGGGTACATTTAGCCATTTACATTCACTGTAATTATTGGCAGGTTTGAGTTTATCGCTAACATTTTGTAGTGCTTTTTTCAAATTAATTAATTATTTTTGTGGCAATGTTTTGTTTGTTCCTCTTACTGTCCTGTGCTGAATTCCTTTTGTTTGTTGTTTTTATTTTATTTCTTTTATTTTTGTAGATTTTGTGTTTACTGATGCTTTGTGTTTTTCTTCTTTACTCTGATGAGTAGGTTTGTTAACTTCCTTTGTGGTTACCTTGAAATTTACCCTTAATTTCCTAGGTTTGAACAAGTCTTTTGTTACTTGGTATCACCTTACCTTTCTCTCCATTAGAAAGTTCTATACCTACACCATTTATTCCCTCTTTTATTGTTCTGATGTTCTTGTCATTTACAGATTAACCTTTCTGGTTACCCATTGTAAATCTTTTCCTTTTAATTAATCCTTGTGAGTTCTTTTCCTAGGTTGGTATCTGGCTGGTGCACTCTTGCATCCTAGATTTAGGCTGTGGTATGATGTTATTTGTTCTCAAATCGAAGGACTCTTTAATAATTCTTGGAAGTTTGGTGTGGTTTTTACATAGTCCCTTAATTTCTGTTTATCTGGAAATGTCCTGACTTCACCATCATATTTTAATGAGAGTTTTGCAGGATATATTATTGCTTGTTGGGAATTTTTTTCTTTCAAGGTTTTATATATACCATCCCATTGCCTTCTTGTCTGCATGATTTCTGGCAAGTAATCAGGGTTTTAGTCTTATTGTTTCCCTTCTATATGTGACTTTTTGTTTTTCTCGAGCTGCTCTCAGGATTATTTCTTTGTCTTTGGTTTTATACAGCGTGATTATGATATGATTTGGAGATTTTCTTTTGGGATCTATCCTATATGGAATTCATTGTGCTTCTTGGATGTTCAGCTTTTCATCTTTCATGATATTGGGGAAGGTTTTTGTCAGCAATTCTTCAATGTTCCTGTCTGTGTTTTCCAATTTCTCCCCCTGTTCTGGAACTCTGATCACTCGCCAATATTTGGTTTTGATTTTATCCCACAAAATTCTCAGGGTTTTTTCATTGTTCTTCATTCTTTTTTTTTCTTCAAAAAAAAAGCAGTATCCAAGTATTTTTCTTCAGTTACACTTATCTCGTATTCCATTGTTTCAAACCTGCTCCTCAGACTTTCTATGACCCTGTTCATTTTGGAAATCTTCTTTATCTTTTGGATTTATAATTGCTGCTATTGTATGATTTCTAGTTGTGAATTTATTTTGCCATTTTATTCCTGTATTATTTTCCTGAATTCTTCAATTGTTTTGTCTGTCTTTTCCATGATTTTGTCTATTTTTTCCTCATTTTTGTCTGCTTTTTCCTTCAACTCTTGGATAACTTTGTATATTAGAGATTTGAATTCCCTGTCAGTAGTTCCAATTCATTTTCTTCTACTGGAAAGTTATCTGGTCTTTTATTTTGGACGCCTACTGGAACCACCCTGTCCTCTTTTTTATTTTTTTCTTTTAACATGTTTTGATATTGTCTGGTGTCTTTGGGACATTCAGTAGTTACTTTCTTCATTTACTGATTATAGATTTGTTTGTGTCATCCTGCTTTTTTATTTTATTTCATTATGTCTGAGCAAGCAGGCTGTGAATTCTTTGTTGTTTTCTCATCTGTGGACGTGATATTTTTCACCTACTTATCAAATAGGCAGGGCTAGTTGCTCAGCTACGGTGCAGCATTGCAGGTCCAGAGGGTGTTATGTTTCCTGTTGGGAGCTCCATGAAGCTGCTTTCCCATATTCCCTGCAAACCAATCTCTGACAGAAGTCCAAGATGGTGAATCGGTGGTGTGTTAGCTGATATGGGACCTCCAGTCCATATCTCTCCTTGCTGTCTGTTTTCTGACAGTTTCTTATTCCATTCTGTGCTTGGTTGAGTTCTTTATCTCTTCTTTTGGTACTTAGGGTTCCAGGATTGACTTTTGTCTCTGTTTTACTTGATTTTTCAGATCTTTGCTGTGGAGGGATACTGTGTTGCTTCTGTCTATAGCACCATGTTGCTGATCCATAACCTAATTTATAGGTTTTGGTTTAGTTTTCTTGACATCCCTACAGCATAGGCTAACCACAGACTGCAAAGCCTTATTCAATCATATGGTCACCAGGGCCACAGGTAGTGGCCACACAGTCATCAGGTGCTGTTAGGAGTGAGATATGCTCTTGCCTTTGCATTGGAATGTTTATATTGTAACCAGTCAGTGGTATTAAGTATTATCACTCATTGGCAGTGGGGCGTAAGAGTCCAGCCCACTATGTGGGTAGAGGACTTGGAGGGAGAAGGGAGAGGAACTTGGGGGGAGACAGGGAAACCCATGGGGTTTTACTTGGTTCAAAACAGACAGAAGTGGGATTCCCTAGTACACCCGGTTCAGGTATCAACCAACCTGAACCATTCCAGAGGTAGTAAACACACTTTCATGGCTACACACAAGAGATGTTGTCATCTTTAACCAAGAAACAGGTGTCTGTGACACTCTGACCCCAGAAAAAAGTATTGTTATGGTCCTCTCCTGTTATGCCCCAATTAGTTAAAGAGGTTTTTATGCCCACCCCCCACATGTCTCTCACAGCTGCCCGATAGGTTCAGGTCAGGGGCTTCACACTCCAAGGCATGCCTTTGGTGCTTGAAAAGGGGAGTTGTCCACAGACGCAGCAGCTGTTTTTGTTGTGGACTATGGAGAAGCTGTGAGCCTACTCCAGGAAGAAGTTGGCAGCCCTGAAGGGAAGAAAGCAAACTAGGCTATAACTACAGTCAGAAAAACAGGTCTTTACCGGTACCAAGAGGGGTAAATCTTCCCCTTCTATTAGGATCACACTAGTGGCTTCCCCTTAGGTAGTGAGAACAGAGGCTGCTGTAGGCAGTTTCCCTGGCTGAGTGTACCATGCATACTGCCCCAGAGAGGTCACCTGAGGGGTTGTGAATAGTCACCCATTTTGCTGTATGCCAGAAAAGGAGACCCACTTCCATCCCCCATGGTATAGGAATAATTCTTTCCATGTAAAGCGTGATTGTCAAGGCCCTCCAGGCCATAGGATGAAAAGCTCACCAAGTTAGGCTGATCAGTTCCTCCGCCTCCAGAGGGATAAGGTAACCAATCCACCCTGTGGAGTGACCCATGATAGGTGCCAAGAGATGGTTCCACTTCCCAGCCCCAGGTCCTGGGGTATCAAGAGGACCATGCTGATTTGTTCAGGCAACAACCTTGGTGGATAATCTTCTGGAGCTTGTGACATTACTCCGATTGTTGCTGGAGAGCCACTCGGGGATCCTAGTATGGCATATGGAGCTAAAGCCCCAGTGGGAGCTGAATTTATCAACCACAAAACCTCAGGCATCACCTTGATCCACCCTGCCAAGGAAGTCTTTCCTGTAAGGGTTTGTGTTTGTTGTTTTAGGACATCGTTCTTCTTTTCCTCCAGGTCTATGGTTTGGGGCTTGTAGGGAAGGTGGTAATGCTGTTTTACCTTGTTCTCAGCCACCCTTCTGCACAGATCATGACCTGTAAAGTGTGTCCCTTGCTATCTATCAAACTTTCTGTGTATTCCACACATAACAGTCAATTTTTGTAATCCCTTCATTGTGTCGGTCTGTTTCACTCATTTACAGGGGAACACCTATGTCCAGCCTGTGACAGAATCCACATAAACGAGATCATACATCCTTTCTTCACTGGGAGTTAAGGGCCCTATATAATCTACCTGCCAGTTCATCACTGGCTGTATTCCCTTATATATCTTCCCAGGATCATGGGCATTGATGTGGGCACATGGGGCTTTGCCCTGAGTAAATGTCAAACCAAATGGTATCAGTGGAGGCTTGCACAGCCACCACCGTCCAAAGTGGTGGCATGCCTCAGCTAGAACCACCTGTGTACCAGGCATCTACTGGGAGAGGGTGGAGGTGGCTCTGATAGAGCACTAGCCTATGCTGGGACTTGATATGTCACTAGACCAAGTATGGCCTGTAACTCTTGGGACAACAAACTGGCAGAAAGGGCACTACACTTTTACACGGATGCATGCCATTTGGTCAGCGTAGCTGTCTGGGTGATAGCTGACAATGGTTTGTAAACTGCCCGTTCACCCACCTTTTTATGGGCAGCATTGTGCTAAGGGCTACTGCCCCTGCCCCTTTTAATGGCTCTACCTGACAGAGAGCATCATAGGCCATAACAATTGCTTCTCCGTGAGACTGTATAGATTTTCTTCTGCTCTCCACATTTGGGACCAAAAACCTAGGGGGAATTTAATTCCGTACTGATCTTGTCACAAGACCCAGCTAAAGCCATCCTCAGTGCTGTTCACGTCTAACTGGAAGGGTAACCCTTCGCACACTGTGCCCGGAACTTTCACTTGTGCAACAAACACGTTTGGTTTATCAAAATCTTGCTGTTGTTCATTACTCCAATCCCAAGAGGCACCCTTTTTTTTTAACAATCAATAGAAGGATCTCAAACACTGGGCCAAGTGGCAAATAAACACTCTCCAATACCCCAAAAGACCCACAAAGACCTGCATTTCTTTTGGCATCCTAGGGATGGGATAAGCTTGTACCTTTTCTACTATGGCTTCAGGCAACACATGGGTCTTACCCGACCAGACGAATCCTAGGAGTTTTACCGACGTACCCAGCCCCTGCACCTTGTGGTGATTGACAGTCCATCCTATCCCCTGTAGGTGGATGATTAGGGCATCTAGAAATTCCTGTAACAGAGAAATATCTTCAGCAGTTAATATGATGTCATCAGTGTAATGAAATCAGTGGAGAAGGGGAAAAGAATCACATCTCTAGCAATCAGACAATGTTAAATAGTGGGAGTATGTAGATATCCTTGTGAGAACACTTGGAATGCCCATTGTTGCCCCTTTAGTTGAAGGCAAACTTGTCCTGGGTGGACTGAGCTAGAGGAATACTAAACTACACATTGACCAGATCTAACACAGCATGATACGTGCTAAGGTCTCTACCAAGGGTTTCTAACAAGGAAGTTATGTTGGAGGCTGGAGTATGTATAGGAGGGATAACTTTGTTAAGTTCCCTACAGTCCATGGTCTTACACCAGGATCCATCTGGTTTCTTCGCAGGCCACACATGGCTATTAAAAGCACTGTGGGTTTCCCAGAGGATACCTACACTTTTTAGTTCCAAAATAGTTTCACTAATCTCCTTATGGCCTCTGGGCAGGTTATATTACTTGATGTCTACCACTCTTTTTGGTGAGGGCAGGGTCACTCTTTCTTATGCTGCATTCCGCCTCAGGGCTACCTTTACCACCTTCACTCACAGTTGGAATTTTCCCACAGATGTGGTCAAAGTCAGCCCCATGAGGACATCCATGTCTAGAATGTATTCTGCTATTGGGGAAAATATAACTTCGATATGGTTTAGGGGGACTGCGTCCAATTGTAGAGTCAGAAGTACCTGGCATACATGGATGGACTTTCCGCTGTACCCATCATTTGCCAAGGGGGTCCTTGAAACTGCTCAAGGTTTCCAAAGATAAGGGTGAACTCTGTCCCGGTATCAACCAAACGTAGCACCCATTGCTTGTTTTATCTTGAACAATTTTTTGTGACCTCTGCATAGGTCCTCCAGTCCCACTGACTGGCCCTGACCTGCTGGTGACCAAAGCCCCACCCCTAGTACCTAGGGATCTACAGAGTCCACCGAATGTCAAGGGGCACTTCGGTGTGAGGCACAGTAAGTTCTAGTGGGCGATACTGTTGCTCTGGCTTCAGATACTTGCAAAGGGTAAACAAAACTGCATTCATTTACTTACTTATCTTGCCTACTGCCTCTCAGGCAGCCACTAAGTTCACCCACATCTGTCCTCAGGTCACTTTCAAGCGTCCCTTGGATGGTCATTTCTCAGTCTTTCTTTTTTCTCTTCCCAAGGCTTGCATCTCTTCTCTCTAGCCTTCTTGGTTTCACTTAAATCAGCTAAGGCTTGTCCCATCAGGTACGTTGTCTGGCACATTAAGGGACTAACAATAACCGCCAGCTTGCTGTATCAGGAGGGAGGAATTGCCTGTAGGATTCTTGCTTTAATTCCTGCAGTGAAAAGTTCGTTGTTTGGCCCCTGGAAGTGCTCAGCATAAATGATGTGGCACATACCTAATTCCCAAAGTAACTACTGAATTCTGTTATGAAATACTATTTCCCAAATGAGCCAGGAAGATCTCCCTCATTTGGCCACGCCCTTATGAAACACAGAATATACAAATCTGAGATGGCGTGTATCTTAGGCTTGGTTCTCTAGAGAAACAAAACCAGTAAAGCTTATAAATCTCTGTATATAGGGATTTATATTAAGGAAATGGCTCACGTGGTTGTAGAGACTGGAACTTCTCAAATCCATGGGTCAGGCTGGAGGCTTGTCATCATTTACTCATCCACACCAGATAGCAAACCTGAGATTGGCAGATCAGACAGAAGGGCTCATGCTCACAGACTGAGAAGACTGACAAATCCCAAAATCAGCAGGCAAGACAGTAGGTAAGCTGCTAGCTCAAGTCCCAAGAACTGGAGGTCAGATGAACAAGAGCTAGCTGCAGGATCCAGAGAGAGTAAAAGTCTACAGGCCTTGGCAGAGAGTCCAGCTGTATTGGATGTAGGCCACACCCCAAAGGAAACTTTTAACTGGAGACACATCACTAATTTTATTGAACTGGAAGTTAAGAATGCCACCTGGCCACTTTGGACTCCTTATTCCTCTGGATCAACAGGAAAATCAACAATCAACTGATTGGCTACTCACAGCAGATCCCATCATGAAGGTGATCATATTATATCAACTCTCATCATGTGATCACATCATCATACGACTGCCAAACTACATCATAACTGACAAACCACTGAGAGTCATGGCCCAGCCAAGTTGGCACACAACCTTAATGATCATAGCCCATCCCTTAACAAATTGGCACCACCTGTACACATCTCCTTAAACCATACATAATTTCTGAATAAAGATAATTATAAAGTCATACTTGTGCCTAACATGATACAAGAAACATACACATACAAGGCAGAAATACTCATAACAATTACAGTCCCCATTTCTGCAACTGGTCACGTGGTTGTAACTGGTGTTTAGGACTACCTTCTTTTATAACCCATTCCATATCCCCTTTGCCGTCAACAAGCACCTCAGCTGGTCATGCTTTTTTGCCTCATGGGGTGTCCCAAACCTTCATTCCTAAACGGTCTGGGCCATTATTACTCACGTTGTAATGGGGTTGCTGCAGTTTTCCATTGACTTTATTCACAGGGCATAGTAGTACTAAGAGATACCCTAAGTGATCACTTGCATTCCAGACATACTGTTCTTTACCTCCTTTATGTTGTATCAATCCAACTTCATCTCGATAATCAAGATCAGTTACATCAGCCAATATGTTAACTCCTTTCTTTGCCTGTTAATCCAGAGGAATAAGGAGCCCAAAGTGGCCAGGCGGCATTCTTAACTTCCAGTTCAATGAAATTAGTGATGCATCTGCATTGGGCGATTCCCTTCCTTTGGAAGTAAGACCTCTAGACACACAGAGTATAAGGTCGCGGGGACAGGAAGCAAACTTTTGCAAGTGGTTCACTAGGAGTAATAGTGAGTGGTATCACTCCCATTTCCATCCTTTGATTTCTAGACCCATAAATCCTGTCTATGGGAGAAACAGTACCATATATTGGATGCTGGTTTAAAGCATATACAGCCTCCTGGAGAACATTGCCCCAACCCTGTGGAGCATTGCCACCTAGCTGGCGCAGTAATTGTATCTTTAGAAGGTCATTCAATCATTCTATCAAGCCACCTTCTTCAGAATGATGAGGAACATGGTACTACCAGTGAATTCCATGAGCATGGGCCCGTTGCTGCACTTCATTTGCTGTGAAGTGAGTCCCCTGATCCAAGGCAATACTGTGCCGGATACCATAATGGGGGATAAGGCGTTCTGTAAGTCCATGATGGTAGTTCTGGCAGAAGCATTGCATGCACGGTAGGCAAATCCATATTGAGAGTGTCTGTTTCATTAAGAACAAAACACTGTCTTTTCCATGATGGAAGCAGTGCAAAGTAATCAGCCTGCCACCAGGTTGCTGGTTGATCAACTTGAAGAGTGGTGTCATATGGGGCACTCAGTGTTGGTCTTTGCTACAGGCAGATTGGGCACTCAGCAGTGGCTGTAGCCAAATCGGCCTTGATGAGTGGAAATCCATGTTGCTGAGCCCATGCATAACTTCATCCCTGCCCCCGTGGCCACTGAGCCCATTGGACAATGAGAGGAGTGACTGGTTGAAGAGGATGACTGGTTTCTACAGAACGTGTCATCCTACTCACTTTATTAAAATTCTTCTCTGCTGAGGTCATCCTTTGGTGAGCATTCACATGATAGACAAATATCTTCACTTCTTTGACCAATTCAGAGAGGTCTAGCTATATACCTCCTTGACTCCAATTTTCCAATCATGTTCCTTCCAAGTCCCTGACCATCCAGCCAAACATTGGCCCAACCCATAAATCGGTATACAGTCTCACATCTGACCTTTTCTCCTTCCATGAAAAGTGAACAACCATTTGCACTGTCCAAAATTCTGCTCATTGAGAATGTTTCTCTTCAACACTGTCCTTCAGGGAGATCCCAGAAAGAAGCTGTAGTGCTGCCACTGTCTACTTTCCAGTGGTGCCTGCACAATCCATAGAACCATCTGTAAACCAGGCACGAGTTTTCTCTTCCTCAGTCAACTGATCATAATGAACTCCCCATGAGGTCATAGGTGCAGACTGAGAGATGGAAAGTAATGTGACAAGAGTGGAAACCGTGGGTGTTCAGGCCACTTCTTCATGCTATTTATTTGTGTCTTCAGGTCCTACTTGGGGCCAATCTCATATATACTGCCTCCATTTAATGATGGAGTGCTGCTGTGCACATCCAACTTTATGACTCTGTGGTTCAGATAACATCCAATTCATGATGAGCAACTCAGGCCACATGGTGACTTGGTGGTCCATATTTAAGTGTGGCAGGTTTTGCTCCAAAATCCTAAAGGTCTACACTGTGATTCACAAAGAGGGGTCTGCCAAAGACTCCAAACAACATCTCTATTTGCCATTGACACTTCAAGCATCCTTGGATCAGCTGAATCATATGGCTCAAGTGGTAGAGCTGCTTGCATGGCAGCCTGAACCTGTTGCAGAGCCTTCTCTGCAGCTTTTCGAGTCACTTGATAGATAGGCCTGGATACCACATCCAAATGAGGGATCTGTTGCTTCCAAAATTCAAAGAGGCCCACTAAGGATTGTGCCTCATTTGTAGATGTGGGAGGAGCCAGGTACAATAACTTATCCTTTGCTTTAGTCAGAATATCTCCACATGTCCCACACCACTGAACCCCTAAAAATTTCACTGAGGTAGAAGGTACCTGTATTTTTGTTGGATTGATTCCCCAACTGCTAGCATGCAAATGTTTTACCAGTAAGTCCAGAGTCATTGACACGTCTTCCTTACTACATCCAATCAGCATGTCACCTATGTAATGGGCCAGTGTGACATCTCATGGAAGAGAAAAATGATTAAGGTCCCTGTGGACTAAATTATGACAGAGAGCTGGAGAGTTGATATAGCTCGAGGTAGGACACTGAGGGTGTATTGTCCTTGCCAGCTGAAAGCAAACTGCTTCGGATGGTCATTCAAAACAGGTGTGGAGAAAAAGGCATTAGCTAGATCAACAGCTACATACCAGGTATCAGGAGATGTGTAAATTTGCTCAAGTAATGCAACTAAATCTGGAACAGCAGCTGCAATTTGAGTCACCAGCTGGTTAAAGTTTCGAAAATCCACTGTCACTCTCCAAAATCCATCAGTTTTTTTGCATAGGCCAAATAGGTAAGTTGAATGGGGACGTGGTGGGAATCACCACCGCTGCATCCTTCAAGTGCTGCTGGTGGCAATACTCTCCACAATTCCTCCAGGAATGCGGTATTGCTTTTGGTTTACTATTGTACTATTTTGGTTTACTATTTCGCTAGGTAGGAGCAGTTCTAATGGCTTCCGTTGGCTCTTCCTACTATAATAACCCTTACTCAATTTGTCAGGGATCCAATGTGGGGGTTCTTCCAGTTGCTGAGTATATCTATTCCAATTATGCACTCTAGAACTGGCGAAATCATTACAAGATGGGTTTGGGGACCCAATGGAACCAGTGAGAGGTGGACAAGAGCTTGGAATCCATTAATAACCTGACTTCCATATGCCCCTACTCTGACTGGCGGGCCACAGTGACGTTTTGGGTTTCCTGGAATTAGTGTCATTTGAGAGCCAGTATTCAGTAATCCCTGAAAAGTCTGATTATTTCTTTTTCCCTAATGATCAGACACTCTTGTAAAACGTTGTAGATCCCTTTGGGGAAGGCTGGGAGAAAGATTAAGAGAATAAAGTTTTGGCAGTGTAGTGAGGTCCTCTTCCTCAAGGAGACCAGGCCTCCCCTTCATTCAAGGAGTTGTGGGTTTTTAAACTCACTCAAGTCTAGGAATTTATTGAGGAGCCATGACTCTCCATTCTGGCAATTCAAATTAGATTGCTGTTCAGTAGACCTAGAATTATTCTACTCATACAGAACAAGTAAATATTTAGTAGATTTCCTATGTATTTCACTCCTAGGGACACTATGACTATGTAATCAATGCCATATGTCTATATGCATCAGACTATTCTGATTACTGCTTTGATTCCTCTGTCCACTACAGTAACAACACCCACCTTTTATATCTCAATTGAGTGTCACCATTTTGTCTCTACTACCACGAGATCCAATCAGCCCCATTGTAGTTAGCTGTCTTAATTCAGTTAAGGCACTTCCCACTGTCAAATCTGACTTACATAAAATAGCAATCACAGCTATCTTCAGTGATGCTGGGGCTCCCTTCACAAATTTATTCCTCACCATTGTGGCAAAAAGTGTGTCCTCTGGCCAATCAGTGTGTGGGTCTGTGAGTTTCTGATAAATCCACCGTAGCATGCAAATTTCCCTAAGTCTTTGGATACCTTCTTCTACAGTATACCAAGCCAGGTCTGGTACTTCAACTTGATTTAGTGTAGGCCTCTGCATAATCCATGCTTCAGAGACCCAACCATATAAACTGTTAGATCCTTTCCTAACTTCTCAAGCTGAAGCAGTGAAGGAAGATTCTGTGCTTCATGGGCCCATAACAATAAACACAGACTTATCCATCTTTATGTTCCCTGCACTGTTATCCCATAACCTTAACAGACATTCTAACATATATTCCCCAGGTTTCTACTTGTACATATTAGAAAAGTCAGGCAGTTCTTTTGGAGTGTGGAGTACCTCCTCCTAGGTCACACTTTTTACTTCATCTTTTGGGTCTCTCTGGGACTCAAGTTTAGTTATAGGTCTAGAAGCTAAAATCGTTGATGTGGATGTGTTTTGAGAACATTCAGCATTTTCTTGTAAAGTGTCTACCTGTGGTGATGACCCAGGCAATGACTGAGACAAAGGCCCTTTAGACACAGCTGGATTAATCTCATTAGATGGGGGTGGAGGTGTTAATGGTTTTACTGGGGAGGGTGGCTTAGCAGACAAAGATGAAGTAATCTCTTCAGATGAAAGTGAGAAGGTTGGTTCTGTTGGCAGGAGTGATTCAATGGAATTAAGGGCTCGATGTCCCAAGATTCCTGCTTATCTGCCCATATGTCCCCATATCAAGTTTCAGAAGCCCATTTCTTCCCAATCAATGCCATCACTTTAACTTCAGACACCACTCGAGGTTAGGAATGCAGTTGGCATTGTAATTCAACCACTCTTAAGATAGGACACTGGGTTTAGTTTTTGGCAATATTAGCTTTGTTACTACAAGAAATAAGAGTTTCTTTCATGGCACAAGTGGAAACTTTATGGTCATTTATGTGGTACTTGAGCTTTTACTCTGAAGCCCTGAGCTTATCTCTTCCTTTCACCACTTTTCCTAAGAAAGTAGAGCCAATCAACTACCTTCCTTATACTTCTTATTATGACAAAATTGTAGAAATGTATCAAACATGTGATCACTAGGAGCCTCATCTTTCACCAATATCTGATCTACTCGTGGTGATATTTTGCATATTTGTATTGCCACTAAACACCATGAATTTTCAGTACCCTCTTTACTGCTGGAAGCAGTCATCAACATCTTCAATACTAACCAGACTTGAGAAAAAAATTAGAAAATTCATCATTAAAATTTTGTTTCTGTAGAACCACTCTTGGTACCAAATGTCTTAGGCTGAGTTCTCTAGAGAAGCAAAACCGGTAAAGCTTATAAATATCTATATAGAAACATTTATATCAAGGAATTGGTTCACGTGGTTGTACAGGCAAGAACGTCCCAAATCCATGGGTCAGGCTGGAGGCCTTTTTGATTCATATAGTCACAGGGGCTGGGAAACCCAAGATCCCAGGTCAGACAGCAGGGCTCTTGCTCACAGGCTGCGAACATCTTGGCCTTCTGGTAGACAATTCTGTCAGCATTGGAAACTAACCCCTGAACTGCTTCCAAATCACTGGAGACTGGCAAGTAAGTCCTAGACCAATAGCCATCTTTGTGGAGAGTTCTTACCCATGGAATCAGAGACCCGAGACAAGTGATAAAATACACAAATCTCCCCTTCCTTTAAATCAGAAGGGAGGCTAGGGGGCATAAAACTAGTGACAGATACACAAAAGCAGCCAAGAAACCCTCCTTGCATAAATCGCAGGCAAAAACATGCTGGTAAAATATGGATCTTGCATATCCATAAAGCATAGAAATGCATCTTGAGTCAACTCAGTTATTTAAAGTCATTGAGAGACTTATAGAAAGCATGCAAACTAAGTGAAGAATATGAAAATTATGCCGTATGCACCAAGTTTATCCTTGAACTGCCCTGGGAGGACAGTATCAAAATGACATTTAAAAGGTAGGAGAGAGGAATTGTGACATTCAGTTACACAAGACAAAAATATCCAGGTGTATTCTGTTGGGAAGGAAAGTAGATGCAGATGGTTTCAAACATTTCAGATCCTTTGAAACTGTATTTCTGGAGTGAAGTTGTTAAGAGTGTTTGCTATACAACACCGGCCTCGATATGATATGACAATTCTTTTCCATTGACTAATTTGCAATATCTAATTATTCTTTCCTCCTTCTGCAATATGCAGATGACACATCCATGCTCGCTGAAAGCAAAGAGGACTTGAAGATTTTAACTGATGAAGATCAAAGAGCACTGCCTTCAGTATGGATTACACCTCAACATAAAGAAAACAAAAATCCTCACAACTGGACCAATAAGCAACATCATGATAAATGAAGAAAAGATTGAAGTTGTCAAGGATTTCCTTTTTTCCTGGATCCGCAATCAACTTCCATCGAAGCAGCAGTCAAGAAATCAAATGACCTACTGCATTGGGCAAATCTGCTGTGAACGACCTCTTTAAAGTGTTAAAAAGCAAAGATGTCACCTTGAAGACTAAGGTGTGCCTGACCCAAGCCATGGTGTTCTCAATCACCTCATATGCATGCAAAAGCTGGACAATGAATAAGGAAGACTAAAGAAGAATTGTCATCTTTGAATTATGGTGTTGGGGAAGAATATTGAATATATCATGGACTGCCAAAAGAACGAACAAGTCTGTCTTGGAAGAAGTACAACAAGAATGCTGCTTGGAAATCTGAATGGCCAGAGTTCATCTCACATACTTTGGGCATGTTATCAGGAGGGATCGGTCCTTGGAGAAGGACGTCATGTTTGGTCAAGTAGAAAGTCAGGGAAAAAGAGGAAGACCCTCAACGGGGTGGATTGACACAGTGGCTGCAACAGCGGGCTTAAGCAAAACAAGGATCATGAAGATGGTGCGGTGCAGGACCAGGCAGTGTTTCCTATTTTAGTACATAGGGTCGCTATGAGTCGGAACTGACTTGAAGGCACGTTAAGTAACACTTATTCTTCTGAATATCCTTCTGAAGCAACCTAAACACAGGAGTTATTTAAAATACAGAATAAGACAGAGACTTATGGAGTTAAGAAAAATAAATTAATTTTATTATTTCACGTTCAATAGGGAATTATTTCTGAACTTTTTTTTCTAAATCAAGGATTGTAAAATGTAGCTGCATTTTGGCAAGGTCTCTGGATTATGCAAATGTTTAAGCATTAGACTAATAACTGAAAGATTGGTGGTTTGAACTCACCTAGCAACTGGAGATCTGTTTCACAAAGGCCATAGCCTTGAAAATCCTACAGAGTAGTTCTAATTTGCACACAAGGGGATTACCATCATTTGGAATCAACTACAGACAACTAAAAACAACAATTATTGTTTCTTGATTTGAAATAGCTTCTAAATATCTTTTTTAGTATAAGGTGCCCTTTTGGTGTGGTGGTTGAGCACTGGGCTGTTAACCAAAAGGTTTGTGGTTTAAGAGTAAAAGATGTATAAAATGTGGAAATGCAGAATTTTAAAATCATATGGTAACAGACTTGCCCATCATTGAACTTGTACTGACACCACTCTACACTAAACAAAAGATGTGGTAACACGCACACTCATGTCGAATTCGCACTGAATCTCCTCTACATAATTAATGATTCTCAGGACCCAAAACATCAAATCAAACCAGTTTGTGTTGAGTTGATTTCAACTCACGGTGACCTCAGGTGTGCTCCATAATTTACAGAGGTGTCTCTGAGTGGATCTGAACCTCCAGTCTTTGGGGTAGTAGCCAAATTGTTACCCTCTGCACGACCCAGGAGCTCCAAATTCTCAGAAGAGGAGATTCATAAGTCCAATTTCTAAGGGGACTTAAAAAAGATAATGGCAGTATCTTTCCTAAATGCTGTGTGCACTGCTGACTATCAGTGTTTCTTTCTTACCCTCTGTGATATTAACTAGTTACTTTGACACACAAACCTCCCTCCCTAAAATACTCCCAAATAGCTCTGAAAAACTATGTGCTGTTTTGTAGATTTCCTGATTGCTGATTAAATGAACTAATTCCTATAAACTGCTCAACATGGAATCTGCAACAAAATAGAAATTTAATTATAAAACAAAAAAACTTTTAACATCTTTGAAATCCAATTGCTTTCCTTCCTTAAGATTTCCAGAAGTATGATTTTTATTTGGATTTTTCTACTATTAGGCCTTTACATTTCATCTTTTAGCCTCCTTTAATATTTTGTTTCCACAGCAAGAAATGTGAAAAGGAAACTTGAAGGAGAAAATAACCTTTCATTATTATTTTAGACATTCAGTCCTAATTATTAAACAATATTATGGCATGATGCCATTCCTAAAATAAAAGTGCATAGGTTTATACAGACTCATAATACATTAGCAGATGCATAGAAGAAAAATCTGCAGAAAGAATAAACACCAAACTGTTCACAATGATTGTCTTTAAGGTTAAGCAATTAACCACTTGCCATCAAGTAGATTCTAACTCCTGGCAACTCCCTGTATGCAGAGTAGAACCCTATTCCACAGAGTTTTCAAAGCTGTGCTCTTTCAAAAGCAGTTCACCAGGGCTTTCTTTTGAGGCATCTCTGGGTGAGTTTGAACCACCAACCCTTCTGTTAGCAGTTGAGCGCTTAACCTCTTAATAGTTTGTGCCACCCAGTGGTGCCTTGGGCTTAGAGTTGTCATTGTCATTTTTAGTTGCCTTTGAGTCGATTCCAACTCATGCTGAGTATAATAGACTTACTTTTTTTTCTAATCGATATATTTCTGTTAAAATTTCAATGTTTTAGTAGTTACTGCGTTTCTATAATCACAAAAACAACAAAAATATTAAAAGTACTTGATTCTCTACCCAATTATATTGGTCAGTACAATCCATATTCCTTTTAGATACCAACACTACTATGTGTATGTGTGAACACATATGTGTGTACAAACATTACAGAGCCCAAAAACCCATGTTAAATGATGCAAAGATTATCAGGAAGAAATGAAAGTACCGTCTATGTTTCCCACAGACCCTTATGTAACCCGACCCCGCTAACCTCCCTTTGTATTTGTTAGGACTTTGCCCTCCTGGTGCGCCTGTGCAGAAATTCCCCCCACCAACCCCTTGCGCCTGTGCAACTGCCCCCTGCGTCTGCTCAACCATCGTCTTACTGCCTAATCACATAAAAGCCCTACCTCCCCACCATTCCGGGGGTCGGATCTGAGGAACTTCTTGCTGGCTCCTTCCTCTGCACCTTGCAAATAAAGTTACTTTCTTTTTCTCAAAGGCCAGTGTCCAGATTATTGGCAGGTCTGAGCACACCAGCCAAGGACCCACCTTATTCCTATTGCTTATTAAGGCTTATTCCCCACTTGCTTCCCTGTGACCTTCACCTGCCCTGTCTTACAACATTCAGATTTGTCATTTTGACCCATAGGACACTGAGTCTAGAAGTGGTCCTTTGCGTTTGATCCTCGTTGTTTCTCCATGGACTCTGCTTAGTCTTTTGGCTCTCAGACATCTCTAACTCTCCTTCCATGCTCCAGACTCATGATGGGAATCCAATCCCAGAACTTATCCATTCTGCAGGGAACAACTTGTCTGGAAATGTGGGTACATACTTGGGGAAGAAGAAGGATCAGAACAGAATAATCGGTAGAATTTTTTCTTTATGTAAATGCTTAAAGCCTGGAGAACATTTGGCATTAACCTAAAATACTACTTCTTGAACAAAGCACAACCAAGCCATAGTGATATCATCTATCTATCTATCTATCATTGATCAATTGCTTGCTTGCTTTAGGTGAAACTTTATAGAGTTAATTAGTTTCTCATTGTACAATTTATACACAAATTATTTTGTGACATTGGTTGCCATCCCCTTCCACACTCCAATTCTCTGTTTCCATCATCCACTTTTCCTGTCCCTTCCTGCCTTCTCATTATTGTTTTTGCATACATTGCCCATTTTTTCTCATATACATGATTGAACTAAGAAGCATGTTCCTCACATGTGGTATTTTTTTGTTTTATAGACTTTCCTAATCTTTGGCTGAAGGGTGAACTCTGGGAGTAGCTTCAGTTCTGAGTTAAAAGAGTGTCCAGGGGCCATAGGCTTGGGGACTACATCTAGTCTCTGTCAGACAAGTAAGTCTGGTCTTTCATTGTGTGAATTTGAATTTTTTTCTACATTTTTCTCCTACTCTGTTGAGGAGCCTCTACTGTGATCCCTGTCAGAGCAGTTGGTGTTGGTAGTAGGGCACCATCTAGTTCTTCTGGGCTCTTGCTGGTGGAGGCTGTCATACCTGTGGTCCATTGGTCCTTTGGACTAATATTACCCTTGGGTCTTTGGTTTTCTTCATTCTCCTTTGCTCTGGATGGGATGGGACCAGTAGATGTATCTTAGATGGCCACTCAGAAGCTTTTAAGACCCCAGATACTAGTCAGCAAAGTTGGATATAGAACATATTCTTTATGAACTATGTTATTCCAATTGATCTAAATGTCTCCTGGGACCATGGTCCCCAGCGCTGAGTCCCAGTAACTCAGTTCCTAAGGGTGTTTGGATGTGTCTATAAAACTTCAGATGTTTACCTGTGTTTTATTGACTATGCAAAGGCTGTGTGGATCATAATGAATTATAGATAACCTTGTGAAGAACGGGAATTCCAGAACACTTAATTGTGCTCTTGAAGAGACTGTACATAGATCCAGAGGCAGTCCTTCAAACAGAACAAGGAGATAATGTGTTGTTTAAGATCAGGAAAGGTGTGTGTCATGGTTGTATCCTGTCACCATACTTATTCAATCTGTATAATGCGTAAATAATCTGAAAAGCTGGACTACATGAAGAAGAATGGGCAGCAGGATTGGAGGAAGATTCATTAAAAATCTCTGTTATGCAGATGGCACAAACTTGCTTGATGAAACTGAAGAGGACTTGAAGCACTTACTGATGAAGATCAGACTACAGCCTTCAGTATGGATTACACCTCAACGTAAAGAAAACAAAAATCCTCACAATTGGACCAATAAGCAACATAATGATAAACAGAGAAAAGATTAAAGTTGTCAAGGATTTTATTTTAACTGAATTCACAGTCAATGCCCATGGAAGAAGCAGTCAAGAAATCAAAAGACGCATTGCATTTGGCAAATCTGCTACAAAAGACCTCTTTAACGTGTTTAAAAAGCAAAGATATCACCTTGAAGAATAAGGTGCATCTGACCCAAGACATGGAGTTTTCAATCACCTCATAGGCATGCAAAAGCTGGGCAATGAATAAGGAAAACTGAAGAATTGATATCTTTGAATTGTGATGTTGTCAAGGAATTTTTAATAGTCTATGGAACTTCCAAAAGAATGAACAAATCTGTCTTGGAAGATTGTTGCTGCTTAGAAGCAAGTATGGCAAGGCTTCATCTCATATACCTTGGACACGTTAACAAGAGGGCCCAGTCCCTGGAGAAGGACATCATGCTTGGTAAAGTAGAGGGTCAACAAAAAAGAGGAAGACACTCAATGAGACGGATCTACACAGTGGCTGTAACAATAAGTTCAAGCTTAACAACAATTATGAGGATGGCACAGAACTGGGCAGTGTTTCATTCTGTTGTACATAGGATTGCTGTGAGTCAGAACTATATGGTGCCTAACAACAACAAGAACAACAACATGAAGCATCTATGTCTTTGCCTTGATCAAGTTGTACTGGCTTCTTCTATATTGTGCAATGTCTTTCCCTTCACCAAAGTTAACACTTATTTACTATCTAGTTAATGATTTCCTCTCCTGACTCCTCCCCCCTCTACTAATCATCCAAGATTTTTTCTTCCTGTGTGTAAACATTTTCTTCAGTTATAATAGTGTTCTCATACAGTATTTGTCCTTTTGTAATTAACTTATTTCACTCGGCATAATGACCTCCATATTCATCCATGTTGTAAGATATTTCACAAATTCATCATTTTTCTTATGGTTGGGTAGTATTCCATTGTGTGTATGTACCATAATTTGTTTATAAATGCATCTGTTGATAGGCACTTGGTTATTTCTTTTTGCTGTTGTGAATAATGCTGCAGTGAACATGGTTTTGCATGTGTCTGTTCACGTGATGACTCTTATTTCTGTAGGATATATTCCTACCAGTGGGATTGCTGGATAGTATGGTATTTCTACTTCTAGATTTTAAGGAAATGGCATATTTTTTCCATAGTGGTTGGACCATTTTACTTTCCCACCAGCTGTGCGTAAGAGTTTCAATCTGCCCACAACCTCTCCAACACTTGTTTTTTTCTGTTTTTTTGATTCGTGCCAGTAACGTTGGTTGAGACAATATCTGTCTTAGTTATCTAGTGCTGCTCTAACAGAAATACTACAAGTGGATGGCTTTAACAAACAGAAGTTTATTGTCTCACAGACTAGTAGGCTGAAAGTCCAAACTCAAGGCATCAGCTCCAGGGGAAGGCCCTCTCTCTGTCGACTTGGGGGGAAAGTCCCTGCAACCAGTCTTCTACTGGTCTAGGAGCTTCTCTTCACAGGAACCCCAGGTCCAAAGGACACACTCTGCTCCCAGAACTGCTTTCTTGGGTGTGTGAGGTTCCCATGTCTCTCTACCTCAAAAGATATTTGCTTAAGACACAATTCTATCTTGTAGATTGAGTTCTGCCTCATTAACATAACTACCACTAATTCCATATCATTAACAGTGTAGAGACAGTATTTACAACACAGAGGAAAATCATGTCAGATAACAAAATGATGGACAATCACACAATACCTGGAATCATGGCATAGCCAAGTTGACAGATATTTTTGGAAGACACAATTCAACCCATGACAGTATCTCAGTGTAGTTTTGATTTGCCTTTCTCTAATGGCTAACGAATGCGAGCATTTCCTCACGTGTCTCTTAGTCGTCTGAGTATCTTCTTTTGTGAAGTGTTTGTTCATACTCTATGTCCATTTTTTATTTGGATTATTTGTCTTTTTGTTGTTGAGATGTTGCAGTATCTTGGAGATTTTAGAGATTAGACCCTTATCGGATATGTTGTAGCCTTTTTTATTTTCCCCCTCAGTCTGTATGGTCTCTTTTTACTCTGCTGGTGAAGTCTTTTCATGAGCACAAGTGTTCAATTTTTAGGAGATCCCAGTTATCTAGTTTCTCTACTGGTGTTTGTGCATTAGTTATGGTTTGTATCCTATTCATGCTATATATTAGGATCACTAGCATTTTCCCTATTTTTTCTTCCATGATCTTTAAAATTTTAGGTTTTATATTTAGGTCTTTGATCCATTTTGAATTAGTTTTTGTGTATAGTGTGAGGTATGCGTCCTGTTTCATTATTTTTACAGTTAGACGTCCAGTTTTGCCAGTACCATTTGTTGAAGAGACTGTCTTTTCCTCATTTAATTGACTTTGTGTCTTTGTCAAAGATTAGCTGACCGTCAGTGGGTGGATTTATGCCTGGGTTATCAATTCTGTTCCATTGGTCTATGTATCTGTCTTAATAACAGTACCCGGCTGTTTTGACTACCACGGCTGTGTAATAGCTTCTAAGATCAGCTAGTGTGGGATCTCCTACTTTGTTCTTTTTTGATAAAGCCTTATTTATCTGGGGCCTCTTTCTCATCATATAAAGTTAGTGATTAGTTTTTACATCTTGTTAAAGAATGTTGTTGGTATTTAGATCAGGATTGCATGATACCTGCAGATTGCTTTGGGTAGAATTGACATTTTCTCAATGTTGAATCTTCCTATCTACGAGCATTGTATGTTTTTCCATTTATGTTGGTTTCTTACAGTAGCGTTTCGTAGTTTTCTTTGCGTCCCTGGTCAGATTTATTCCTATTTATTATTATTATTTTTAGGGACGATTATAAATGGTATTTTTCTTGACTTCCTTTTCAAAGTTATCTTTGTTGGGATGTAGGATTCCAACTGATTTTTGTAAGTTGATTTGTATTCTGCTACCCTGGTAAAGCTTTCTCTTAGTTCCAGTAGTTTTATAGTGGAATCCTTGGGATTTTCTATGTATAGGATCATATCATCTGTGAATAGAAGTAGTTTTACTTCTTCCTTTCCGATTTGGATGCCCTTTATTTCTTTTCTTGCCTTATTGCTCTAGCTAGGACTTCCAGCATGGACTTCCAGCACAATGTTAAATAAGAGTGGTGATGAAAGGCACCCTTGTCTTTTCCTGTTCTCAGGAGGAATGTTTTCAGCCTCTCTCCATTGAGAATGGCGTTAGCTATTGGTTTATAGATACTATTCATTATGATGAGGAATTTCCTTTCTATTCCTATTTTGCTGAGAGTTTTTATCAGGAATGGATGTTGGATTTTATCAAATGCCTTTTCTGTATTAATTTCAATGATTATGTGATTTCTTTTTACTGTTGTTTTATTTATGTGGTGGATTACTTTGATTGGTTTTCTAATAGTGAACCATTCTTGCATACCTGTTATGATTCCCTGGTATAATACCGTCTTTGATGGCTTCTATTACTCGGCTGCTTTTAAGCAAGGCATTATTCAGTTCCCATGTATTTGATTTTTTATACTTGCTCTTGCTGTTATTTATCTCTGTTATTACGGTGTTGTGATCAGTGAGAATGCTTTGTGTTATTTCAATGTTTTGGATTTTATTGAGGATTGCTTTGGGGCCTAAAATATGGTATATTCTGGAGAATGTTCCATGTGAATTAGAAAAATATGTATACTTTGCTGCTGTAGGGTGGAGTGTTCTATATATGTTTATGAGGTTCAATTGTTCGATTTTAGCCTTTAGATCTTCTGTATCTCTGTTGAGTTTCTTTCTATATGTTCTGTCCTTTATGGAGAATGGTGTGTTGAATCTCTGTTTTTGCAGGACTATCTATTTCTCTTTTCAGTGCTGTTATATTTCCTTTTATGCATTTTGGGGCCCTATTGTTGGGTGCATATTTATTAAGGTTATGTCTTCTTGGTGGACTGTCCCATTAATCATTATATAATGTCCAACCTTGACTTTTATTGTTGATTTTGCCTGAAAGTCTATTTTGTCTGAAATTAATATTGCCACTCCTGCCTTTTTATGAATACTTTTTGCTTGATATATTTTTCCATCATTTAATTTTTAATAAATTTATGTATTTGGGTCTAAGATGGTGTCTATCCATTCTACTAATCTCTCTCTTTCTTTTGTTTTGTTTTTACAAGACTAGGTATTTTCTTTTCTCTTTTTCTTTCTTTTTTTATTGTTTTAGTTAAATGAAGTTTACATTTCAAGTTAGTCTCCCATACAAAATTTTATCATACATTGTTATGTGACCCTAATTGCTCACCCTTTCTGTGACAGGACAAACCTCCTTTCGGCCCCTGATTCCCCATGACCATTCAACCAACTCCTAACCCTCTCTGCCTTCACATCTCACTTCTGGACAGAAGCTGCCCCTTTCGTCTCATGTATCTACTTGACTAAGAGGCACACTTTTCACGAGTATCACATTATGTCCCACAGTTCAGTCCAAGCCCCATCTGAAAAGTTGGCATCAGAAACTCTTTTAGTTCTGGGCTGATAGAGGGTCCAGGGGCCATGCTTTCTGGTGTACCACCAACCTCAGTCAGACCATTAAGACTGGTCTTCTTACTAGAATTTGAGTTCTGCACCCCATCTTTTGCTGCTCCATCAGGGACTCTCTGTTGTGTTCTCTGTCAGGACTGTCCTTGGTGGTAGCCAGGCACCATCTAGTTCTTCTGGTCACAGGCTAATGAAGTCTCTGGTTTATGTGGACCATTCTGCCTCTTTGGCTAATAATTTCCTTGTGTCTTTGGAGTTCTTCGTTCTCTTTTGCTCCAGGTGGTTGGGACCAGTTGATGCATCTTAGATGGCAGCTTGTAAGATTTTAAGACCCCAGACACCAATCACCAAAGTAGGTTGAAAAACATTTTCTTAATAAGCTATGTTACGTCAGTTGACCTAGATGTCCCCTGAAAGCATTGTCCCCAGACCCCGATCCCTGCTACTCTGTCTCTCAAAGTATTTGACTGTATTTAGGAAACTTCTTAGCTTTGGTTTAGTCCAGTAGTGCTGACTTCCCCAGTAGTGTGTGCTGTCCTTCCCTTTGCCTAAGATGATTCATATCTACTATCTAGTTAGTGAATACCCCTCACCCTCCCTACCCACCCCCCTAACCATCAAAGAATATTTTCTTCTGTGTTTAAACCTTTTCTTGAGTTCTTATAATAGTGGTCTTATACAGTATTTGTCCTTCTGTGACTGACTAAATTCACTCAGCATAAAAAGTTCCAGCTTCCACCATATTATACAATGTTTCACACCTTCATCGTTGTTCTTTATCGTTGCATAATATTCCATTGTGTGGATATACCATAATTTGCTTATCCATTTGTCCGCTGATGGGCACCTAGGTTGTTTCCATATTTTTGCTATTGTGAAGAGTGCTGCAATGAACATGGGTGTACTTATATCTATTGGTGTGATGGCTCTGATTTCTGTAGTATATATTCCAAGGAGCGGGATAGCTGGATCATATGGTACTTCTATTTCTAGCTTTTTAAGGAAGCACCAAATTGATTTCCAAAGTGGCTGTACCATTCTACATTCCCACCAATAGTGTGTAAATGTTCCAGTCTCTCCAAAACCTCTCCAGCACTTACTATTTTGTGTTTTTTGGATTAAGGCCAGCCTTGTTGAGGTGAGAGGATATCTTATTGTAGTTTTGATCTGCATTTCTCTAATGGCTAATTATCGTGAGCACTCCATCATGTGTCTGTTAGCCGCCTGAATATCTTCTTTGGTGAAGTGCCTATTCATATCCTTTGTCCATTTCTTAAGTGCGTTATTTGTCTTTTTGTTGTTGAGGTTTTCCAGTATCTTGTAGATTTTAGAGATTAGATGCTGATTAGATTTGTTGTAGCCAAAAATTTTTTCCCAGTCTATAGATTGTCTTTTTACTCTTTTCTTGCAGTCTTTTGATGGGCATAAGTGTTTGATTTTTAGGAGCTCCCATTTATCTAGTCTCTCTTCTGGTTCTTGTGCATTGTTACATACGGTTCATATTGTTTTTATGGCATATATTAGGGCTCCTATCATTGTCCCTATTTTTTCTTCCATGATCTTTATAGTTTTCGATATTATATTTAAGTCTTTTATCCATTTTGAGTTAGTTTGTGCTAATGGTGTGAGGCATGGGTCTTGTTTCAGTTTTTTCCATATGGATATCCTGTTATGCCAGCACCATTTGTTGAAGAGACTGTTTTTTTCCCAAATTAATGGACTTTGGGCCTTTGTCAAATATTAGCTGCTCATAGGTGGATGAGCTTATATCTGGATTCTCAACACTGTTCCGTTGGTCTATGTATCTGTTGTACAAGTACCAGGCTGTTTTGACTACCATGGCAGTATAATAGGTCCTAAAATCAGGTAATGTAAGGCCTCCCACTTCCTTCTTCTTGAGTAATGCTTTACTTCTTCGGGGCCTCTTCCTTTTCCATATGAAGTTGGTGATTTGTTTCTCCATCTCATTAAAAATGCTGGTGGAAT
>NW_004443977.1:17622683-17636111 GCF_000243295.1 Trichechus manatus latirostris
TTGTGATATCACCCATCTCATTTCTTATATGGGTTATCTGCTTCCTCTCCCATTTTTCTTTTGTCAGTTTGGCCAATAGTTTATCAATTTTTTTGATCTTTTCTAAGAAGCAGCTTTTGGACTTGTTAACTCTTTTAATTGTTATTCAGTTCTCTATTTCATTTAATTCTGCTCTAATTCTTATTATCTCCTTTCCTCTGGAGCCTGTGGGCTTCTTTTGCTGTTCTGTTTCTACTTGTTCCAGTTGTAGGGTTAATGTTTTGATTATGCCCCTTTCTTCTTTTTGGATATGTGCATTTATCACTATAAACTGAGCTCTGAGCACTGCTTTTTCTGTGTCCGAAATGTTCTGGTAGGATATGTTTTCATTCTCATTTGATTCTATGAATTTCTTTATTCCATCCTTAGTTTCTTCTATAACCCGGTAGTTTTTGAGCAAGGTGTTGTTCAGTTTCCATTTGTTTAATTTTTTTTCCTTGCTTTTTGTGTTGTTGATTTCCACTTTTATGTCTTTATGGTCAGAAAAGTTGCTTTGTAATATGTTGATGTTTTGGATTAGGTTAAGGCTTGTTTTATGGCCTAATATGTGGTCTATTCTGGAGAATGTTCCATGTGCATTGGAAAAGAAAGTATACTTGGCTGCTATTGGGTGCAGTGTTCAGCATATGTCTATGAGATCAAGTTCACTGATTGTAGCATTTAGCTCTTCTTTGTCTTTGTTGAGCTTCTTTCTGTATGTTCTGTCCTTCACTGAAAGTGGCATGTTTAAGTCTCCTACTACTGTTGTGGAGCTGTCTATCTCTGTTTTCAATGCTGTTAGAGTTTGGTTTATGTATTTTGGAGCCCTGATATTGGGTGCATAAATATTTATTATAGTTATGTCCTCCTGGAGTATTGACCCTTTAATCATTATATAGTGCCCTTTCTTATCCTTTGTGGTGGATTTTACTTTAAAATCTATTCTGTAAGAGATTAATATTGCCACTCCTGCTCTTTTTTGAGTGTTGTTTGCTTAATATATTTTTCTCCATCCTCTGAGTTTTAGCCTGTTTGTGTCTTTAAGTCTAAGGTGTGTCTCTTGTAGGCAGCATATAGACAGATCTTGCTTTTTCATCCAATCTGCCACTCTCTTTCTCTTTATTGGTGCATTAAGTCCTTTTACATTCAGTGTAATTATTGATAGGTATGAGTTTAGTGCTGTCATCCTGATGTCTCTTTTTGTATGTTGTTCACAGTTTCTTTGTTCCCCTTAATTTTCTGTGCTGAGTCGTTTTTCTCTTTTTTCATCTTTTTTCTTGCTGTAGATATTGTGTTTGCTGGGTCTTTATGTTTTTGTTCTTTTTTATTTTGATTTGTAGGATTGTTAGATTCCTTTACGGTTACCTTAATATTTACCCTTATTTGTCTAAGTTTATACCAGTCTTTTATTACTTTATATAGCTTTGACTTCCCCTCCATATGAAAACTCAAAGTCTGCATTTTTTAAGTCTCTCTTTTTTGTTTTAATGTTGTTCTTTTTTACATATTGATATCTCTGTTTCCCTATTTTCAATGTTTTAGCTTTGATATAGTTTTGACTTCCCTATCTGAATGAATACCTGGTTGCTCTGTCCTGTGTTCTAGTCTTATGTTGTTATCTAATGTTAATGATTATGTAACCATAGGACTCCCTTTAGTATTTCTTCTAATTTTGGTTTGGTTTCTGCAAATTCCCTAAACTTCTGTTTATCTGGAAATGCCCTAATTTTGCCATTATATTTGAAAGACAGTTTTTCTGGATATATAATTATTGGCTGGCAGTTGTTTTCCTTCAAGGCTTTATATATGTCATACTATTACCTTCTTGCCTGCGTGGTTTCTGCTGAGTAGCCAAACTTATTCTAATTGATTTTCCATTGTAGATGACTTTTCTTTTATCCCTAGCCACTCTTAAAATTTTCTATCTTTGGTTTTAGTAAGTTTGATTATAATATGTCATGGTGACTTTCTTTTGGCGTCTACCTTATGTGTGGTCCGATGAGCATCATGGATAGATATCTTCTCATCTTTCATGATATCAGGGAAGTTTCCTGTCAACAAATCTTCAACAATTCTCTCTGTATTTTCTGTATGCCCTCTTGTTCTTGTACTCCAATCACTCATAGGTTCTTTCTCTTGAGAGAGTCCCACATAACTCTTAGAGTTTCTTCATTCTTTTTAATTCTTTTATCTGATTTTTCCTCAAATAAGTTGGCATCGAGTGCTTTATCTTCATTGTCACTAATTCTAACTTCTACTGCCTCAATTCTGTGCCTATGACTTTCTATTGAGTTGTCTTTCTGAAATTTTATTGTTAATCTTCTGGATTTCTGATTGCTGTCTCTCTATGGATTCTTGCAGCCTATTAAATTTGTCATTATGTTCTTGAATAACTTTTTTAAGTTCCACTACTACTTTGTCTGTGTGTTCTTTGGCCGTTACTGCCTTTTGTAAAATTTCCTTTCTAATTTCTAGAAGAGTTCTGTATATAAACCTTTTGTATTCTGCCTCTGGTAATTCCAAGAAATTCTCTTCCTCCAGAGAATTTATTGATTCTTTATTTTGTTAGCTTGCTGAAGTCATCATGGACTGTCTCTTTATGTGATTTGATATTGACTGTTGTCTCCGAGCCATCAATAAGTTATTATAATTTTATTTTATGTTTTGTTTAGTGAGTCCTAGGTTCTTGTTTTGTTTTGTTTTGATATGCCCCAATAGGCTGCTCATGTGCTCTAGTTTAATTATTAGTGCGTTTGAAGTGCTAAAGTCCTGTCACCAGGTAGTTAGTTCTGTAACTAAGTATGTGCACACAGGATTCTATTAAATTTTCCTATATAGGTTCAGTTCAGGTGTCCAGGCAGTCAGCCAACAAGTGTGTGGTGCAGGCTCTCACCTACAGTCTTAGAGAGGCATGGGTGATTGGTGTTGGCACTGGTAGCTGGCTGCAGTAGTGGGTCAAGTGCTGAGCCAGGCAGGGGGCTGATGCCTGCCCCTGAGGGTCTGAAAGGAAAGCATGTCTCTTTTCCCTAGAGCGAGTAAGTAGGTGAGTTTTGCAGCTGGACTATGAGCACCCCACTCTATTGGCTATAAAGACTTGAGGGCACCACTTTTTCTTGGACTTCTGTAGCAGGTGACTAGGTGGCACAGGTGATGCCACCAGTCCTCAAGCCCCTGATGTGGATCGGTAAAGGTGCCTGCTTAAGGAGCAGGGCTGTGTCAAGGATCGCAAATCTGCCACTTCACAGCTGAAACAGTTGAAGTTACACTTCAGATGTTTACCCAGTTGTACTGTGATAGTGAGGGCTAACCCTGTCAAGATGGGTCCCCACAAGTCTATACACAGGTTTAAGGCACTCAAAGTCTGTGGACCATTTATGCCTGTGCCTAACAAAGGAGCTGTGCTGACCCTGTGTTCCTGGCTTAGGGGAACCAATAGCTTATTTGTTCCCTCTCCAAGGCCAAGAGAATGGGTAAGGGTGTCTTTTGGGATCTACTTCCAGCCCAGGCGACTCAGTCTTTGGAAGTACAGACTGGTGCAGAGCGGGCAGGGAGGAGGTAAAAGGGAGAACGGTTTTTCCAAAGTGGGCTTTTTTTTTTTTTTTTAAATCCTTGTGAAAGGCTGCACGCATGTACTTCTCTTTAGCCACTTGGGAGCTGCTTTTCACTGGTTCTGAGTGTCCAAGCAGAATCTCCACTGCCAGATCTCTCTCAGTGTGGAAACTGCCTTCCAAGTGCACGCGCATAGTTGTTTGCCTGCTTCATTCATCATAGCCACTCAGGGCTGAAGAGTTTCGGCTCCAGCCGTGATCCAGCACTTCTCGCTTCTTCAGAACTGTCTCCCTCTCCCCTTACAAGTCAGTCTGATTTCTCAACTTTGCCTTGTTAAAGGCTCCTAGATATTAATATAAAATCAAATCACTTGCTTTTCCAGGCCTTTGTTGTAAGATGGATATAGGAAGCTGTCTCACTACTACACCGTCTTCGCCACCACCTCTACTCTCTGTCTCTTTATGGTAGCATTTAAACCATTTACATTCAGTGTGATTATCCATAAGTATGGGTTTGTTTCTGTCATATTGTTTTGTTTTTTTTTTTTCTCTCCGTGGTGCTGATGTTTTCTTTGTTCCTCTTACTCTTCTGTGCTGAATTACTTTTGTTTTTGGATTTTCTTTTTCTTTTATTTCATTATTACTGATATTATGTTTACTGAATTTTTATGTTTTTCTTATTTTTTATTCAGATGAATAGGTTTGTTAACTTTCTTTGTGTCTATCTTGAAATTTACCCTTATCTTCCTAAGTTTAAACTAGTCTTTTATAACTTGATATCACCTTGACTTCCTCTTCATTTGAAAGTTCTCTACCTACACCATTTATTCCCCCTTTTTTTGTTTTGAAAAAGTCATCTCAGTTCCTCTTTTAAGTCTTTTAGCTTTGTTTAATTATTGATAATTCTTTATGTAGGTTGTCCTGTGTCTTAGATTCTAGTTATTGTTTGATGTTTTTAGTTCTCTAACTGGAGGACTCCCTTTAATATTTTTTGTAAGTTTGGTTTCATTTTTCGTGAATTCCGTTAATTACTGTTAATCTGCAAATGCCCTGATTTCATCATCATATTTGAGAATTTTGCAGAATATATTATTCATGGTTGGCAGTTCTTTTTTTTTTTTCTTTCAAGGTTTTATACATGTCATCCCACTGCCTTCTTGCTTGCATCGTTTCTGGTGAGTAATCAGAGCTTAGTTTTACTGTTTCCCCTTTGTAAATGGCTTTGTAAGAAATAATCTTAAACTGCTCTCAGGATTCTGTCTTTGTCATTGATTTTGGCAGTTGTGATTATGATGTGTCTTGGTGACTTTCTTTTAGAGTTTATCCTATATGAGATTCATTGAGATTCTTGAATGGTCTACTTTTTGTCTTTCATAATATTTGGGAAATTTTTTGACAGCCAGTCTTCAAGAATCTTCACTGTGGTTTCCATTTTCTCCTCCTTTTCTGGAACTTCAATCATACACAAATTTTTGCTCTTGTTTTTGTCCCACATAATTGTTAAGTTTTGTTCATTCTTTTCCCTGATTTTTCCTAAAATGAAGTGGCACCCATGGGCTTGTCTTGAATCTCACTGATTCTGTCTTCCATTGTTTCAAATTTGCTCCTAAAACTTTCTTTTGAGTTGTCCATTTCTGAAATTTTATTGTTTATCTTTCGGAGTTCTAGTTGCTGATTTTGTATTATTTTTGGTTGTTTATTTATTTTAACACTTTGTTCTTGTTTATTTTCCTGATTTCTCCTATTGCTTTGTCTTTGTTCTCCCTGATCTGTTTTCTTATCTCTTGGTGAGTCCTAAATATGAATCTTTTGAATTCCACATCAGGTAGCTCCACTATCTTTTCCTCTACTGAAAGGTTGTCTGATTCTTTATTTTGGTCATTCGCTGGAGCCATCCTATCCCACTTTTTAATGTGTTTTGATATTATCTGCTGTCTCTGAGACATTAAGGTAGTATTTTATTTATTAATTGTGCATTGGTTTGTTTCATCCTGCTTTTTTGTTTTTGTTTTTGTTTTTGATATGTCAGGGTGAGCAGGCCAGGTGTGTTTTTCTCCTTGCTCATCTGTGGGCACAACAGTTCTCACCACCTTGCCCAGGTCGGCCGGGCAGCAACAGGCAGGATGAGCCCTCTTTAATGTATACCTGATTTGTCAAGGTGGCTTATGGCAGACTGGCTGGGCACTGTCTGTTTCCTGATGTTCATCGAGTGGTGTGGAAGCTTTCCCAGTCCATCACCAGATGGGCAAGGATGTTGGATGGGTAGTGGTGTGGGCTTGTTTCCCATTGTTAGACAGCCTATCAAGTGGCAGAAAAGCAGCTTTAAGGGCCAACTGTAGGATCTGGTTTGAGTGCCAGGGTGCTTTTACCACAGGGGCATGTCAGAGGCCATTGGGATGAGGGTGACATATGGGGCTTGGTGAGTGAGAGAAGAGAAAAGAGAGAGAAAGATTTAAAACATAGCCAGTGGGTGGGACTGGGAAGACTTGGTGGCTGGTGGGAAATAGGGGGGAGGTGGCATACAAGGCTAGGTAGGAATTAGAAAGAAAAGAAAGTAAAAGGAAAAAAAGAGAAGAAAAAATAAAATCAGTGGCAGTGCACTGGGGGAAGGGCAGAATTGGGTCAGTCGTGGGCCAGTGGATCTCCAGATATGGCTGTGCTGTGGAGTCAGCAGCAGAAGGTGGGTGTGGTATATGGGGCTAGGTTAGAGGGAGCAGGAAAACGAAGACAGAAAAAAGGGAAAAACATATTAAAAAAAAAAAAAAAACCTGGCAGGACAGTGGGGGCTGCTGAATGGGGGCAGGTAGACTCAAGGGTCGTTTGGAAGGAAGGGGAAGTGATGTGTGGAGCCTGGTGGGAGACAGAAATAAAGAAAGAAGAGAGAGAAACAAAAGCAAAAAATGAAAGCATTGGGGGGAACTGCTAGATGGGTGTGGGGTGGACCTAGGTTGGTCTTGGGCTGGTGGCTCTCTAGACAAGGCAGCAAGACGTGGCCAGTAGGACAGGGAGGAGGTGGTGTATGGTGCTATGTGGGAGGAAGAAAGACATGTAAGAAAAGGAAACAGAGAAAAAAATGGCAGCAGAGCAGGAACTGGCCGGTAGTGTTGGGGCAGACCTGGGGAGCCATGAGCTGGTAGCTTTCTAGCAGAGTGATGTGGAGTAGTCTGCCTAGAAGGGGTGGAGGTGGTGCATGGGGCTAGGTAGGAGGGAGAAAGTAAAGGAAGAAAATGATAGAGACAGAAAAAAAGTTCCGGAGGAACCAGGTGGCAGCAGCAGGGTGGACATGGGATGGTGACAAGCTGCTGCCTCTCTGGCTGAGCAGTGCAGTAAGAGCTATGTGAGGCAGCTTGGGGGGCTATGTGAGAGGGAGAAAGAAAAGGAAGAATCCTTCACTTTCCTGTTTATGTTCTTCAAGGGTATCAGTCAGTCTACTATATAGGTCTCCTGAGAGAGCCTGATTGCTCCAGGCAAGTCTAGGCAACTGTCATCATGTGAGCTAAGCATTTCAGGGTAGGCACTACCTGTTGAGGAGTCTCTGGGTGGTGCAAACCATTAAATATTTGGCTACTAACCAAAAGTTTGGCAGTTTGAATCCACCAAGAGTTTCCTCAGAAGAAAGGTATGGTGATCTACTCCCAGAGTGCAGTTCTATTCTGAAATGCATGGGGTTGCTATGAATCAGAATCGATTCAATGGCAACAGGTTTTTGTTCGTTTGTTTGCTTGTTTTTGGTATCCCCCCGCTTCACCCTTGAACCCTGCAAAATGTGCATGTTCGCACTTGGGACACAGTTACCATGAACCATTTGCTTCCCTCTCTAGGCTCCAAGACTCATAACCTTAGCAGCTCAGCAGTTCCCTCTTACACAAACTCCACATGTGGTGGTGCTGGGACCACTTCATGCCAATGACTGAAGAGAGGGATAAAGATTCTCATGGCTTCCAGAATCTAAGTTCAGAAGTTTGAATCAAATCACTTGGAATCTGCTTCAGTGTTTAGACATCTTTTCCACTAGGGAATTTCAGTTTCCTATAGAGTGTAATTATCTTAAAAAAGCAAAAGATGTGGTTTTTGGAAGCTGCATTCAGTATTATGTGTTCCTAAATTTGCTCTTTGCAACTTTGGTCATGGTTCACATGATGACAAAGTCATGATTTTGTTACTGTGTCTTTTATACAGTGGAACAAAATTCACTCGGCCTCAACTGAAATCTGAACCTCAAGTATCTATGAAATGGACAAAATATTCTCTATGATCCCTGCCAGCCCCAATTTCCATGAGTCCATGAGGTGTTAGGCACTGGGTAGCCAGAAGAGACAGAAGTGGTGGTAAGGTTGTTATAACCTATGAAGTACAGGCTTCAAGACTCCAAATTCCTAAAAATTTTGGTACAGTCCCTACTCTCAATATATCTCCATATTGCTGCTGTGTCAACATCAGAAATTGAAAACATGAAAAAAAGAGACAGAACTACTAGAACTGAAGAATAAAGTAACTGAATTAGGAAATCCAAGAGAAATACTCAACAATAGAGTGGAACAGACAGAAGTTAGAATATGTGAAGTAGAAGACAGAATAAATAAAACTATCAACTCTCAATAGAAAGAAGTGAAAAGAGCAAAGAAAAAAGGAAATATGGGATTCAATTAAGAACTCTAACATTAGAATTGTTGGAATTCCAGAGCACCATGACAATAATAAATGCATAGAAAGAATTTTCCAAGAAATAATCATAGAGGATTTCCCAGATCTGCCCACAGAACCAAGCCTGCAAATACAGGAAGCTACACTAACTCCCATTAGACGAACTATAAAAAGATCAACCCCATGCAAAATTCTAATAAAATTCCTGAAAACCAAAGACAAGGAGAGAATTCTGAAAGCAACAAGAGAAAAACATATACCAAGGGCTCTGTATAGAAAAATTGTGAATTTTTCCACAGAGCTCTAAAAGCCAGAAAGACAATGGAATGACATGTATAAAATATTGAATGAAAACAATTGCCAACCAAGAATTCTTTCAATAACAAGGGGGAAGTCAAGATATTCCCAAATAAACAGAAGTTCTGGGAATTTACCATTACCTGATCAGCTCTGCAAGTATTACTCAAAGGAGTTCTCCAAATGAAAAGGAAAAAACATTAAACAAATACTTGACTCCCTTCAGAGAAAAAAATAAATAAGAGAGAGATCTCTAAAAAATGCAACAGTATGGGGAATCATAAGGACCAAGTATACAATATTTTCACAGAAGAAACTTAATAATTTAATCCTGAAAGCAATATAACATCAAGTTCAGGAGAAATGAGTACAAAGTAAACCTATAGAATATAGGATGTACAATGATGTTAACTGAGACTCATGAGTGGAAGTGGGGGAGGGAGGAACAAATTAGGAATAGCTTTAATATGTTAAGATTGTATGACATCTTTTGTTCATATGTTAGATGTTGTCACAATTAAAAGTTGTGTAATGTAATATGTGTGGTAACAACTAAGAAATCACTTTAAAAAATACACAGAAGAAAAGAAGGAAGCAAATAAAAAGGCTCAGCACATAAAATCATCAAAACATGTATAACAGAAAAAAGAAAAGAAAAATAAAAGATAAGGAACCCTGAAAAAGCAAATAGCAAACTGAGTGAGATAGACACTTAGTTTTCAGTAACAACTTTAAAAGTAAATGGTCTACCTGAGGGATTGAATTGTTGGGCAGAGGGCTGTGAGGACCATGGTCCCAGGGAGCATCTAGCTCAATTGGCATAACACAGTTCATAAAGAAAATGTTCTACATTCTACCTTGGTGAGTAGCTTCTGGGGTCTTAAATGCCTCTGAGCAGCCATCTAAGATACTCCACTGGTCTCACCCCTTCAGGAGCAAGGGAGAATGAAGAAAACAAGATACAAGGAAAAGATTAGTCCAAAGACTAATGGACCATAACTACCATGACCTCCAGCAGACTGAGTCCAGTACAACTAGATGGTGCCCAGCTACCACCACTGACTTAGACCAGCTAAATGAGTTAAACTTTCCACACAAAAGGGAAAGGGTGGCAGAATGGATTAAAAAAAAAAAAAATCCATCATTTTGCTGTCTACAAGAAACTCTCTTTAGACATAAAGACACAAACAGATTGAACATAAAAGGATGGAAAAATATTCCATGCAACCAGTAAACAAAAAAAGAACAGGGTGGCCATATTGATATCAGATAAAATAGACTTTAAATCAAAATTTGTAACAAGAGAAAAAGAAGGATATTACGTAATAATAAGTGGATCAATCCAGCAAAAAGACATAACAATTATAAATATATGTACACCTAACAGCAATGCTCCAAAACACATGAAAAAAAAATTGACTAATAGGAAATGGGGGCCCTGGCAGCACAGTGGTAAAAGAGCTCAGCTGCTAACCAAAAGGTCAGCAGTTTGAATCCAAAAGCTGCTCCTTGGAAACTGTATGGGGCAGTTCTACTCTGTCCTATAGGGTCGTTATGAGTCTGAATCAACTCAATGGCAACAAGTTTGGTTTGGTAATATGAAAGAAGAACTAGAAAAATAGTTGGGACTTCAACACATCACCTTCTATTTGAGACAGAACATCTAAAATGAAAATCACTAAGGACATTAAGATCTTAAATTAAACCAAGACAATTTGACCTAACGGACATATAGAGAACACTCCACCTATCATCAGGACAATACAGATTATTCTCCAGCACACATAGATCATTTTCAAGAATAGACCTTATGCTGGGAAACATAACAAGTCTCAACAAAGTTAAAAAGATTGAAATTATACATAGCATCTTCTGTGACCATAATGGTATGAAGCTAGAAATCAGCAAAAGGAAAAATAAGCAAAAATGAATACATAAATACATGGAACCTAAAGAATATGCCACGAAAGTACTATTGGGTCATAAAAGAAATCAAAAGTGAAATTTAAAAAGAAATATTAAAATCAAATGAAAATTAAGACACAACATATCAAAACCTTTGGGATATATGAAAAGCAGTACTCAGAGGGACATTCATAGCAATAAATGTCTATTTTAGAAAAGAAGAAATAATCAAAATCAGTAACTGAAACAGACAACTTGAATAAATAGATTATAAAGAGCAAAAGAAGACAATAGCTTCATACCATTGTATTCTGAGAAGATCCTTTGTAGGCTTTCAACCTTATTAAATTTGTTGAGAATTGTTCTGTGTCCTAACATATGGTCTTTTCAGGAAAAGGATCCATGTGTGCTGGAGAAAAATGAGATTATTCTGATGACTGGTGGAGTGTTCTATATACGTCCACTATGTCTAATTGACTTATGGTTTTATTTAAGATCTCAGTGCCCTTAGCGATTTTCTTTTTAGATTTTCTGTCTAGATTTGAAAATGGTGTGTTGAAGTTCCCAACTATTATTGTGGAGTTGTCTTTTCTTTCATATTATCAGTATTTGTTTTATGTATTTTGGAGCACTGCTGTTAAGTGCATATATATTTATAATTGTTATGTATTCTCCTTAGATTCTTTTATTTTTATGTAATGTTCTTCTTTGTTTCTTGTAATAGATATTGTTTTAAAGTCTATTTTATCAATACGTTTACTGGTTGCATGGAATTTCTTTTTCTATTCTTTTATTTTCAGTCTGTTTATGTCCTTATGTCTAAGGTGTGTTTCTTCGAGACAGCAAAAGGATGGATCATGTCTTTTTTTTTTTTAAGCCATTTTGCCACTCTCTGCCTTTTGCATGAGGAGTTTAGACCATTTATATTTAAGGTTATTACTGAAAACTAAATATCTACCTCATTCTTTTCACTATTTGTTTTTGGAGTGTTTCATATCTCCTTGTCTTTTTATTCTCATTTTTGTTATTGTTTGTATTTGCCTCCTTTCTTGTGATAAGCCTATTTAATTTTTTCCTTATTTCCATCTGTGTATTTTTTTCTTGGTGATTTTTTAGTGGTTACCACATACATTATGTTATGCAACTTGCAATTAAAACACATTTAACATATGAAGAGCAGACAACATACAACCTTAACATATTAAATCTATTCTTGACTCACTCATTCCTCCCCCATTTCTGTTGGTGAGTCTTCATTAACATCATTCTACATCCTATATCCAATACATTTACTTTGTATTTATTTCTTTTGATCTTGATGTTGTTCTGATTACAGTATTAAACTGTTGAGTTTATTCTCTGAAGATGTCATATACTTGGTCCTTATAATTGCCCTTGTTATTACATTTGGGTGATCTCTCTCTCTTATCTATCTATCATCTATTTATCTATCTACCTATCTATCAATCATATATCTATCCATTTATTCATTAACTCATTCATTCATCCATTTGTTTATTTTCCGTGTATAGATACAAGCATTTGTTTACTGTCCTTACCTTTCTATTTGGACAACTCCCTTGCACAGCTGAATACTTGCACAGCTGTTCTGGTAGTAGCAAATTCTCAACGCTTCTTTTTATTTGGGAATGTTTTGATTTCGCATTTGTTATTGAATGACAATTTTGCTGGGTAAAGGATTATTGCTTGGCAATTGTTTCAGTTTAATATTTTATATATGTCACTCCATTGTCTTCTGGCCTCTAGAATTTCTTGGGAATAATCTGCACTGATTCTTATAAAGTACTCATGGTTTGTCATATTGTATTTTTCTCATTCTGATTTCAGAATTCCCTCCTTGTCCTTTTTTTTAGGGGTGGGGAGGAGAATTTTATTAAGATGTGGATTGTGGTTGATCTTTTTGTATTTCCTCTGTTTGGAGTGCATGTAGCTTCCTGTATGTAGGCCTAGTTCTCTGTGCAGGCCTGGGAAGTTCTCTATGATTATCTTTTTGAAAATTATTTCTACGCTTTTATTGTTGTTATGGTGTAGAATTCCAGTAATTCTAATGTCAGTTTTCTTAATTGAACCCCATAATTGCACTTGGTTTTATATGCTTTCCTTTTTTCGTTTCTCTTGTTTCTCTTGAGACTTGATAAATTCATTTACTCTATCACCTATTTCACTTATTCTATCTTCTGTCTCTTCAACTATATTGTTGAATGTTTCTCTTGGATTTTCTAATTAAATTGCTTTATTCAACAATTCCAGTACTTCTCTTGGTTATTTTATGTATTTATTTTTTGATGTTTTCAATTTCCTCATTAAAGTTTCTCGTTTTCTTGCTCCATTTGTTCCCTGATTTCCATTACTTTGTGTGTGTGTGTGTACTTTTTTTTACTTTGAGCATATTTCGCTCTATTTCCTAGACATTTTCTATATTTTCCATTAACCTGGTGTCCATAGGAGAAATTTCCTTTTCTTGTTTACCTTTTGTTTGATCTTTCCTCTCTCGTGATTTTTTGTGTTTTCCTCTTTTTTGTGTTGAAGTTGGGACATTTGATTTTTTTTCTGTTTGTTTAATATTTTAAATTCTAAGTTTTCTGATGTTTGAGCAAATTATGGTCTTCAGATATAGGTCCACTCTCTTCTCAGATCAACCAATAGAGGGCACTCTTATACTTTGTTTTTTTTCAGGGCTGAGTCAGTTTTTGGTGCTTGAATTTCTGGATGCTTATTCTGGCTGTTTCTCCCTGAAGTGCCTGGGTTTTCTGGTGTGTTAGCTTCCTTTCTCTTCTCAGCTTTTGGCTGTGGCCCTTAGTGTACCCGTAGGGTTGGTTTCCTTTACCCCTTTATGTGGAATTTGGGATGGCTTGGCCTCTGCAGCTCAATGCATATGCAAAGGTTTGTCCCCTGGCCTTAGAGTCTGATGTTAGTGGTTGGGCTCCACTTTGCTGAGCCAAAGGTGGGGAGTGCTTACTGGTTTTCCCTCATGGGTGCCCCTGTTCAGGCTCTC
>NW_004443977.1:17649274-17651424 GCF_000243295.1 Trichechus manatus latirostris
TTTCATGACATTAGTTTCAATCCCCACAATGTGACAGCACATTCCCCCTTTCCACCCTGGGTTCCCTGTGTCCATTCGACCAGTTCCTGTCCCTTCCTGCTTTCTCATCCTGCCTCTGGACAGGAGCTGCCCATTTGATCTCGTGTATCTGACTGAACTAAGAAGCACACTCCTCATGTGTATTAGTTTTTGTTTTATAGTCCTGCCTAATCTTTGTCTGAAGAATGAGCTTCGGGAATGGTTTCATTTCTGGTTAACAGAGTGTTCAGGGGCCATAGTTGCGGAGGTTCCTCCAGTCTCTGTCAGACCATTAAGTTGGGTCATTTTAGGTAAAATTGAGCTCCACCTCACACTTTTCTCATGCTCCATCTGGGATTCTCTGTTATGTTCCCTGTCAGGGCAGTCATTAGTGATAGCTGGGCACCATCTAGCTCTTCTGGTCTCAGGCTGGTAGAGTCTCTGGTTTATGTGGCCCTTTAGTCTTCTTACAAAAGTCCTTTATTTTCTTGTGTCTTCGGTTTGCCTCATTCTCTTTTACTCCAAGTGAGATGAGACCAATTGATGTATCTCAGATGGCTGCTAGCAAGCTCTTAAGACCCCAGACACCACTCACCAAAGTGTGATGTAGAACATATTCTTAATAAAATTTGTTATCCCAGTTGACCTAGATGTCCCCCAAAACTATGGTTCCCAGGCCCCAGCCCCAGCTATTCTGTCCCTCAAAGTGTTTGGATGTGTCCAGGAAACTTCTTAGCTTTAATTTTTACTGAATTATTTTCATTGCTGATTTAACACCATCAGTATAACACATCTCAATATCCACTTAAATTAGTTAATTAATCCATTACAATTAATGATCACAAACTATTTTTTAATAAACTATTTTAAAATAATTTCAGATTTACATACAAATAGCAAAGATAATAGATAATTACCCCTCATACATTTCTCCCTAATGTTAATTATTGATGATAAATCTGTCAAAAATAAGAATCTAACATTAGTATATTTTTATTAATAATAGCTAAACTTCAGCTGTATGGAGTTTTATATTTTTATGCAAATATTGCTTGCCTTTATCGTTTGCCAAGTACAACTTTCACAGTGCTCTTTTCATAAACTATGCTATGCCAGGTTGCTGTAAAAATTATCATAGTGCACTTATGAAAATACTTCAAGGGGGAGGGCATGGTTGGCAAACAAAAGTAGAAAGTACGAGTTACTTGTGTAAAAATACGGTAAATAAGAAGCTATTCAAATAATAAGATGAGTACATGTTTTTTTGAATAAAAAAAACTTCCCATTTTCACTAAATAACAATACTTTGAATTGTTTAGAGATGGAGTCTTACATCGTATTTCCTCAGATGAATTACAGATAAACTAGTTTGGACTGAATTTATAATGAAGTCTCAGATGAGAGCTGTTGTACCTTTCATGTGGAGCTTAATTTTAATTTAAATTTAGCATAGAAGCATTATTTTTAAGTGCTACAGAACTTCAGGGAAGGCTGGTTGGTGGAGTCAGACAAAGCTATATATCTAGATAAATGAGCTGAAATGGATTGGAATTGGCCATTTTGAAACTGAAAATCATATGATGTAGTTTGCTGGGAAAGACTAATTGAAGAGGAATGGCATTGCATTCATTGTCAAAAAGAACATTTCAAGATCTATCCTGAAGTACAACACTGCCAGTGATAAGAGAATACTCACAGGCTTACCAGAAGACCAGTTAATATAACTAGTATTAAGATTTATGCACCAACCACTAATTCCAAAGATGAAGAAATTGAGGATTTTTACCTACTTCAGCAGTCTGAAATTGATCAAACATGCAACCAAGATGCATTGATAATTACAGGTGATTGGAATGCAAAAGTTGGAAACAAAGAAGGATCAGTATTTGGAAAATATGACCTTGGTGATATAAATGATACCTGAGGTTACATGAGAGAATTTTGCAACACCAACACCTTATTCATTGCAAATACCTTTTAATCGACAACATAAATGGTGAGTATACACTTGGACCTCACCAGATGGAATACACAGGAATCAAATCGACCACATTTGTGAAGAAAGGCAAAGGAAAAGCTAAATATCATCAGTCAGAACAAAGCCAGGGGCCAACTGTGCAACAGACTATCAA
>NW_004443977.1:17651817-17681682 GCF_000243295.1 Trichechus manatus latirostris
AAGTTAGAAAACCAAAAGGCAAGAACACATTTGGCATTTCTCAAGCTGAAAGAACTGAAGGAAAAAGTAAAGCCTTGAGTTGCAATTTTGAAGAAATCTATGGGCAAAATATTGAATGACAGAGGAAGCATCAAAAGAAGATGGAAGGAATGTATAGTCACTGTACCAACAAGAATTGGTCGATATTCAGACGTTTCAGGAGGAAATATATGATGAAGAACCAAAGGCACTGAAGGAAGAAATCAAAGCTGCACTGAAGGCATTGATGAAAATCAAAGCTCCAGGAATTGACTGACTATCAACTGAGATATTTCAACAAATGGATGCAACACTGGAATCGTTCACTTGTCTATGTCAAGAAATTTGGAAGACAGTTACCTGGCCAACAGAGTGGAAGAGCTCCATATTTATGCCTATTCCAAAAAAAGGTGATCCAACTGAATGCAAAAATTATTGAACAAAGTCAATAATATCACATGCAAATTAAATTTTGCTGAAAATCATTTAAAAGCAGTTGCAGCAGTTCATCAACAGGGAACTGACAGAATTTCAAGCTGAATTCAGAAGAGGATGTGAATAAGGGATTTCATTGCTGATGTCAGATGGATCCTAGCTGAAAGCTGAGAACACCAGAAAGATGTTTACCTGTGTTTTATTAGCTATGCTAAGGCATTCGACTGTGTGGATCATAAAAAATTACGGATAACATTGCTAAGAATGGGAATTCCAGAATACTCAATTGTGCTCATGAGGAATCTGTTCCTAGATCAAGAGGCAGGAGTTTAAACAGAACAAAGAAATACTGCGTGGTTTAAAATCAGGAAAGGTGTGCATCAGGGTTGAATCATTTTGACATACATAATTAATGTGTATGTTGAGAAAATAATCAGATAAACTGAACTGTATCAAGAAGAACATAACATCAGGATTGGAGGAAGACTCATAACAACTTGCCATATGCAGATGACACAACCTTGGTTGCTAAAAGTGAATAAGACTTGAAGCACTTACTGATGAAGATCAAATACCACAGCCTTCAGTATGAATTACACCTCAACATAAAAAAAAAAAAATCCTCACATTTGGATTAATAAACAGCATCATGATAAACAGAGAAAATATTGAAGTTCTAAAGAATTTCTTTTTAGTTAAATCCACAATCAACACACTTGAAAGCAGCAGTCAAAAAATCAAATGATGAAAGACGGTACACAGTACTGGGGAAGCCAGCACATTTTGTACAAGGAAAGGTCATGGAAGCTCCATAGACACATCCAAACTCTCTGAGGGACTCAATTGCTGGGCAGACGGCTGTGGGGACCATGGTCTCAGGGAACATCTAGCTCAATCGGTATAACACAACTTATAAAGACAATGTTCTACATTCTACCTTGGTGAGTAGCGTCTTGGGTCTCAAAAGCCTGTCAGCAGCCATCTAAGATACTACACTGGTCTCACCCTTTTGGAAGCAAGGGAGAATGAAGAGATCAGGATATAAGGAAAAATCAGTCCAAAGGACTAATGGACCACAGCTACAACGGCCTCCACCAAACTGAGTCCAGTACAGCTAGATGGTGCCCGGCTACCACCACTGAGCGCTCTGACCGGGATCACAACAGAGGGTCCTGGACAGGGCTGGAGAAGGGTGTAGAACAAAATTCTAACTCACACACACACACACACACACACACAAAAACAGATTTACTGGCCTGACAGACAGGAGAAACCCTGAGAGTATTTCCCCCAGATACCCTTTTAGCTCAGTGGTGAAGTCACTCCTGAGCTTCACCGTTCAGCCAGGGATTGGATAGCCCTATAAACAAAATGGGACTAATGAGGCACAGCAGTCCAGGGACAAGGACTAGAAGGCAGGAGGAGACAGGAAAACTAGTGATAGGGAACCCAAGGTTGAGAATTGACAGTGTTGACATGTCGTGGGGTTGTTAACCATTGCCATAGGGCAATTATGTGTACTAACTGTTTAATGAGAAACTATTTGTTCTGTAAACCTTTATCTAAGTTACAAAAAAAAAATTATCTATGTGAGATCAAATTGACAACAGCAACTCAAAAGGTTTGATGGGAAGCCTAGGGAGCATTGAGTTGAAGACAATGATGATTGAAAAATTTGGAAAAGGATAATGAGAATAGCAGCACAACTGGAAGAATGTGATCCATGTCACTGAATTGTACATGTACAAATTTTGAAATGGTGTAACTTTGGCTATGTATATGTTCGCCAAAAAAATAAAAATAAAAGAGGTCTTCCATGGTCGAGAAGGGAGAGTGCGATATGTGGTTGGGTTGTTAACCAATGTCATAAAACAATATGTGTACTGACTGTTTAATGAGAAACTATTTGTTCTGTAAAGCTTCATCTAAATTACAATAAAAAAATTTAAAAAAAAAGTCAAATGACACATTGCATTGAGCAAATCTGCTGCAAAGGAACTCTTTATAGTGTTAGAAAGCAAAGATGTCAGTATAAGAACTAAGATGCCCCTGATCCAAGCCATAATGTTTTCAACCATCTCGTATGTATTTGAAAGCTGAACAATGAATAAGGAAGACTAGAGAAGAAATGACGCCTTTGAAATATTGTGTTGGTGAAGAATATGGAATATACCACGGACAGACAAAAACGTGAACAAATCTGTCTTGGAAGAAGTACAGCCAAAAGGTTCCCTAGAAGAGAGGATGGCGAGACTTTGCCTCACATACTTTGGACATGTTATCAGGAGAAATCAGTCCCTGGAGAAGGACATCATGCTTGGTAAGGCAGAGAATCAGCAAAAAAGTTGAAGACCCTCAACAAGATGGATTGACACAGTGGCTGCAACAATGGGCTAAAGCATAACAACGACTATGAGTATGGTGCAGGTCCAGGTAGTGTCTTGTGCTGTTGTACATAGCGTCGCTATGAGTCTAAACTGGTTCTATGGCACCAAACAACAGCTAGAAGATGGAACAAATCTGTCTTGGAAGAAATACAGCCAGAATGATCCTTAGAAACAAGGATGGCAAAACTTTGTTTCACGTATTTTGGACATGTTGTCAGAAGAGACCAGCCCCTGGAGAATGACATCATGCTTAGCAGAGGGTCAGCAAAAAAGAGGAAGACACTGAACAAAATGGATTGACACAGTGGCTGCAAAAATAGGCTCAAACAAAGCAACAATTGTGTGGATGATACAGGACCTGCCAATCTTTTGTTCTGTTGTACACAGGGTGGCTATGAGGTGGAAGTGACTCCATAGCATGCAACAACAACAATAATTTTTTTTTTTTAACTAATTCATTCACGTTGTGCCCATACTTAAATTTTCTTAATGAAGACAAGGATTCATTATTTGGCAAAGCATTTTTCTTATTTACTTATTAATGTATACATAAATTAATCAAAACACATTTATATTCACGTTTTATGTATGGTGCTTATTGAAAAGAATAAGAGTTCATGAAATAGATAATGTTCTGGAAAACCAGGATGTAAAGCTTCTGTCCCCATATCAACAAACTACGTAGCTGCACCTTGTCCTCCAGGATAATTAATTTCTTGTGGTCTGGGACGGTCTGCTGCTTCTCAAGCCCAGCAAGAAATGTAGAACAAGTTGAACTTCCATGAAAACAAAACAAAACTTAACTCTTACATACAGGAATTAGACTTTTGAGTCTGCTCTAAGTTCAGCATTTCAGGTGATTTTACATTTGAGCAATTAAATGTGAGACCAGAATTTGGATTCTGTTGCACTGATATTTCAGAGAGATTTATTCCCTTAGCCATTTTTGTAGGATCTGAAAGGCTTTTTCTCTTGCTTGAATTAACTCAGCTGAATCAGTATCCTGTGGCTGTAACATATCTTCACAGTGTGATTCACCTAAAAAGAGAAAAGTGAAATGTCAAAATATTTTATACCAAGTATCCAAAGACCAGATGTGCTTAAACACTGGCTACACATTAGAACCACCTGAAACACTGTTCAAACAAATAATAGCTGAGCCCCATTCTGCAGAGGTTCAGATTAATTGATCAGTCTTGGGGTTGGGTATGAGTAATTTTCAAAAGCTGGGAAAAAGATGACTAAAAAGTGCAGCCATAATTAAGAATGAGAATTAGTTTACTAATATATAAGGCTTTGGATCAAGTAAGTATGCTTTTTGTACATAAAGTTTGGGTAAACAAGATATTTATTAAAGTAAGCTACTGTTTGCTCCTTAGCAATCCTTCTGTGCTGCAAACTAATGGACATTCTGGGGAATGACTAAGGTGGCAAATTTAGAGAATAATGTTTTTAGTTTCCTTCTTATTCAACCCAAGTGTGATATAACTTAAGTTCATCTGAGGAGGTTACAATATCTAAATCTCAGTGAGTCTCTTTTTAGAAAGTTTTCCCAGTGGTCTACTTGAGTCTCACTATGCTATCTCCAAGAGCTGATTGTTCAATTTTCAGAAATTCTGCAAGCTGGTTGTTTAACTGTGAGCTTGAAATTGGCCTTGATTGGAGAATCTACACCATGGATATCAGCAGATACTATAAATGAGGGCTTTTTATTTTTTATCCTTTTGGAGAGTGGATTGATAAACATATAACATGAGAATAAGATCAAATGAATGAAATTTGATGGGGACTTAAATATTTGTCAACCCCTTAATTTTACAGATGTAGAACCTAAGCCCCAAAGAGTTTAAGTGACTTATCAAGAAAATTGAGCTAAGAATTGAACCCAGTTCACCAGAGTGTATGTCATACTCTGGTTTATGTAGCAAAGGCTGTCAAATGTAAGCTCAGTGTTTTACAAATAATCATTCATCCAAACCAAAAAACAAAACAAAATTAAACAAAACAATTGCAGTAGAGACAATTCCGACTCATGTCGACTCCGTATGTTTCTAGTAGAATTGTGCTCTTTAGTGCTTTCAATAGCTATCATCTTTTGAAATTCGATCACCAGGTCTTTCTTCCAAGGTCTACCACCAACTTTTCAGTCAGTAGCAGAATGCTTAACGATTTGCACCATGAAGGGATCCAAGCATCCATTCACACTGTATTACTTTAGAGGCACCATGTATTTACTGCTACCAAAATTATAAATAAATAAAACATTGAGATCAAGTAGATTCTGACTCATAGCTACACTTTAGGACAGAGTAGAACTGCCCCAAAGGGTTTCCAAGGCTGTAATCTTTACGGAAACAGACTGCCACATCTTATCCCATGGAGAGACCGGGGGATTTGAATGTTGACCTTTAAGTTAGCAGCCAAGAGCTTAAGCATTGCACCACTAGGGCTCCTTATTTGCTGTTAAGAAGCTAAAATTTTGTAATGACTATGGCACATCCAGACAATGGAGTACTATTCACCCATTAAAAAAGAATGAGACAGACTTCAATGTACTGAAATGGGAAGATTCTAGTGTGTAATGGCAAGAGAAACAAGCAAAGAGTAGAACAGTGTATATAATATGCTACCTTTGTTTGCAAAGAGAGAAATAAGAATATACAGGATTGTATTTGCAAAAAAAGAAATACTGGAAAAATGAATGAGGAAGTAATAAAGATTGTTCCTTAAAAGTTTAAGAAGGAAGAAGAATAGGAAGGGTAAGACTTCTCTCTGTGAGAAAGACCTTGACAACTGACAGATGGTAACAAACCACAGTGTTCCCCCATAAACATAAACAGTTTCACAGAATTTCAACTTCAGCTGAGGTTACACCGTGACTGTGATGCTACCAGGCACAAATAAGACCACCCTGTAATCATGACTAAACACAGACACAAAAAGTATACTCTTCAAACACAAAGTATCCCTAGGTAGGGCAAACCGTTAAGTGCTCGGCTACTGACTGAAAGGCTGGCAGTTCAAATCCACTCAGAGACACCTTGGAAGAAAGACCTCATGCCCTACTTCCAGAAGACCATGTAAATTGAAAACCACATGGAGCACAGCTGTACTCTGAAACACATGGGGTCTCCGTTAGAGTAGAAACTCATCATTATTATGCAACCACAAACATACTAAAATATCCTTCTCTCCTGGCTAACATGAGTAACTACTGCTTTTCAACCATGACAACTCTAGCCCTACTTTGTCCCTCCCACCTCCTAAATAAAAACTATTGGGATTCATAATCACTGAATTATCCTCACTTTCTTATAGTGTTTAATTTCGGCCAATGGCCATATTTGAACATGTCACAGTGTAAAAGATAGTTCTGACACATATTGAAATTGTAAATATTGAAGAATACAAAATGAAATTCATAAGAGAAAAAGCAGGTTATAATAGCAGCTTGATTTTAGTATTATGCAATATAACAAGTTATAAAATTATATTTTCAGTGAGTAGCAAAAACTAATTGAATCCAAGACCAATTAGAAATGGGATAAGAAAGAGATGTGGAAATGGAGGTTAGGTGGAAAAGGCATATTTATCTACAAAATATAATTCAGGGCTTGAAATTATTCTCTAGTTAGAGGTAACTGGTCTTTTTTTCAGTCAATATGAACAACCTGAAGATAAGACTTTGACCGCTTTGCCAGGTTCTCTTAACTTCATATTTACAATGGGGTGAGTCACATTTTTCTTTAGCACGTAGTCTCTGAACATGGTGCCATGTACTAGGCACCATGGATTCAAAGATGAATAAGATCTGGTCCCAGCTATCAAGGAGTTTGCTTCATAGAGGTAGAGTACTAAACTTCTCCTTCTCTTCCTCAATTCTGTTTAGACCTCTCTGACCCAGGAATGCTCTCTGTGCAGTTATTTGCTGAATGTCTGTCTCCTGTGTATGGCTAGCAGCTTACACCCCTGGTGTCCAGCACAGCATCTGATACAGGTAGACCCTCCATAAATATTTTTAAAATGAATGAATTTGAGCACTCCTTCTTCCTCATTCCCATGAAAAAGAAGGGTTTGCAATGGTATTCTCAGGTTTTGAAGGTCCTTTTGAAAGCATAAGAACTTATAGCTCCAAATGACTTGAGAGGCATGTGGCACAATGGTTAAGGTGCCTGACTTCCAGTGAGACTCCTTGGCCTTCAGTGTTGATCCTACAACTCATTACTCTGTGAATCTTAGGCCAGTTGACTTAACCTCTGTATGAGTTCCTGAGTAGTGCAAATGGTTAACACACTCAGCTACCATTTGAAAGATTGGTGGGTTTGAGTCCACCAAAAGGCACCTCAGAAGAAAGACCTGACAATCCACTTCTGAAAAAATAAATTAGCCATGAAGACTATGGAGCATAGTTGTACTCTGACACACATGGGGTCACCACCAGTCGAGGTCGACTCGATGGCAACTAGTTTACTGGTTTGTGGTTAATTTCCTCACTTATAACAGGAGAAATATGATAGTAACTTGCCTTTATTGTTAAGAGGATTTAAGGAGATTGTACATGTAATGAGTGAAGCTAGACTATTCAAAATGGTAGCCACCATGAGGCATGTGTGGCTATTGAGCACTTGAAATGTGGCTTGTCCAAACTGAGATGTGTTTTAAATATAATACACACTGGATTTTGAATACTTAGTAAGAAAAAAAAAAGAATGTAAAAATCATGTTTACTACCTTCTTATATTAATTACATGTTGAAATGAGAATATTTTGAACATATCGCATCATGTGAAATTTATTTCTGTACCAGAAAATTTATGTTTACATGTGTGATTAAAATATATAGCTCACACTATGCTTTTATTGGATAATACTGGAAAGAATTGTGCCTAGGCACAAATAAAATCACATCCATTTATAAAAAAGTAGGATCATTGCAAAATTTAGTGTTAAACACACACTCAGAAATAGGATACAAAAGATTGATGTTTGAGTAATAAAATTAATTTTGTGCATAATAAATGTTGCATAGTGTTCTTGGTCCACTATGTATGCCTATCCCAAGTCATTTGACTCTTCTTCCTCAGAGTTACAATTCAGTGAGTAATTGTTATGTGTCAGGCTCTATGCTATTTATTTTACACTTACTATCTTATTGAATAATATAGTCATATGAGTTGGACTCAACTCGACAGCAAAACTTTTTTTTTTACTAGTTTGTGCATCTACTGCCTGTCAGTTTGTCATACTGTGGTGGCTTGCATGTTGCTATGATTCTGGAAGCAATGACAACAATATATCAAATACCAGCAGGGTCATCCATGCTGGACAGGTTTCAATGGAGGTTTCAGTCTAAGACTGGGAAGAAGTGACTGCTGATATACTTCTAAAAAGTAAGCAATGAAAACCCAATGGATCAAAACAGAATATACTTTGCTATAGTACTGGAAGATGAGCCTGCTAGGATGGAAGGCAAAAATGGTTCTCTTTTACATGGGGTTGCCTTGAGTTGGACCCTACTTGATGGCAACTAACAACAACATCGATGAACACTATCTCATCCTTCATGCTGGGAAAATGACAAGAATCCGTTCTAGGGAGAGACCAGAAAGTTTGAACATCCTCTAAAGCCTGATATTTCCTGGAAGCACCACTGACCCTTTACATAACTTACTTAAATCATGTTTCTTCTTTTGTTTGTTAAGATGTTGAAATAAAATCCCCACCAAGTTCTTTGACATTTCAATTAAGCTCATTCCTAAAGAAATTGTAATTTTCTATCAAGAGATGATCTAATCTTTTACATCTATGCAGAGGCAAGACAAAGGAAAGGACAAAGTGTCAGTATTGTACCTGTTGGGGTCACATTTATGCTGTGTACACCTTGCAAAAACAAGAAGGGGCATGAGATTGTCTTGGTGCTGAATTTGTAGTCAGAGCCAAAAAGGGCAAAACCATTAAGGTCTTTGGATGAGACGTCACCCTTCCACACCAAGAATCACTATGGAAGATACCATAGTGATAGTGCTTTCTTCCATTTTCATTACAAAACCAAAATGGCCTCTTTTCCTTTTTGTAAGATAGGCTTTGGGGAACAAATTGATTTCTGTTGTCACATACACTATCACATGTACACACAAACACATACAATGAAAGTGAGATGGCTTGGTGGGTTAAATTGAGTGAGAGTTATCTTTTGAATTAATCCAGGAGAAGATACAGAAAAGAATAAGGGCTAGGTAACAGGAACTTGAATGTGTCCTTGATATGGGTTGGGTATTTGGAAGAATATATTTCCAACCTAGGAACTTTCTCAAACTCCTGCCAACAACACTATAAATCTATTGTGTCTTCCTTCATGCTTAACATCTTTGCACCTGTTACAGCGGACCCACCTGTGAAGGCCAGTCCTCCACGTGCCAGCTGGACCTTTTCCCTTCCGCCTTCCCTAAATATTGGCGTCCTCCACCAAGACAGTCTCTTATTCCCTTCTCCAGCAACTGTTCTTTTTCTCTTCTACTCCTCACAGTTGAGGTGTCTATGCTTGCTGTTCCTGTTTCCTCACCTTCTCCATCTCTGTGTACTTTATCCTTACTCAACACTCAATGAGAGAGGCCCACATCATAAAATACAATGGCTGTTTTGTTATTCTTATATTACTTGAAATCTCAGTAACATTGCACCCAACTGACCCCCACCATCTTGAACCATTCTCTTCCCTGTTGACACAACACTCTTTTATATATCCAGCAACGTCTTTGCCCACTTCAGTCCCTTCTGATGGACTTTTAATGTCGGAATAACTCAAGCCTCAGTCTTAGGCCCCTCTGTCTTCTTCCTTGATATGATTTTCCAAGGCTATCTCACTCATCCACCACCTGTCTGTCACTTTGACATATCATGGTGGCTTGTGTGTTTCTATCACGCTGGAAGCTGTGCCAGTTATGATTTAAGTAAGTTCAGGAAGGGAACTTTAATGTTTAAAGAGTCAATGGTGCTTCCAGGAAATGTTAGTTGTTCGAGTATATGCCTCAAATTTTTCCATAGATCAGATCTCTCTTCTACATCTAAACAAGTGGTATATCTAATTCCCTACTCGGCTTTTCCACATTCAACAATCCTGTTGCTGTCGAGTCGATTCCGACTCATAGTGACCCTATATTAAGTAAGTTAATTTGACCTAATGTTATCCCAGCAGGGCAGAGTGGGTCAAGTTAGCAGAATAGGGACTGAAAAAGAATTAAACAAAGTCAATAGAAGTGAAGGTTGAAGTACTAAAACAACTATGCAATTATGGTTATTTTCTTGAGAAGTACAAATACAGATACTTCATTTAACCTGTTTCCATGCAACTAGAGCATACTTTCCCAATTTTTTTTCACTGTTGTCCCCTTAAGGAGCCCTGTTAGATATTTTTCCCTACTCACTCTTCCGCATTTTAATAGCCCAGATACACTTTATATCTGTTTGTGTACTGTTTATATATACAGTATTACTGCACCCCCATTTGTGAGTTTTGCATAAAAAATAGGCTTTTTCACCACCAAGAACCAATTATTGCCTTCTTGGTGATGGCGTTTCCCCTGTTGAGAATATATAAACCAGAGTGATTCAAGATAACAATGCATAATCAACAAGTAAATAAGCACCTCAAAAATAACTGTAATAGGACTGAGAGATGCAGATCATGTTTGCACTATCTTTCCAACTCTAGAGAGTTGACTCTGGTTAACTGGTCCAATACAGGGAGCAAATTATTTCTAGTTATGGTAACCCATCGCTTCATATGGGCATAATGGTACAAATATTGCTGCCATCATGGATGGAAGGATATTTTATTCTCAACCAATTGCTCTATATTCATTGTTGTTGACAGTTGCAATCAAGTAAACTCTGACCCATGGTGACCTTATGTTTAGCAGAAAGAAATGTTACATGATCCAGCACCATTGTCACAATCATCAGTATGTTGGTTTCCATTGTTGCGAGTGTTGTGCCAATCCATCTAAACCAAGAGTTTTTTACATGCTCATTGCCCCTATAGTTCACCAAACATGATATCCTCCTCCAGTAATTAATCTCTTCTCATGATGTATCCAAAGAAAGCAAGTCAGATAGAGTTCTGGTATGAACCATATGTTTTTCATTGACTAACTTTTGGAAGTAAATCATCAGGCCTTTTTTCCTATTCTGCCTTAATCTGGTAGCTCTACAGAAACCTGTCTACCATGGGTGACTGCTAGTATTTGAACTACTGGTGGCATAGCTTCCAGGATTATAGCTGCAAGCCAGAACAATATGACAAACTGGCAATGGTGGGATTGCTCTATCAGAAACTCTGCATTACTGCCAAAAAAAATTTTTTTGACAGCCTGAAATATAAAAAATAATTTAACAAAAGCAACCTTGAGATGTAATATAAACATAATTTTGCAAAGGAAATAATTTCTGGGTAGAAAACAGAAAAGTTTTGCTCAACTTAATGTTGATTATTACAAAATATAAAACTATGGAGAAAATATGAAATAGAATATTTTTTAAATAAATACAGCTTATAAAAGAACCTATTACTCACCAATTATCAAACAGTTATCATTTGAATCTCTCTCTGCATTCAATATACTTGCTACATTTCCACTGTTACGAAAGATGCTCCTTGTGGTCTTATTCTATTATTTAATAAAGCTTTTTAAATACTAAGAGATGCATGTTTAAGAGTCTGATTTTTCAACAACAAAGTCTTAAGGCTTCTAGAGGCTTGGGTCTTGAAACCACAGTGACGGCTTTTATAAATATTCCGTTATCACATGAAGTAGTCAGCTTTTATTTTGCAGTGAGGATACACATTTTATAGAGTACTAAAAACTGATTACTGAGATTATTGTGCAACAAATTTCAATAACTGCAACATATAAATGGATCACATGGAGAGACCACATGTTCTAATTGAGGTTACTAACTGAGTTTTCAGAGCCCTTAGACAAAATAACTTATTTTTAATTGGACATTGCGTTCACAAAAGAAAATGGCCTCATCTCACTCGATTATCTGAAACCACATAACTGATTATAAAAAAAAAAAAAAAACAATCAAATACCACCAACACCAACAAAAAACACAGTAAGGACAACAGCAGAGAAATGGTTCATTGTATATACACTTTTTTTTTTCTGTGCTGATCAGTATTTTTTAAAACAAAAATCCCATTGACATCATGTCTATCCCAACTCAAAGTGACCTTAATGTTGTTAGGTGCCACTCGGTCACCTCAGACTCATAGCAACCCTATGTACAATAGAATGAAACACTGCCTGGTCCTGTGCCATCCTCACAATCATTGATATGCTTGAGCTTATTGCAGACACTGTGTCAGTCCATCTCTCTGAGGGTCTTCCTCTTTTTCGCTGACCCTCTACTTTACCAAGTATGATGTCCTTCTCCAGGGACTTATCCCTCCTGATAAAATGTCCAAAGTATGTGACTTATAGTCTCATATTCTTGCTCCTAAGGAGCATTCAGGTTGCACTTCTTCCAAGGCAGATTTGTTCGTTCTTTTAGCAGCCCATGGTATATTCAATATGCTTTGCAAATAGCACAATTCAAAGGCAACAATTTTTATTTAGTCTTCCTTATTCATCGTCCAGATTTCACATGCATATTAAGCGATTAAAAACATCATGCCTTGGGTCAGGGGCACATTAGACTTCAAGGTGACACCTTAGCTTTTCAGCACTTTAGAGAGGTCTTTTGTAGCAGATTTGCCCAACAAAATGTGTCTTTTGATTTCTTGACTGCTGCTTCCTTGGGTGTTGATTGTGGAGCCAAGTAAAATGAAATCCTTGACAACTTCAATCTTTTCTCCGTTTATCATGATGTTGCTTACTGGTACAGTTGTGAGGATTTTGGTATTCTTTATGTTGAGGTGGAATCCATCCTGAAGGCTCTAGCCTTTGATCTTCATCAGTAAGTGCTTCAAGTCCCATTCACTTTCAGCAAGCAAGATTGTGTCATCAGCAAAAAGCAGGCTGTTAACGAGTCTTCCTCTAAACTTGATGCCCCATTCTACTTAAAAGTCCAGCTTCTCGGATTTCTTGCTCAATATACAAATTGCATAGGTATGGTGAAAGGATATAACCCTGACACACACCTTTCCTGACTTTAAACCCCACAGTATCCCCTTGTTCTATTTGAATGACTGCTTCTTGATCTATGTACAGTTTCCTCATGAGCACAATTAAGTTTCCTGAAATTCACAGTCTACTTGATGTTATCCATAATTTGTTATGTTCCACACAGTTGAATGCCTTTGCATAGTCTATAAAACACAGGTAAACACATAAGTAACAATGCACAATCACCAGAAGAGAGACTAGATAAATGGGAACTCCTAAAAATCAAACACTTATGCTCATCAAAAAACTTCACCAAAAGATAAAAAGGCAGCCTACAGAATGGGAAAAAAAAATTGGCTATGACAAATCCAATCAGAGTCTAATCTCTAAAATCTACAAGATACTGCAAAACCTCAACAACAAAAAGACAAATAACCCAAGTAAAAAATGGGCAAAGGATATGAACAGGTACTTCACCACATAAGATATTCAGGCAGCTAATAGATACATGAAGAAATGTTTACGATCATTAGCCATTAGAGAAATGCAGGTCAAAACTACAATGAGATATCATCTCACCCCAACATGGCTAGCATTAATCCAAAACACACAAAGTAATAAATGCTGGAGAAGTTGTGGAGAGACTGGAACACTTATACACTGTTGGTGGGAATGTGAAATGGTACAATCACTTTGGAAATCGATTTGGTGCTTCCTTAAAAAGCTAGAAACAGAAGTACCATACAATCTAGGTATCCCGCTCCTTGGAATATATCCTAGAGAAATAAGAGCTGTCACACGAATAGATATATGCACACTCATGTTCATTGCAGCACTGTTCACAATAACAAAAAGATGGAAAAAACCTAGATGCCCATCAAAGGACGAATGGATAAACAAATTATGGTATATCCATCCACACAATGGAATATTATGCAAAGATAAAGAACAATGATGAAGCTGTGAAACATTGTATAACATGGTGGAAGCTGGAATTTATTATGCTCGGTGAAGTTAGTCCGTCACAAAAGGACAAATACTATATAAGACCACTATTATAAGAACTCAAGAAAAGGTTTAAACACAGAAGAAAACATTCTTTGATTGTTATGGGAGGTGGGAAGGGAGAGTGAGGGTTATTAACTAACTAGATAGTAGATAAGAATCATCTTAGGAGAAGGGAAAGACAGGACGCACTACAGGGGAAGTCATCACAACTGGACTAAACCAAAGCTAAGGAGTTTCCTAAATACAGTCAAATACTTTGAGAGACAGAGTAGCAGAGGTAGAGTTCTGGGGACCATGCTTTCGGGGGACATCTAGGTCAACTGGCATAACAAAGCTTATTAAGAAAATGTTCTGCATTCTACTTTGGTGAGTAGTGTCTGGGGTTTTAAAATCTTGCAAGCTGCCATCTAAGACGCATCAATTGGTCCCAAACACCTGGAGTAAAGGAGAATGAAGAACTCCAAAGACACAAGGAAAGTATTAACCCAAGAGACAGAATGGCCCACATAAACCAGAGACTTCATTAGCCTGAGACCAGAAGAACTAGATGGTGCCCGCCTACCACCAATGACCACCCTAACAGGAAACACAACAGAGAGTCCCTGAAGCAGCAGCAGAAAGATGAGGTGCAGAACTCAAATTCTAGTAAGAAGACCAGACTTAATGGTCTGACTGAGACTGGAGGAACCCCAGATAACGTGGCCCCTGGATTCTGTATCAGCCTAGAACTAAAACAATTTCCAAGGCCAACTCTTCAGACAGGCATTGGACTGGACTGTGAGACATAAAGTGATACTCGTGAAGAGTGTGCCTCTTAGTCAAGTAGATACAAGAGACCAAAGCGGCAGCTTCTGTCCAGAGGTGAGATGGGAAGGCAGAGAGGGTTAGGAGCTGGTTGAATGGTCATGGGAAATCAGGTGCGGAAAGGAGGAGTGTGCCGTCGCAGAATGGGGTGAGCAATTAGGGTCACCTAACAATGTATATATAAAATTTTGTATGGAAGACTAACTTGAAATGTAAACTTCATTTAACTACAACAATTAAAAAAAAAAAAAAAAACAGGTAAACATCTTTCTGTATTCTCTGCTTTCATCCAGGATCCATGTGACATCAACCCTTATATCCCTGGTTCCGTGTCCTCTTCTGAAGCTGGCTTGAATTTCTAGCAGCTGTTTGTTGATATACTGCTGCAGTGGCTTTTGAATGATCTTCAGCAAATTTTTACTTGTGTGTGATATTAATGATATTGTTCAATAATTTCCATATTCAGTTGGATCACCTTTCCTGTAGGATCTCTTCCAGTCAGTCTGCCAGGTAGCTGTCTTCCAAATTACTTTGCATACTTAAGTGAGGACCTCCAGTGCTGCGTCCATTTGTGGAAACATCTCAACTGGTATTCCATCAATAACTGGAGGCTTGCTTTTCGCCAATACCTTCAGTTCAGGTTAGATTTCTTCCTTCAGTACCATAAGTTCCTGATCATATACTACATTCCTAAAATGGTTGAAGGTCAACCAATTCTTTTTGATTTAGTGACTGTGTATTCCTTCCATCTTCTTTTGTTGCTTCCTGCATCATTTAATATTTTCCCCACAGAATCCTTCACTATTGCAACTCAAGGCTTGATTTTTTTCCTTCAGTTCTTTCAGCCTGAGAAATGCCAAGCATGTTCTTCCCTTTTGGTTTTCTATCTCCATCTCTCTGCACGTCATTATAATACTTTACTTTGCCTTCTGGAGTCATCCTTTGAAATCTTCTGTTCAGCTCTTTTACTTCATCATTTGTTCCTTTTCCTTTAGCTACTCAATGTTCAAGAGCAAGTTTCAGGGTCTCTTCTGACATCTATTCTGGTTTTGCTTTTTCTTTTCTGTCTTTTTAATGACATCTTGCTTTCTTCATGTATGATGTCCTTGATGTCATGCCACAACTCATCTGGTCTTCTGTCATTAGGGTTCATAATGTCAAATCTATTCTTGAGATGATCTCTAAATTCAAATGGGACATACTCAAGGTCGCACATTGGCTCTCGTGAAGTTGTTTTAATTTTCTTCAGTTTCAGCTTGTATTTGCATACGAGCAATTGATGGTCTGCTCTGCAGTTGACCCCTGGCCTTGTTCTGACTGATGATATTGAGCTATTCCATCATCTCTTCCCATAGATGTAGTCTATTTGATTCCTGTGTATTCCATCTGGTGAGGTTCACGTGCAGAGTCACCATTTATGTTAGCGAAAAAAGCATTTGCAGTGAAGAATTCTCAGCCTTGCAAAATTCTAACATGTGATCTCAGACATCATTTATATGACTAAGACCATATTTGCCAACTACCGATCCTTCTTTGTTTCTAGCTTTCACCAGTAATTAGCAATGCATCCTGATTGCATGTCCGATCAATTTCAGATTGCAGATGTTGGTCAAATTTTCAATTTTTTCATCTTTGGCCTTAGTGGTTGGTTGGTAAATTTGAATAACAGTGCTATTAACTGGTCTTCCTTGTAGGTGAATGGATGCTATCCTATCACTGACAGTGTTGTACTTCAGGATAGATATTGAATTATTCTTTTTGAGGATGAATGCAACACTATTCCTCTTCAAGCTGTGATTCCTGGCATAATAGACCATATGATTGTCCGCACAAAATGGCCAATACCAGTCCAATTCAACTCACTGATGCCTGGGATATCGATGTTTATGTGTCCCATTTCATTTTTGATGATTTCCAATTTTCCTGGATTCATACTTGGTACTTTCCATGTTCCAATTATTAATGAATGTTTACAGCTCATTTTGAGTCTTGCCACGTCAGCAAATGAAGGTCCCGCAAGCTTGACTCCACTCACGTCATTAAATTCAACTCGACTTTGATGAGGCAGCTCTTCCCCAGCCGCATTTGGAGTGCTTCCAACCTGGGGGGCTCATCTTTCTGCACTAAATCAGACAATGTTCCATTACTACTCGTAAGGTTTTCGCTGGCTAATTCTTTTCAGAAGTAGACTTCCAAGTCCTTCTTCCTAGTCTGTCTTAATCTGGAAGCTCAGATGAAACCTGTCAGCCACCATGGGTGACCCTGCTGGTATTTGAATACCGGTGGCAGAGCTTCCAGAATCACAGCAACACACAAGCCCTCGCAGCACAACAAACTGACAGATGTGTGGAGGAGCAAAGTTTTACCGCAGAATAAAGCTTCCCCATGGGATTTCCAAGGAACAGCTGATGGATTCCAACTGTCGATCTTTTGGTTAACAATTGAGCTCTTAACCACTGTGCCACCAGGGCTCCACTTTTTACAGGTGCTCCATATTAAATGCTGGCATGATGATGAAATATTACTGAAAAATAAATGATCTACCTATCATTTTGTATTTCTTGTTGATAATATCAAAAACAATTTATTAGTGTTGTTGTTGTTAGCTGCTGTCAAGCCAGCTTCCAACTCATGGTTATCCCATGCACAACAAAAGTAAATGCTGCCTGATCCTGTCCCATCCCAATGATTGGTTGCAGACTGGACTATTGAGATCCATAGGGTTTTCTTTGACTCATTTCTGGAAATAGATCACCATGTCATTATACCTGGTTCACCTTAGTCTGGAAGCTCTACTGAGACGTGTTTAGAGTCATAGACACAAAACAGCCTCCACTGACAGAGAAGTGGTACATGCTCCTGAGGTTCATTAACTGGGAATTGAACCAGGGTCTCCTGCAGGTAAGGCAAGAATTCAACAACTGAATCACCATTGTCCCCTTAATTCATTAATACGTGCAGATATACTAACTTCATCCTATTTCTGGGTCTTAACCATTCACAACGAAATTACCTTTAATGAATACAGCTAGCAAGTCATCACTGATATCCTTTGTGACTCCCAGATGGTACCAAGGATCATTGGCACCATTTAAAAAGATGATTTTGCTTCCGTTCACATTGAGGCCACCATAGTACCTGTTGGTGACCATAGCACCCCGAATCAGTGAATCACTATTGAACACACTGCCAAAGACATCGGAACACTTCTTAGCAAAATACCTGCCAGAAAAAAAGGAGACAAAATTGTAGGTGCCAGAAAGCAGGATTCAGGAATGTATGAAAGATATCTACAGAAAGAATGTGGTGTTTTTTGTTTGCTTTTTTAGTTGTTTTGTTTTCCCCTCGAGAATCTGAGTTACTTAAAATAGCTAAAATTTTTTTCTTCAGTTTAAGAAAGACTCTATCTTTCTATCTGTCCATCTAACTATCCATCTGTCTATCTATCTATCTACTTACCTTTCTATCTATCTGAATCCCTGATGTACAACAGTTAAGAGCTCAGCTGTCAACCAAAATTATAGCAGTTCTAATCCATCAGTCGCTCTTTGGAAACCCTATTGTGCAGTTCTACTCTGTCCTATACGGTTACTATGAGTCAGAATTGACTCGACGGCAATGGATTTTGTTTGGGTTTTATCTATGCACCTACTTACCTACCTATGTACCTACCTACCTACCTCTCCTATGACTTCCTCTAGAGGTCCTTCGGTAGCTAAGCATGGAGGAATGTGGTCTCCAAAGTATTTATCTATTTGGACCCTTGGTCAACACAACATAGAGTCTCAATGAGGAGACTGTAAACCTCATGGGCTTATGTTTCCTGGACACCACCTAAGGGTTCATAACAAGCAAAGGAGAAAAGTCTATTATTTGCCTTCCCTTGAACCTATACTTGTAACTAGAATAGTAACTACTGTGGGAAGGAAAAAGTTCAATGCATAGCCTGCCTGCCTGTTGAGGAAGAGAGCACAGAGACAGTAAGAGCGAGAGTTGGCCTTCAATTTAATTTTCCCTCTAAATATGGAAAAAAAAAAAAATCCCTGCAATCATGGTTTCTACTTACACACAAAAGTTAAGGCAGAGCTTTTACCTGAGAGGCAATCCAGTGAAAGACTGGTTCTTTAAATCTGTGGTGAAAAAGTAGCCAAATTCAGTGCAACTTTGATATAACCATGGCTTGGCTGGAAAGGAAAACATCAATTAACTTAACCAGAAAAGATATTTTTGTTGATGACTAAATAAAAAGCTTAAAAAAAAAAAAAAAAGCCCTCTAATTTGCAAACTTCTTGTGACCTTCTGAAAGGAAGTTGATCTTATTATTATTAATGTTAGTTTTAGTCATGCCCAACATTACCACACCAAGAACTGATACTATGTGCAATGATCAGGAGATGTTGGTGAAGACCCACGTGCTCCTGAAATAACATTTTCCCATTCTCCCCAGGGCCATCTCTATGAGTACCACAGAACTGTCCCACTGTGTGTCCTTTATTTTCAGCCTCTGCTAGGAAAGTGCTATGTTGTCTCTGCATCCTCCTCTAGTTACCTTCTCCTAAGAATCACCCAGTCCCCCCTCCATGAAGTTTCTTGAAAGAGGGATGAAAGCTTGATGTCTTTGTCCCTCACCATCTCTGTACCGTCATTCGTTCCGTGATTGCAATTTCTCTCCCAGGTCACCAGTATTGGTAGGGTGAGTAAATCAATGCATCTAATTGTGGATAATAACTTAAAGTTTGTTTGACTGAAATTTTAGCAGCTATATCAAGGATTCACATGTCTTTGAGCAACTTAGTTAACAACTTTAAGAACTATTCATACTAAAAATATATTGAAATTGTCATTATGTTGGATTTCCAACAGGCTAGTGGAAGAGAGAAAGTTCCTAAGTACTACAAATGGTTTGTGCTCGATTTGAACCCACCCAGCAGATCCACAGAAGGGAGGACTGGAGAGCTCTTCCACAAAGATTAGAGCCATGAAAGCCTTACATTGCAGTTCTACTTTGTAACACATGGGATTGTCACGAGTCGAAACTGACTCATTATCAACAGGTTAGGTCATTCTAGAGTGCAACCAGGTTTGAGAGCTGCTCTATATAGAATCTGAAGTGGGGTGAGGTATTTTCTTGGCATCAGTGACACTTAAAGGTATTAAGGGATACCTTTCTTTATTCTGATTCTTGCAATCCTGAGCATTTGGTATTTCTGCCTCTCTTACTAAAGTGATTTAATCTGTGTATGTCCAGCTCCTGGACTTATTCATTCCGTCTTCCCATCCTTGAGTAAAAGCCTTAGATCTGTTTTTTCATAATTCTTCACGAAGGTTAATGCAGCCTCACAACTTGCAGAATGTTTAATTCACATTATTGTGCTCATATTTCTCAACACCCAAAGGAAAACTTCTATTTTCATCAGATAACACTTTACCTGTTTTGTAAGTATTCCTGTCCAAAGAAGAGGAAGAGAATGCATTCACAGATTCCTTGTAACTTGCAGGATAACAAGAGAAACCTTTGTTCCTGAGCGTAGTTCTGATTACACTTGCATATCTATGATATGGTGAACCAAGTGAAGTATTAGTCATCTTCTCACAAAATTCATCAGTTGTCATCTCACCCATTTTTCTCTACAAAAAAAAAGATTCCTATTATGTTTAAAAGAATGTGCATGAGATGGCTTTCAGCTCAAAATGGAATTCAGCTCCAAAAATGATTTTAAATGCTTTAAATGATTCCTTTTAATTCAAATAAGGTGCAAATATTCTTTGGTGACTTTGGCCTGGATATCAACGCTGAAAATATTAACTCACCTGAGTAGGCTGCAGAGTCTGTTAGAAGTGAGTCACATCCCTTTTTTAAGACACATAGCTAAAAAACCAGTTGCTTTAACAATGGCTTTTGCTACTCAGGTCGGTATTTGGTTTGTAAGAATTTACAAATAAAGAAGCTTTGATTGAGCATGTGATATCTTGCCAGAGCAGTGCTAGAAACTTTGGAAGGTGTAAAAGATGAGAACCAACACTTTGGAAGAATCTAATCAACGAAGACAAAATACATACACTAAGAAAACAGTAATGAGATACTCTGGGGATTCTGATAGAGGTCAGTGACTAGAATCATGAGTAAAGGCTTCCTGAGGATGTAGGAATTGAGGTGGATGAGGAAGATTGTGTATAGAGATAAGTCGAGTACAGTTGTATGTTTTCACTAATATGAAGTATCTGAAGAAGACAGATGTATAGAAAATAGAGTTTAACAGTGATTACCAGGAGAAAGAAAGATGGAGAAGGGGGGAATCATTGTTTAGGTAACATACAGTTTTTGTTTATGGGGATGAAAAATTTGGCATTGGTTATCGGTGATGGTTGTACAACATGATTTATGAAATAAGTTTTATTGAACTGTACATGCGGAAAATTTTTAATTGGCAAATGTTATGTTCTTTATATTTTTATAACAATAAAAATTTAAAAAAATAAAATAGAAGAGTGCATTTTAGGCAAGGGAACCAGAAAGTCTGAAGAAGTGGTAGCAGGGATGTGTAATGTCTAAGACGATGATTGAACAGGCCTGGATTTGTGACCTTGAGTTAGTTACTTACCGGTCAGCCTTAGTTTGCTCATGTGTTCAAGGGGGACAATAAAAATAAGCTAATCAGAAAAACTCATAAGGTTGCTGTGAGGATTAAATAAAAGTAGCCCTTGGATAGTGCCTACAGCAAAGGTCATGGAATAAAAAGCAGCATTGTTATCATAATAAATATTACATATCTTCTTACATTTTCTTTGCTTGTTATAAGTATACAGGTAAAAAAACATTTGTCATTACTACAATCTTCACATGTACACTTCAGTGACATTATGATCATCATGTTATTCAATCATCACCATATTATTATTCTTATTTAGTCAAGAGAGATATTTAAGAAGAAAAAAGTGGAAATAAGTATTGACCATAGAATGTGTTTAGAAATGAAACTCTCTAACTTAGAAAAGATGGATAATAAGGAATCTTTCAAAGTTTTGAACATGTTAGTAATTTACTGAAAAAGATACTCAAAGAAGATCAGCCCAAGTAGAGGGACAGTGGTTTATTTATGGGAAGTTGAGAGATGGCCTAACTTTCTGTTACTGGCAAAATCATTGACTTCAAGACATACTTTCATGTAGGAATATCCATCTGAGATGCCATAGTCTACCAGTAAAGAGATTTGGGCAGAAGTGTGTGACTTTTTTCTCCTCACTTGTTACACATCATAAAATTCCATTCTTAGTTATTCTTAGAAAATTGTGTTGTTAATAATATACTAACTATGGAATTTTGAGTATTGCTTCTACACACCCATTGTAGAAAGGATATATTATTATGAAAGGCTGATGCATTTATTTCAGAAGTTTTGAAAGAGCATTTCCTTTGTTTTGGTTTGCTTTGGTATTGGCTTGAGGAAACAGAAAGGAAAGGACCTGACAGTAGCATACACCCACTTAACAGACCATATAGTTCTAATTAGGCAGCTGTGTAATATCTGTTCAGTTAGCAGTACATCAAGACTTTGTCGGGTTGACAGAAGCTGACAACTGAAGTTCAGCTTCCCTAAGTTCAGAAGAATTCAGTAGCTAGTCCTCACATTAACTGCAGACTTAACTTCAGACTATGGCTTGACTACTCTACTTTGACCAACAACTACAGAAATAGAGTTAGAGCCTGTGAAGGCTGGGAAAGGCTCTGTATTACTTTCATGCTTAATAATTCTCTCTACACCCATCATTTTGATTCATCCAGCAGGAAAGTGCTCCAGTCAACAACTATTATCTCCAGGGGAAAGACTTTCAGAAATTACAAAGTGCCCCAAATCAATTTCCTATACTTTTGTACAAGAAGAAAAAAAAAGAAAGCACCCTGGACGGGAATGTATGTCAAATTCCCGCCCAATTAAATCAATGCAATATTTTAACTGAAGACATTCTAGCAAGACAAACACAGATATGCATACACACACACAGAGTCCTCAACTTTTTCTGTCCCATCTGACTGCTTAATTTTACATTTTATTGATTATCAGTATCAGAGGAATAAAGGCCCTGAGTACAAAAAGGAACAATAAAACAATATTTCAAATTTGCTAACTTTTAAAACTATAAAAGTTTTACTGTTGATGAAGGTCAAATCTGTTGATAGAATTTACTTATTGAATTACATTTTTTGAAGTGTCTGTGGACTTAGGAATCCCTAGTGCCACATTTGGAGTCACTGGGTGGTGCAAATGGTTAATGTGCTCTGCTGTTAACCAAAAGGTTGGAGGTTCAAGTCCTTCTAGAGGTGCCTCAGAAGAAAGGCTTAGCAATCCGCTTTCCAAAATCATCTATTGAAAACCCTACGGAGCACAGTTCTACTGTAATACACATGGAGTGGCCATCGGTCAGACCGACTTGACGGCAACTAGCTGGTTGAATGCTACATTTGCACAGAAAATCTGCAAGTGACTACTAATACAGAAAGGGTTGCTAGAGAAACTGAATGTAATGAAAGAAAATGCAGTTATCCTCTATTAACTCATTTTTTTCAAGTGCTATAAAACTTTTCAATTTTGGGATTACGGGGAGGGGTAAAGATGGACATGAATAATTTGTATAGAAGATAGAGTTTTAAATTCTGCTTAAATTTCATAAGAATCACCTGAGGAACTGACTCATGGTTCCCACTCTAGAGGCTTGGAGGTGAGGCCAAGGAATCTGCATTGTTAACATACACTCCAGGTACTTATGCTGCACATCTTAAGAAATTTTGGTACAGCCAAGCCCTGTTTGACACTGATATTAAAAGTAAAAACCACCTCTCACCACGTGGTCTATATAGTGGCAACTCAGGGGATTTGGTTTGATTTGCTATAGCTGAAGCTCTGTTATATCGTGGCATAGATTTGCAATGTTTTCTTGAGCAAGAGATAAAGCCTTCAAAAACTCATAACTGCTGAGCGTCACCTGTGTATATGGCCTCACATTATCAAGGAAATAACACAGTTTCCTCATTTCTACCAGGCTCTTAAAAGGGAAAATATCAAAGTTCATACTAGAGTTGTATATTAGTTCTGGAAAAAGAAAATCACAGGAATTTCAAACCACTTACCTCCCCTTCTAACCCCAAAAAACCCACCCTGACTGCCATTGAGTCGATTCCGACTCATAGTGATCCGATAGGGTTTCCAAGGTTGTAAATCTCTATGGAAGCAGACTGCCACATCTTTATCCCTCAGAGACACTGGTGGTTTTGAAAGGCTGACGTTTTGGTTTGCAGTAGATCGCTTTCACCACTGCAACACCAGGCTCTTTCACCTCCGCTTATAGCACGTAGCAATCCTCCAAATGTAACTTTTTTCTATTCTCAGAATAAAAGCTACATTTTTATGCAAGAAAATTCCACACTGTAAAGAGTTTAATTTGTAGTTTCCAATCCACATATTTATAAGGATACTCTGAGGTTTCAGTCATGAAGCAAAAGGTAGAATTAAAGCCTCTTATAAATAACAATAATCTAGAGAAGGAAAAAAGTTAAGTATCAAAAAATATTTATACTTGACTAAGCCCCTTATGACCACTTCCTAATTTCAAATCACACCTCAAGAAATTATTGGGTATGATTCATTAAAATCAAGAAGCCAACAAACACTGAGGGAAATAATATGGTAGTGAATATTAAGTTTTGAATTTTAATGAGCACGTGGTGTTATATAAAGTTTCTTCCAGGAAATCACTACTGTGCCGTCATCTACAGAAGAGTCTCACATGTTAGCTCTGTCTCATAATGGTTGTGTTACAGCAGGTCAGTTGCTTGGCCTCTCTGAGCATCAGTTTCCATATCTTTAAATGTGGGGCTAACAATTCCCACCTATGGGACTGATTATTAGATTAAATGATATAAAGTGGGTGCACCTGTCCTGTAGAATGCTGAATCAAAATACCAAAAAAAAAAAAACTCTGTTGCCGTGTTGCCGTTGAGTTGATTCCAACTCAGAAACCTTATAGGACAGAGTAGAACTGCCCCATAGAGTTTCCAAAGAGCGTCTGGTGGATTTGAACTACCAACCTTTCGGTTAAAGTCCTAGAATTAACCACTATGCAACCAGGGTTTCCTAATCAAAATAAGAGCTCAATAAACCGGAAATTTTGCCATGATAATGTAAACATTTAATTTAGGGAAAAAAAAAGAGGGAAGGAAAGAATGTACAAAGGATGGAAGGGAGTGAAGGAAGGAAGGGATTGAAGGAAGGAAGATAAATGGAAAGATGGAAGAAAGGAAGGAAGGGAGGGAGTGAAGGAGGAAGTGAGGGACACAGGGAAGGAGGAAAGAAGAAAAAGAGAGAAGTAAGTGAAGACAAACTAGATTATTAATTTGGAGACTTTTTTTTTTAATATAAGCTAAGTAAATGTAATACATATTATCACAGTAGATAATACTGGGTTTTAGTCATAGAAAATCACATTGTAACTCTTACTCAGCCCCTTATTATCCTTGTGACTTTAGGCAAGTGATTTAAAGCCTTGAAGGCTAGGCTCCTCATTTGTAAAATAGGACTAACCTAGAGATACTGTGAGAATTTCTAGGAGAAAAACTATAAACTACTTAGTATAAGATGTGGGGCAAGATAAGCTCTTCGTCTGTGGTAGTTGTTATTAATATCATTATCTTCTAATTATCATTGTTATTCATTAACAATATAGAAAGAATAAAGCCATTGGATATTCATTTCTAGGCAAACTTATTTTGATACAAGTCCCTTAAATTTTCAAAAGATCAAATTGCATGTACTTGGTCTTCTGAAAAAAAAAAAATCTCTACCATCCTCAAAAGGAACACTTTAACTGTTTTCAGATCATTAGAAGTTACCTATATAGCATTTGGGTTTTAAATCCTGGAATAATTATCATCTTTTCTGAGTTTCAGCCAGCCAAATTGGAGACCAGAAACACCAGTTACAAAGTAAGCACATCTCCTAGTCCTTTTAGTAAGAAGATGGGCACAAAATTAGTTTTTACAGATTAAATAGCATGGAAATGTCTGTAGTGTGTAGAATTTAATTCTGGTGAAATGTTGCCTTGCATTGTCTTAAAAAGATAAAAAAATATGCATATAGATTGTACTCAATTATTCAGAGTAATAAAACATATGCATGATATTCAAATTAAATAACACATACGCAAATCACACATAATAAGTCGTCTTTCCTTGAATGATTCTTTACTCACAATCAAGAATTGACTCCACAAACTACTTCCAAAGAAGATAGGTAGGAAAGTGTATTCCCCATCTGTTCCATTTAACTAAAATATCCCAGTACAGTTGGGTATGAGGCTGGAAAGTAGAACTGGATGTTTCTGTTATTTCAGACCCTTAGAAACGGTGTTTGAGGAGAGAAGACATTGCGAGTTTCTGCTCCCCAGCCTGCCCTTGTTATTTCCAGTATGTAATGTCAACAGTTAGGGGCAGCTCTTTTCTAAGAATGACTCCAGCTTTCAGAGGATTCTGAATCCAACACTGGTCTTAGGTTTCTTGAAGTAGTCATTAACCCATGAACGTCAAATTAATTTAAAGTCAGTCATATTAACAAAATCTATTCTCCCTTTCTTGGAAAGATGATTTTCAATTAAGACTTTAAGGATTAATTTTACAAATACTTCCTTTGCTAGGCACTCATCATATATATTATTTTATTGAATGTCTGTTATGGATTGAATGATGTCCCCCCAAAATTTTTGTTGAAGTCCTAACCACTGGTACCTGTGATGTGATCTTGTTTAAAAACAGTGTATTTGAAGATGTTATCAATTTACATATGGTCAGAGTGGAGTGGGGGAATTCTAATCCAATACGAATGGAGTCCTATAAAAGAGAAGAGACACAGAGACAGACACTTGAAAACAACTATGCTACAATGGAGCTATTATGCAGCTACAAGTCAAGGAACACCAAAGCTACCAGAAGCTGAGAGAAACAAGAAAGAATCTCTCCTAGAGCCTTCGGTTAGAACATGGCCGTGCTGACAGCCTAAATTAGGGCTTCTAGCCTACAAAACTGTGAGAAACTAAGTTTCTATTGTCTAAACTCACCCTCTATGTAGTACTTTGTTCTGGCAGCATTAAGAAACTACTACAGTGCCCCATGAGCCTTGGAGCTACTAATACTTAACTCATGGAGTATCCTGTTGTCAGTTACATAGAAAACAAGTGGCAGAAACATAAGGGCAAGTGAGGAGATCTATCTTAAGCTAAACCAATGTTCCTTCTCCAGATAATAAAGAAAAACTTAGGTCCTTCTGGCAAAATGGCGTTCTAGGCAGAAGCACCATGCCGTCCCTCCACAGCAAAGATCTGAAAAACAGCCAAACAGAGAACAGCAATCCTGAAACCCTAAAACATCCAATGAAGAGATAAAGAACTCAGCCAAGCACCAAATGGAGTGAGAAAACAGACACAGAATGGAGAGGAGGAGAGGTTCATGCGAAGGTCGCCTATCAGCTAACACAGCATGGATCTACCATCTTGGACTCCTATCAGAGACCAGCAAATAGACGGTAGGAGAAAGCAGCTTTATGGAGCTTCCAGCAGGAGACAGAACAACAAGTAATTGGCAATATACACTTTCCCACCCCCCACCCTTCTTCACCCCCACTCAGCCTCCTCTGCTTCCCGCAGCCACAGTCTTTTGGCCGGGAAGCACCAGCTGCTTGGATTCCATCCGTCTGCACTGACTCCCTGAGTGCCGTTTGTTGGCTGCTGGTGTTGCTTTTTCTGCTTCTTTTGATTTCTTCCTTACTTCTCACCACCTCCCCCTCCTTTTGCTCAAATACCTGGCTCCGTGCACCATCTTTCCTTCTTCCTGAGGGGCTGTGGAGCTCAGTTCGAGTGTGGAACTGCTTCCTGGCCTGGGCTGTCATGCTGGCGGGATCCCGAGGCTTTTGTTTGTTTGTTTTGAATTGTTTATTTGTTTTCTTTTTTTTTTTTTCAAGTTGGGAGCTCGTTCTGGCTGGGCAGTGCTGCATGGCTTGGGACCTACCCCCTCAACTTGTGCAGATGCTCAGAGGGATCCCAGAGAGCATTTCTTTTTTCTTGGGTTTTTTTTTTCTGTTTTTTTGTGGGGGCTATTCTTGTTCTTTTTTTTTTTAATTTGTTTTGTTTTCTTTTCCCTCTTTTTCCCTTTTTGTTTTTCTTCATTACTCAGTTTCTCATCTCTCTATACCTTCCCTGTCTTCCTATGCACTGAAAACCTGGTGCTGAATACCTTTATGCCTTCTAGCCAGGCTGTACTGCAACACCTGGGAACAACTTCTCCAGACCTCATAGCCACACCAGTGGATCCCTGGGAGCTTTGCTGTTCTTTTTTCTTTCTAATTTTTTAATTATTCATTCTTTCTTTTCTTTTTTCTTTTTTTACCCTTTTTGTTTTTCTCTAGTTCATAGTCTCTCATCTCTCCACACCAACGGCAATCTCCCCTAGCACTCTTTTTAGTTTGTTTGCATGTTTTCGACTCCTGTTCCTCTCTCCTCTCTCCCATATCCATCTTAACTCCACATATCACAATCTACCCCCTCCATCCAGCCTACCTGCACCATGCGCTTAACATCACACCACCAAGCAGCACAGGCACGGCCTATCAGAACATGCCCTGCACTGATACCTACCCACCCTGGTAGCTGTAGTAAGTGCCACAAACAATCCATCCCAGCAACTCCTCTTCAGCTAGACCTGCCCTGCTGTACCATATCAGAGCGACTGACCCTGCCAATTGGAGAAGGAGGCAAAAAGAGTAGTGCCCACAGATGAGGAAACAACAAAGAACACACAACCCACCTGCTCAGACATAGCCAAATTTTAAAAAAGATGAAACAAACAAATCGACAATCAATAAATGAGAAAAAAATAACTATTGAAGTCCCTGAAGACAGCAGACAATATGAAAATATTTACAAAAACAGGACAGGATAGTTCCAATAGGCAACCAAAATAAAACACCAGATGACTTTCCAGTGGAAGAAAAGGCACTAGAACTACCTGATACGGAATTCAAATCTCTAATACTCAGAATTCTCCAAGAGTTGAAGCAAAAAGCAGACAAAAATGAGGAAAAAATAGACAAATTCAAGGAAAAGGCAGACAAATTTATGGAAACTACAAACAAAAAAATGGAAGAATTCAGGAAAATAATGCAGGAACAAAATTCAAAAATAAATTCACAACTAGAAATTATACAAAAACAACTATTAGAAATACGAAAGATAAACAACAAGATTTCAGAAATGGATGATGTCATAGAAGGGCTGAGGGGCAGATTTGAAACAGGAGAAGACAGGATCAGTGGAATTGAAGACAAACACTTGTATACAAGTCAGTTAGAGGAAAACTCAGAAAAAAGAACAAAGAAAAATGAAGAGACTTGAGAGTTATGTGGGACACAATCAAAAGCAAAAATTTTCGAGTGATTAGAGTTCAGGAACAGGGGGAGAAAACAGAAAACACAGAGAGGATCATTGAAGAACTGCTGACAGAAACCTTCCCCTATATCATGCAAGATGAAAAGCTGGCCATACAAGAAGCTCAACGAACCCCATATAGGATAGACTCCAAAAGAAAATCACCAAGACATATCATAATCACACTCACCAAAACAAAAGACAAACAAAGAATCCTGAGAGCAGCTCATGAAAAACAAGAAGTCACATATAGAGGAGAAAGACGAAGACTAAGCTCAGATTATTCGGCAGAAACCATGCAGGCAAGAAGGCAATGGGATGACATATACAAAACCTTGAAAGAAAAAAATTGCCAGCCAAGAATAATATATCCTGCAAAGCTCTCATTCAAATATGTTGGTGAAATTAGGACATTTCCGGATAAACAGAAATTAAGGGAATATGCAAAAACCAAACCAAACTTACAAAAATTATTACAGGGAGTCCTTCAATCTGAGAACAAACAACTTCAGCTCACAGGCTGAATCTAGGTGGCAGGATTGTACCAGCCAGATACCAAACTAGGAAACGAACTCTCAAGGACTATCCAAAACCAAAAGAAATACAACAGGGAAACAGAGCAGTTAATCTGTAAATGA
>NW_004443977.1:17682339-17684116 GCF_000243295.1 Trichechus manatus latirostris
ATGAAGACATAACCATAATAAACATCTACACACCCAATGACAGGGCTCCAAAATACAGAAAATAAACTCTCATAACACTGAAAGAGAAATTGACAATTCCACAATAATAGTAGGAGACTTCAACACACCACTCTCAGTAAACAACAGAACAACTAGAAAGAAACTCAGCGAAGATACAGAAGACCTAAAGGGCATAATCAGCCTACCTGACCTCATAGACATATATAGAACACTCCATGCAACCTCTGCAAAGTACACATTCTTTTCCAATGCACATGGAACATTCTCCAGAATAGACCACATCTTAGGCCACAGGGCAATCCTCAACAAGATACAAAATGTTGAGATAATACAAAGTATCTGCTCTGACCACAATGCCATAAAGGTAGAAATTAACAACAGAAAGAGCAAGGAAAAAAATCAATTACCTGGGAACTGAATAATACCCTGCTTACACATCACTGATTAATAGAAGAAATCAGAGATGGAATCAAAAAAATTCCTAGAATCAAACGAGAATGAAAACGCATCATGCCAAAACCTTTCAGACACAGGAAAGGCAGGCCTCGGAGGATGATTTATAGCAATAGATGCACACATCAAAAATTAAGAAAGGGACAAAATCAAAATATTAACTACACAACTCAAACAAATAGAAAGAGAAAAGCAAAAAAAGCCCACAGCCACCAGAAGAAAGGAAATAGTAAAGATCAGAGCAGAAATAAATGAAGTAGAGAACAGAAAAACAATAGAAAGAATCAACAAAACCAGAAGTTGGTTCTTTGAACAAATCAACAAAATCGACAAACCACTGGCCAGACTGACAAAAGAAAAACAGGAGATGTTGCAAATAACACAAATAAGAAATGAAATGGGTGACATTACAACACAACCAACTGAAATAAAAAGGATCATATCAGAATATTATGAAAAAGTATACTCCAACAAATTTGAAAACCTAGAGGAAATGGATAAATTTCTACAAACACACTACCTACCCAAACTACCACAAAGTGATGTTGAAAACCTGAACAGACACATAACAAGAGAAGAGATTGAAAAGGTAATAAAAATCTCCCAACAAAAAAATGCCCTGCCCCAGGTGGCATCCCTGGAGAATTCTACCAAGCATTCAGAGAAGAGCTTGTACCAGTACTACTCAAGCTGTTTCAGAGCACAGAAAAGGAAGTAACACTTCCGAATTCATTCTATGAAGCCAGCATAATGCTGATACGCAAACCAGTCAAAGACACCACAAAAAAAGGAAATTACAGACCAAGATCTCTCATGCATATAGATGCAAAAATTCTAGCGAATAGAATTCAGCATCATACAAAAAAAATAATGCAACATCACCAAGTATGATTCAAACCAGGTATACAAGGATGGTTCAACATGAAAAAAATCAATCAACATAATCCACCACATAAAAGGAAAGAAAAGAATCACATGATCATCTCAATTGACGCAGAAAATGCATTCAACAAAGTCCAACACACATTACTGATAAAAACTCTCAATAAAATAGGTAGAGAAGGGAAATTTCTCAACATAATAAAGAGCATCTATGCAAAACAAAGAGCCAACATCATTCTTAATGGAGAGAGGCTGAAAACATTCCCCTTGAAAGCAGGAACAAGACGGATGCCCTTTATCACCACTCCTATTTAACATTGTGCTGCAAGTTCTAGCTAGAGCAATAAGGCAAGAAAAAGAAATAAAGGGCATCTAAATTGGTAATGAAGAAGTTAAACTGTCCCTGTTTGCAGATGATATG
>NW_004443977.1:17684225-17710401 GCF_000243295.1 Trichechus manatus latirostris
AGACTCAACATTGTGAAAATGACAATTCTACCCAAAGAAATTTACAAATACAACGCAATCCCAATTCAAATACCAACAACATTCCGCAAAGAGATGGAAAAACTAATCATTAACTTCATATGGAAAGGGAAGAAGCCGCGAATAAGTAAAGCACTACTGAAGAAGAAGAATAAAGTTAGAGTACTCACACTACCTGACCTCAGAACCTACTATACAGATACAGTAATCAAAACAGCCTGGTACTGGTACAATGACAGATACATTGACCAATGGAACAGAATTGTGAACCCAGATGTAAATCCAGCCACCTATGGTCACCTGATCTTTGACAAGGGCCCAAAGCTCATCAAATTGGGAAGACAGGCTTTTCAACAAATGGTGCTGGCAAAACTGGATATCCATCTGCAAAAAAATGAAACAGGACCCATACCTCACACCGTATACAAAAACTACTTCAAAATGGATCAAAGATCTAAATATAAAGCCAAAAAACTATAAACTTCATAGAAGAAAAATAGGACCAATGCTACAGGCCCTAATACACGGCATTAACAGGATACGAACCATAACCATCAACACACAAACCTCAGAAGATAAGCTAGATAACTGGGATCTTCTAAAAATCAAACAACTATGCTCTTCAAAAGAGTTCACCAAGAGAGTAAAAAGAGAACCTACAGAGTGGGAAAAAAAATTTGGACAGTACAAGTCAGACAAAGGTCTAATCTCCAGAATCTACAAGAAAATCCAACACCTCTACAAAAAAAGGCAAATAATCCTATCAAAAATTGGGCAAAGGAAATGAACAGACACTTCACCAAGGAAGACATTCAAGCAGCCAACAGACACGTGAGGAAATTCTCACGATCACTAGCCATTAGAGAAATGCAAATCAAAACCACAATGAGATACCATCTCACCCCAGCATTACTGGCACAAATCAAAAACACTGGAAATAACAAATGTTGGAGGGGCTGCAGGGAGATCAGCACTCTTATGCACTGCTGGTGGGAATGCAAAATGATACAACCATTTTGGAAAATGATAGGGCACTTCCTCAGAAAACTAGAAATAAAAATAGCATACGAACCAGCAATTCCACTCCTAGGAATATATCCTAGAGAAATAAGAGTCGTCACTCAAATAGACATATGCACACCTATGTTCATGGCAGCATTGTTCACAATAGCAAAAAGATGGAAACAATCTAGATGCCCATCAACAGATGGATAAACAAACTATGGTACATACACACAATGGAGTACTATGCAATGATAAAGAACAACGATAAATCTGTGAAGCATCTCATAACATGGAAGAAACTGGAGGACATTATGCTAAGTAAAATAACTCAATCACAAAAGGACAAATATTGTATGAGACCTCTATTGTAAAAGCCCATGAAAAAGTATATACACAAAAAGTAACAATCTTTGTTGGTTACCAGGGATGCGAGTGGTGGGGGGGAAACACTAAATAGGCAATAGATAAGTGGTATCTTTGGTGAAGCGTGAGACAGCACACAATACTGGGGAAACCAGCACAACTTGTACAAGGAAAGGTCATGGAAGCTCCATAGACACTTCCAAACTCCCTGAGGGACTGAATTGTTGGGCAGAGTGCTGTGGGGACCATGATCACAGGAACATCTAGCTTAATCGGCATACACAATTTATAAAGACAATGTTCTACATTCTACCTTGGTGAGTAGCGTCTGGGGTCTTAAAAGCCTGTGAGCAGCCATCTAAGATACTCCACTGGTCTCACTCCTTCAGGAGCAAGGGAGAATGAAAAGTACAGGATACAAGGAAAACATTAGTCCAAAGGACTAGTGGACCACAGCTACCAAGGCCTCCACCAGACTGAGTCCAGTACAGCTAGATGGTGCCCGGCTACCACCACTGACTGCTCTGACTGGGTTCACAACAGAGAGTCCTGGATAGAGCTGGAGAAGGATATAGAAGAAAATTCTAACACACACAAAAAAGACCTGATTTACTGGCCTAAAAGAGACCGGAGATACTCCGAAAGTATGGCTCTCAGATACCCTTTTAGCTCAGTGGTAAATTCACTTCCGAGGTTCACTGTTAAGCTGGGTTTTGGATAGCCCCATAAAGCAAAATGGGACTAATGAGGCACAGCTGTCCAGGGACAAGGACTAGAAGGCAAAAGGGGACAGGAAAGCTGGTGATAGGGAACTCAAGTTTGAGTAAGGACAGTGTTGATGCGTAGTAATTTGTTAACCATTGTCATAGGGCAACATGTGTATAACTGTTTAATGAGAAACTTTTTTGTTCAGTAAACCTTCATCTAAAGTGAGAATAGCAGCACAACTGAAAGAGACTAGTTGATGTCACTGAAATGTGCATGTAGAAATTTTGGAAATGGTGTATCTTTGGCTATGTATATTTTCAACAAAAAAAAAAAAGGTAGATTAGGGAGAAGGTTGACATGTTGTGTGGTTGTTAACCAATGTCGTAAAACAATATGTGTACTACTGTTTAATAAGAAACTATTTGTTCTGTAAACCTTCACCTGAAGTAGAATAATAATTTTTAAAAAAATGAAAAAGAAAGAGAAACTGAATCTCTTTTCTAAGGGAGATTATGATCTTTTAACACTAATGTACCCATAAGGCATAAAATGAGTTCAAGAAAAATATATAGAATAAGACCACAGAAAAAATACTGGGAGTGGGGTGTAGTAGTTAAAGAAAAGAGAAGGTGCATCTGCTTGGAGCAATCAGGAGAAATTTAATGGGAAATGTGGCTTTTGAAATCACTTAATGTATTTTGATAAGAAAAAGCTTGGGGGCATTCCAGAAAGCTAGAGTTTGAAGCTAAATGTGCAGGTGAGTACAAGAACAACAAATTGTAGAATTTAGCTAGAACATAAATCACGAACATTAGAAGGATAGACTTATTGTAATGGCAGACAGAACACATGTTGTAGTTGTTCATTCTGCTGATGAATAAGAGTTTTCTAAGAGTTCTTTAGCAAGGTAAGCAATGAGGTAAGAACTGTGGTTTAAGAAGATTAATCTAGAGCTTTGTATACCAAGGAGTTGGTTGAAGGGTGACAGAAGGCTGAAAGACTGGTCAAAAGGCCTAATAAGGATTCTAATTAGAATAGGGGAGAGGGGCAGGGCCAAGATGATGGAGAAGACAGACACCTTCTGTGGTGTCTTTTACAACAAAGATCAAAAGAAACAAGTGTATCAATTATATACGACAATCTAGGATCCCTGAACATCAAAGACAAAGTTGAGGAATTGAACTGATTGATGGAGGGAGGGAGAGATGGTTCAGTAGCAGCAAGGAGTTGCCAGACTTGACCTGGCCAGCCCTGGCACCCAGCAGCTGGATCAGCTGGCGCGTGAGGGGTGAGACAATCAATGGCACTCAGCACAAATTTTTCACTTTGGGAGAGACCAAGGGGCAGAGAGTCTGTTCAAACCTCCAGAAACAGTGAGAAACACATTCAGTCAGCAAAAGATAAGTACAAGGGTCTAACCTACCCTGTGGATCAAAAAATAAACTCCTTCTTTGGGAAGTACCTATCTCCCATTTACCTGCCCCCTCCCCACTCTGCTACAGGTCTCAGTCTGGCTACAGTGACTGCTGTGCCACCTGAGCCAGAAGTAGGACCTGTCATGCGCCCTGAGCCATTCTCCTGGCTTTGGAGAGAGAACAAACTAACAAACAGGGAAAAATAATTTGTCAGCTCCCCTAAGCCGTGAATTCAGGGCAGGCACAGCCCCTTTGCCTAGGCACAAGCTTAAGGGGTCCATGGACTCTGAGTGGCTTTCACCCCTGCATAGAACTGTGTGGGCCCATTTCAACAGCAAAGGCCTTCAATAGCACGTTACAACAGGGTTTATACCTGAAGCCTATTTTAATCTGTATCACATACGAGGAGGAGTGGCGGATTTGTGACATTTGACACTGTCTTGCCGATAAAGCAGGGTCCTCACCTACCGACATGAGGGGCCCGAGGACTGGTGGTTCCACACACCCCATCAAGCTACCTTCGACAGGGGTCCAAGAATAAGTGGTGACTTCCAGTCTATGCAGCCAACAGAACTGGGTGCCCATAGGCCGGCTGCAAAATCCATCTACCTACGCCCTCTAGGGAACAGGAACATGCTTTCCACCCAGACTCACAGGAGCAACAGTCAGCCCCTTGCCTTGATCAGCACATGACCCACTACTACAGCCAGGTACCTGTGCCTACTACAATCATTCTTGCCCCTTTAGAACTGTAGGTGAGAGCCTGCACCACAAATTCGATGACAAACGACCTAGACACCTGAGCTGAGTCTATACAAGACAAGTAAACAGACTGCTGGGCTCACATACACAGTAACAGCTCTAGCCAGCTAAAGACAGGTCGTGAGAGCTTCAAAGACATCAGTAATCAAACTAGTTCACAGAACCAGCTTATCTGGTCATATCAAAACAAAACAGAACAAGAAGCTAGGACACAGTAAGCAAATATAAAATAAATAAATATAATAATTTATTGATTGCTCAGAGACAATAGTAAATATCAAATTAAATAAGGAGGCAGACCATGATGGCTTCACAAAGCCACCAAAACAAAGAATCAAGAAACCTTCTGGAAAAAATAAAAAACAAGAAAAACATAAAGACTCAGCAAATACAAAATCAACAACAATAAAAAAGATGAAAAGAAAATGCATAAGAAAAATAATTGAGCACAGAAAATTAACTGGAACAAAGAAACTGTAAGCAACTCACAAAAAAAGACATCAAAATGACAGCACTAAAGTCATACCTATTAATAATTACACTGAATGTAAACAGACTAAATGAGCCAATAAAGAGACAGAGAGTGGCAGATTGGACAAAAATAAAATAAAATGATCTGTCTATATGCTGTCTACAAGAGACATACCTTAGACTTAAAGATACAAACAAACTATAACTCAAAGGATTGAAAAAATATATCAAGCAATCGACAATCAAAAAAGACCAGGAGTGGCAATATTAATCTCTGACACAATAGACTTTAAAGTAAAATCCACCGCAAAGGATAAGGAAGGACACTATATAATGATTAAAGGGTCAATACACCAGGAGGACACAACCATAACAAATATTTACACATTCAATGACAGATCTCCAAAATACGTAAAATAAACTCTAACAGCATTGAAAACAGACTTACACAGCTCCACAATAGTAGTAGGAGACATTAACATACAACTTTCGGTGAAGGACAGAACATCCAGAAAGAAGCTTAATAAAGACATGGAAGATCTAAATGCCAGAATCAACCAACTTGATCTCACAGACATATACAGAACACTCCACCCATCAGCAGTCAAGTATACTTTCTTTTCCAACATACATGGGACATTCTCCTGAATAGACCACATATTAAGCTATAAAGCAAGCCTTAACAGAATCCAAAGCATTGAAATATTACAAAGCATCGTTTCTGGCCATAAAGCCATAAAAGTATAAATCAATAGCAGAAAAAGCAAGGAAAAAAAAAAATCTAACACATGGAAACTGAACAACATCTTGCTCAAAATCTACTGAGTTATTGAAGAAATTCAGGACAGAATAAAGAAATTCACCGAATCAAATGAGAATGAAAACACATCCTACCAGAACCTTTGGAATACAGCAAAAGCAGTGCTCAGAGGTCAATTTATAGCAATAAATGCACACATCCAAAAAAGGAGAAAGGGCCAAAATCAAAACATTAACCCTACAACTCAAACAAGTATAAAGAGAGCATCAAAAGACGTTCTCGGGCACCAGAAGAAAGGAAAGTATAAAAATTAGAGCAGAATTAAATGAAATAGAAAAACAATCGAGAGTTAACAAGATCAAAAGCTGGTTCTACAAAAAAAACAACAAAATTGATAAACCATTGGCCAAACTGAAAAAAGAAAAACAGGAGAGGAGGCAAATAATTCAAATAAGTAATGAGATGGGCCATAAAACAACAGACCCGACTGAAATTAAAAGAATCATAACAGAATATTATGAAAAATTGTACTCCAACAAATTTGAAAATCTACAGGAAGTGGACAAATTTCTAGAAACATGCTACCTACCTAAAGTAACACAAACAGAGGTAGAACAACAAAATAAACATATAACAAAAGAAGACATTGAAAAGGTAATTCAAAAACTCACAACAACAACAAAAAAAGTCCTGGCCTTGATGGTTTCATTGGAGACTTCTACCAAACTTCCAGACAACAGTTAACACCACTACTACTAAAGGTATTTCAGAGCATAGAAAATTATGGAATACTCGCAAACTCTTTCTATGAAACCAGCATATCCATGATACCAAAACCTGGTAAAGACAATACAAAAAAAGAAAATGATAGACCAATATCCCTTGTGAATGTAGATGCAAAAATCCTCAACAAATATCTAGCCAATAGAATTCAATAACATCTCTAAAAACTAATTCACTATGACTAAGTGGGATTCATACCAGGTATGCAGGGATGGTTCAACATTAGAAAAACAACCAAAGTAATCCATCACATATATAAAACAAAAGACAAGAAACACATGATCTTATAAAGTGATGCAGAAAAGGTATTTGACAAAGTTCAGCACCCATTCATGATAAAAACTCTCAGCAAAATAGGAATAGAAGGGAAATTCCTCAACATAATAAAGTGCATTGATACAAAGCCAACAGCCAACATTGTCCTAAAGGAAGAGAGTCTGAAAGCATTCCTCTTGAGAATGCAAACCAAACAAGGATGTCCTTTATCACCACTATTATTCATCATTGTGCTAGAGGTGCTAGCCAGAGCAAATAGGCTAGAAAAAGAAATAAAAGGCATCCAAATTGGTAGGAAAGAAGTCAAAGTATCTCTATTTGCATATGATATCATCTCACAGAAAACCACAAATAATCCACAAGAAAACTACTGGAACTAATAAAAGATTTCAGCAAAGTATCAGGATACAAGATAAACATACAAAAATCAGTTGGATTCCTCTACATCAAAAGAGAACTTCCAAGAGGAAATCACCAAATCAATACAATTTACAATAGCCCCCAAGAAGATGAAATACTTAGGAATAAATCTAACCAGAGATGTAAAAGACTTATACAGAGAAAACTACCAGACACTACTGCAAGAAACCAAGAAGAGTCCATACCTTGCTCATGGATAGGAAGGCTCAACATTGTGAATATGTCAGTTCTACCCAAAGTGATCTATAGATACAATGCAATCCCGATCCAGATTCCAACGACATTTTTTAATTAGATGGAGAAATAAATTACCTACTTCACATGGAAAGGGAAGTGGCCCCAGAAAATTAAAGCATACTCAAGAAGAAGAACAAAGTGGGAGGCCTCACACTATCTGATTTTAGAATCTATTATACTGCCACGGTAGTCAAAGCAGCCTTGTACTGGTACAACAACAGATACGTAGACCAATGGAACAGAATTGAGAATCCAGACACAAATTCATCCACCTGTGAGCAGCTGATATTTGACAGAGGCCCAAAGTCTGCTAACTGTGGAAAAGACAGTCTCTTTAACAAATGGTGCTGGCATAACTGGATATCCATCTGCAAAAAACTGAAACAAGACCCATACCTCACACCATGCACAAAAACTAACTGAAAATGGATCAAAGACCTAAATATAAAATCAAAAACTATAAAGATCATGGAAGAAAAAATAGGGACAACGATAGGAGTTCTAATACACAGCATAAACAGAATACAAAACATAACTTACAATGCACAAACACCAGAAGAGAAACTAGATAACTGGGAGCGCCTAAAAATCAAACACTTATGCTCATCAAAATACTTCACCAAGAGTGTAAAAAGACAATGTACAGACTGAGAAAAAAATTTTGGCTACAACAAATCTTATCAGTGTCTAATCTCTAAAATGTACAAAATACTGCAAAACCTCAATAACAAAAAGACAAATAACTCAGTTAAAAAAAGCAAAGGATATGAACAGCCACTTTGCCAAAGAAGACATTCAGGCAGCTAACAGATACATGAGGTAACGCTCACTATCATTAGCCATTAGAAAAATGTAAATCTAAACTACAATAATATATTATCTCACCTGAAGAACGCTAACGTTAATCCAAAAAACACAAAATGATAAATATTGGAGAGGTTTTGGAGAGACTGAAACACTTATACACTGCTGGTTAGAATGTAAAATGATACAACTACTTTGGAAATTGATTTGGTGCTTCCTTAAAAAGCTAGAAATAGATGTACCATATGATCCAGCAATCCCACTCCTTGGAGTATATCCTAGAGAATTAAGAGCCGTCACACGAATAGATACATGCACACCCATGTTCACTGCAGTGCTGTTCACAATAGCAAAAAGTCAGAAACCACCTATGTTCCCAACAACAGATGAATGGATAAACAAGTTATGGCTTATCCAAAAATGGAATACTACGCAATGATAAAGAACATCGATGAATCTGTGAAACATCTCATAACATGGATGAATCTGGAAGGAATTATGCTGAGTGAAATTAGTAAGTGGCAAAAGGATAAATATTGTATGAGACCACTAGTATAAGAACTGAAGAAAAGGTTTAAACACAGAACATTTTTTGATGGTTATGAAGTTAGGGAGGGATGGAAAGGGGAATCACTAACTAGATGGTAGACAAGAATTATCTTAGGTGAAGTGAAGGACAACACACAATACAGGGGGAGTCAGCACCACTGGACTAAATCTCAAGCTAAGAAGTTTATGAAACACAACTAAACATTTCAAGGGACAATGTAGCAGAGGCAGGGGTCTGGGGACCATGGTTTCAGTGAACATCTAGGTCAATTGGCATAACAAATTTATTACGAAAATATTCTGCATCCTACTTTGGTGAGTGGTGTCTGGGTTTTATAAGCTAGAGATGGACCATCTAAGATGAATCAATTGTTCCCAACCCACCTGAAGCAAAGGAGCATGAAGAACACCAAAGACATGAGGAAAATATTAGCCCAATAGACAAAAGGAGCCACATAAACCAGAGACTCCACCAGCCTGATACCAGAAGAACTAGATGATGCCCAGCTACCACCAATGACAGCCCTGTCAGGGAACACAACAGACAGTCCCTTATGAAGCAGGAGAAAAGTGAGGTGCAGAACTCAAATTCTAGTAAAAAGACCAGATTTAATGGCCTGACTGAGACTGGAGGCACCTCAGAACACATGGCCCCCAGACTCTCTGTTAACCCAGACCTAAAACCGTTACTGAAGCCAACTCTTCAGAAAAAGAATAGACTGGACTATGATACATAAAATGATACTCGTGAAGAGTGTACTTCTTAGTTTAAGTAGATACAGGACACTAAATGGGCAGCTACTGTCTCGAGGCGAGACACGAAGGCAGAATGGGATAGGAGCTTGTGGAACGGACACAGGAAATCTGAGGTGAAAAGGAAGAATGTAAGGCACATTATCAGGGATAGCAACTAGGGTCACATAATAATGTGTGTATAAAATTTTGTATGAAAAACTAACTTAAGCTGTAGACTTTCACCTAAAGAACAATAAAAAAAAAATAAAAATAGGGGAGGGATGACAATGAAGGAGGGTGTGGTCCATACTGTGTTTACCAGTCTTTCCCCAGCACATAGCACAGTGCCTGGCACTAAACTGGTGCTCAATGTGAGAGGATGGAAGAAAGAGAGAAACAGAGAGTAAGAAGGAAGAAGAGACAGAAAGAAGAAAGAATTGAAAATGTTAGAGGCTTTGTCCATTATGACTTTGCGAACATATGTGAAATATTCTCAACTCATAATTTTCAAGCCTCATCTTCCCTCCACCCAAAACAAAACAAAACAAAACAAAACAAAAATAGTGCATGTAAAAACTGTAAGATCTGTAGTCTAGCTAACTGTATTGCACCAATGTCAATTGGTTTTGATAATGTGCTACAGTTATATAAGATGCTAATATTGGATAAAGCTGGATGAAAGGAATATGAGGCTTCTTAGTATACTTTATGTTACTGCTTGTTAGTCCATAATTAGTTCAAAATAGAAAGTTTTAAATAATGTCAGTGAAGGTTGCAGAATACTTCCATTCCCTTGTTCTATCAGATGTCTGTCTTTACTATCTTTTGCAGTTTACCAGGCTGGGATTGAACAGGGTGACCTCTGGGATGAGGCTGACTTGGTTAGTTACAGCAGTTTTAAAGACATATCTCTTAATTTCTGACACGTTTCAAAAAAACTATTTCCTTAATGTCCCCAAATGTTATTTTTTCTAAATGTTATTTTTTCCATTTCAAAACCTGTCTTATTGCATGAGCCAGTGCATCAAATAACCTAAAAAATCTTATCATCTTTATATTAAAATTATCTTTAAATTTCCTGCATATGAATTATTCATATTATTAAAATTCACCATGACTAACTCTTCATTCCACAATACATAATTCAACTCTTTTCTATTTTCTTATCATTATTAATTATGATCGTGTTTGGGGAACTCATACTTAATGAGACAGCTCTCTAAAATCTTTGAAATAAAAGATTATAATGAAATAGTTGAACTCTGACCTACAGTGAATTCATTTACTCTATTATTTTGAAAGAGGTTCTAAGTATATTTAGAATAAAAAATGATTAAGAAGAGGAAGATGTGGAATTTTTAAGATAATTTAGCAGCAGCCGTGTTGCATCATTTAGTTTGGTACTGAACTGGAAGTTCGTATGCATTATTTTACTTTTTAAAAAAATACCACAGTATGTGTATCTTTCTCTACAATTAACTGATGACACCTAGACACCTTGTGAATGCCTGCTTGAGCATTTCTTTCTCCATATATTTCCCCCATTTTTTCTTCATTGTCTTACCTTAGTAGTATTGCTTTTCCTATTAGCCTGAACAGTTATCGCAGTAACTAACATTATTTTTTCTACTATAAAAAGCTGGTCCATTTCTGAGTTAATTGTAAGAGGTGCACATAACCTGCAGACAAAAAAGAGTAAAACACAAATGAAATTCCATTTCACTTGAATTCCAAAACCTAAATGTAGAAAACAGTCCAAAATGAATGAATACTAGATTTCTTCAGAATGTTTATGCTGTGGAAGGAGAAATAATTCATGGTCACTACTTTTAAGCTTTCAAAATATACCTCTGAAAGTAATTCCATCGAGCATTTGTGTAACAATACTCTTATCAAAATGATTCCATTTAAATCAACCATCAGACCACAAAAATCCTGTGGCCATTATGAACAATGATTATCTTGAAAAATTAAGGTTGCAGAAGACACATTTTTAATGAAATATCTTCCTATAATATATACTTAATAGAGATTAAAATGATGTTTCATGTTCTTCCCAATCATACTGGCCAACAATATACATATATTGATACAATTTCTATACCACCACACACACACGCACACCCACACACAGTATATATCAACAGGTCACTGACCATGAAATAAAGTTGCAGAGGGAGGCTTAGATTATAGAGAGGAATCACAAGGATTATCCATTTTTCCTCTTATCCATTTATCCATTTCCGTTTATCCATTTTATTTCAGCCTAACCAAGTCATAAAGCTCAATCCTGCTAGCCCTTTATATCCTAGTCTTAATCCTTTGACCTCTTCTTTGCCTGCCTCAGACCAACTGGCTTCATAGCACTGATGTTCATATCCTCTCTAATCTAAAGAACTTGCTGTTTACAAGTAGTCTGTTGGCCTCTCCACATAGTCCTTAGCATGACACTCACTGAGTTCTGTGGGAATTATTCGCCTACCTCCAGTCTTGGGAAAGACTTCAATCTCAGAGCCCATTTGTTCTGCTGGATGGCCAGGGACACAGCGCCTAGCAGTGTGGGTGAATTAAGAAGGAAGAAGGAAGAGCTCAGTGTCAGAAAAATAGTCAACATGCAGTGAGGACTGAAAATGACGCCTGTGGACAGAGGAAGAATCACAGCACAATGACATCATTTATGTCGAAGAAATTTACGACCCAAAGAAGAAAGAACAGGAGAAAGTCACTGCTTGATGTGGATTTTGTACATCCAGATTAATGACAAATATATTTAAATCTAAGTATTAAAGGGAGACTTAGAGTTCTCCATGAACAAAGAGAAAGGGGAAGACAACATTCACAATGTGTCACTAATCTCGCAACAGAAGCACTGGCTGGTTGCTCAATGGTTAAGCACTCAGCCGTTAATTGAAAGGTCTGTGGTTCAAAAGCACCAGTTGTTCTGGTAACTTGCTTCTGTAAAGAATACAACACAGGAAATCTTATATCAGTTCTACTCTGTCCTACAGGGTTTCTATGAGTCGGAAAATGATTTGACAGCTCATAACAACAATAAAAATAGTCTCCCAAACAGTGGAAGCCTGGAAAAGGAGTAGGTTCTGCTTTTGCAGATATAGCACACGGGGAAGGGAAGTGATTCATCCTGAGATGATACCTCCCCAAGAAGCAGCAAGTTCTCAAAAACTGTGTCTTGCTGAGAAGTCTTCCCTTTGTGGACCACTGACTTAAGACAGAAGATTATTTTGTCAAAAGTGTGGGCTCCCTTCTTCTGAAACCCTCACCAGTGTACATACAGAAATGGGCCAAAGGCAAAATATAATAATGGTAAAAAAAAAGAAAAAAAAAAATCTAACCCTCAACCTCTGTTTGAACAGTCAATGTCCAGTTCACAAAATGTTAGCAAGTATTACAGTGAGGAGAGCACAACTCGGAAATATTCATAGGTCATAAATGTGAACTCTGATAAGAAATACCACCCTTTTCCCTGGAAAATCCATCTATACACATTCACACATAAGTTTAGGTAATTTCATGATTTCAGGAATATACATGAAGAATTTTTGAATAACTAAATTTCCTTGTAAAAGGTTAAACTCAGTGGAAAAAGAGTAAGTTCTTAGTGTGGAATTTAGAATGCTTAAGAAAAATATGGGAAAAATGAAAACAGGAAAAATTTATTAAAAAAATGAATTCCAAGATTAATAGGTTGAGTAAAATAGCCAAATCTCTTTGAACACAACTTTAAACAGACAAGTAATCTAGTAAGGCTGAATGATACTCAAAGGATTAATAAAAAGACTCGAAAGCTGGTGTGGAGGGGAAGGGAGTGGAAAGAGAAATAAATGTAGAAGGACTTGGTAGAACCTGAGCTGACTATGTAAACACTCAAAATACATATTAAAATTACAAGATGAAATTTAGCTTACCCAAGAGAGCACAGGGAGATAGCAGCTAATAGTGGTAAAATCAGAAAAACAAAAGCCAGAAATGAGATGCAAATTGCAAGACAAACAAAGCCATGTATTAAGTTCTTTAAATACATAAGGGATGAGAGACCACTACAAGTATGTTGGCCCTTTATATTGCTTTTTAATAAATAATGAGAAAAATCCATTAACAACTTATAACTGAATGAGGATCTATATTACAAATTTCCTAGCAGTAAACAACAACAATAATGATAACAGTGATAGTCATAATATTACCAATATGTCATTATAACATACAGTGTTCAATGGCCTAAACATGAAACTTTGTATTCTTTCATTCATTCATTGCTTCATTACTAACTGAGCATTTTAGTGGACATATTAAATTGTAAATCCACATAAAGTACTCAATAAATTTTACCAATTAATATTCTGATTGTTATCAGATATTTCTGCTTGCCCAGCATTCCTTCCCCCTGTTCTGGTAAGAGAACTCCTTTTCTCCCTTTGAAAATCACTCTCAATCGACTGTTAACCTATGTGGGTCAGGAGGGGCTGACCTCTACTCTTACTTTCTGGAAAGTCTCCTGACCCCAACTAAGGCAGTCAGGACAACACACTCCTAAGCTATGGTTGTGGACTCATGAGTGAGTGAGTGATCTGAACCAATGGTTGGGATATTTTCTGAAAGATTCTGTTTCTAAGGCTGGAATTATCAAGGATCAGATAAGCCTAGAGCAATCACTACCATCTTGGCCATCACATGAGCACAACATATCTAAAAGTAGAAGCAACAAATGGAGAAATCATCCTACGGACGTAGTTTGAATCCAAGAGGCCAACTGTGATGAAACCACACATCACTATCTCTGGACTTTTTAGTTGCATGAGTCAATGATTTATTGTTCTTGCATAAGACGGGTTTGGTTTGAGTTGTTTTTTTTTTTTTTTTTTGGAACAGAAAGTCCAGGCCAAAAGACACGTCTTCCATGTGCATACTGTGTGCAAGAGATATACTTGTATCTAAGACAGATGGAGTCCCTGCCCTCGAGGAGCACAGAGTGTACGGAAGATGACTGGCATTAACAAATAATTGCAAGTGTGGTGAAAGTTATAACGGAGGAGCTGAGGTTTTCAATGGAAAGCTTTACCAACAAGTACATCTCACCTGGTCTGAGAGATCGGGAAGAGGTCCTGAAGGAAGTGACACTTGGTTTTAAATACGAAGGGGGTAAAGGAGTTCATCTAGGTTAAACATCAAAAAACAAAATGCTTTCACATATATACAACACTTGTACAAAGTCCTTACTCCATATATTGTATAAAAAGTGACTTTGACTTGTCTATTAGAACAAGTAATAATAGAAATGGAAAGTCAAGGATATACACTAAAAAGAAATGAATGATCCTATAGATTACAGAGATCTGTGAGATACATTAATTTCTAACAACAACTAGGAATCTTGTATAAGGAGATGGCTAAGGTAAATGTAGAAATTTTCATGAACACACAATGGAAAACATGTTCCAGGGACGGGTATTCTGGGGAAAGTGACAGCATGGGGACAGTTCAGATGGGAGGACTACTCTGCTGAAAGTTTGAGCTGTGAGAAGTTCTGGAGACTTGCAAAGTACTATGTAATCTTAGAGAAGTCATGAAAACTTCTAGGTATCAATTTTTTAAATCTATAAAATGACAGAGTTATAATTATATGATCCCTTAGAGCCTTCCACTCATTAAATTCTAGAGAAGTGTCTTCAGTCTACCTTGTCAAATTCTAATTTTGACGTGTTAAAGTATCATTCAGACACTTACCAAGTGCTATTTCTCCATGTTCGTATTTCACTAGGGCCTGTGTGTTGATTATTCTCCACTTGTAGGATTATGAACTATCCAGAAAACTTGATATTTAAAGAAAGATAGAAACTAAAGTCCATGTTTAGCATTGAAGAACAAAGAATACTGGCATAGTGCCGTGCTTTTAAAATTGCTTCTTAGTTCAAGCAGACACATGAGTCCAAATGGGCGGCTCCTATCCAGAGGCAGGATGAGAAGGCAGGAAGGGACAGGAATGGGTTGAATGGACACAAGAAACTCGGGGTGGAAAGGGGAAACCTGCTGTTACATTATAGGGATTGCAACTAATTTCACATAACAGTATGTGTATAAATTTTTGTATGAGAAATTAACTTGAGTTGTAAAGTTTCACCTAACACACAGCTAAAAATAAAAAATCAAGCTGCACCCCCAAAGCTATTCTCAGAAAGGTATCCGGATTGAAAAATCATGTGAAATTAAAATAAAGGCCTGAGGTATGTCCATAAAATAATGTGTCTAATTTCAAAATAAACATACCAAGTGGGCATGGTGTCCTTCAAAGAAGTGACCTTGAGGGGGGATGATCCCCTCATCTAAAACTTGCTGCCTTGGGCATAGGTGAAGTATTATTGGAAACTGATTTTTCAAAATTGTCTTTAGAATTATAGACTCATTATAAACTTAATGGTGATAAAAAGAGCACTGGTGGCACAACACTTCAGCACTCAACTGTGAAACAAAAGTCACTGTTCCTCTGCTGGAGAAAAGAATTGGTGAGCACAGCCTAAGATACCCTATGGGGCAAATCTACTCTGTCCTACATGGTCTCTCTGAGTAAAAATCTACTCAACAACACAACAGTGGTGATAAGAGGTCTTGCTAACATAATGATTAAGTGCTTGGCTGCTAAAGGAAAGGTTGGCAGTTTGAACTCACCCAGTGGCTCGAAGAAGAAAGTCCTGGATATCTGCCCCTGTAAAGGTGATGGCATAAAAACCGCTATGGAGCAGTTCTTCCCTGTCTTACACGGTTGCTCTGAGTCAGAATCCACAGCACCCAACAATAGTAACAACTGTGATAAAATTTGTCCTTTGAGTGAGCTTTGCAAATTATCTATATCTATATATATCTATATATATATATATATAAATTGCTTTGGTAAGTACTGATAAATTAAAAAAATCATTTTCTAAGAAAAAATATATGCACTTTACTTCATCCATTTTATAAAATAGCTTAACTCAAAATTATGACTGCATGAGCAAATCCAATGACCCAATTCTCTGTTAAAAGATCAGGAGAATGCCACTCCAGTGTGTATCTATCTCTACAAGGGAGCTTTTAGTATTCAGCCACATGGAATTGATTTGAGCCAAAAAAGATTTTATGAGGCCATAATCTCATTGTCAGCATAATCTTATGGAACACAGAGGGGTCTTAGAGGCATGAACTAAAATCTCTAGGTCCTGAATATGGACATTGGAAAATGGGTCTCTTTCAGATGAGATTTCCCACATTCCATCACCTCCCCACCCGAAATTCATGTAAAAAAAAAACTGTTTTTCTAGAACAAAGGCTGAAGCTGAATTTGATACTTACTTTTGCTGTTAGATATTCTATAGTTTGTCACCAAAACAATCTTGAACATTTTCACAATCCACATGTTTCCTCCATTTCCAATCAATTGACAGATAGTGGTTGAGCATAGTGAGGGCCTATAGAAAATGGTCCCTGCCATTGCCAGGTTTAAGGTCTGGGTGGGAAAGAATATAGTAAGAGCTCCTTGAGGGGGATCATGAAGCCTTGGTGGCACAGTGGTTAGGCATTCCAATGTTAACCAAAAAGTGGGTAGTTCAAATCTACCAGTTGCTCCCCGGAACCTTATGGGGAAGTTCTGCTCTATTCTATAGGGCTGTTATTAGTCAGAATTCATTGGACGGCAATTTTTTTGTGTATGTGGGAGGGGCTCACACTGCAGGTTCTAGGGAATAGAGAGAAGATAGAGATGCTTGGAGCTGGACAGTGCACTGAGTAAGGAAGGTGATGTTATCTGGTGATCCGTGTAGAGCATGACACAGGTCCCTGGTGAGACAGAGTGTGTTCAGACTCCACATCTATCACTTACTTGAAGGGTGATGTTTAGGCTAGCTACTTCGCTCCTTGAGAAACATCACTAGTTCAGTGATAGAATTCTCGACTTGCATGAAGAATACCTGGGTTCAATTCCCAGACAATACATCTCTTGTGCAGACACCACCTTTCTTCAGAGAAGTCTTGCATGTTGCTATGATGTTAGACAGGTTTCAGTGGAACTTTCAGAGTAAGATGGACTAGGAAGAAAGGTCTGGAGACCTAGTTCCAACAATCAGCCCATGAGAACCCTATGCATCACAACGGTTCAATTGTAAAAGGATCATAGGGATGGTACAGGAGATAGCAGCATTTCATTACCTTGTGCATGGACAGGACTGCCATGAGTCGGGAGCCTACTAATGGTAGCTAACAACAACAAGAAACTCACTTCCCCCAGCCTCATCTCCTTGACTTATAATGGAGATGAGAAGAATAACTCTCTCACAGGATTATCCTGAGAATGGCCTGAAGCAATGCTTAGCACAGTGTTGGACACATAATTGTCAGTTACTCCTTTAGTCAGGAAGTAGGACTTGATCAATGTTTTGACTGATGGATAGTATTTGGGTAGGATGAAGGTAGAGAAGATTTCAAAATGGGAAGTAACATGTGAATAAACTCAGAGGCAGAAATAAGATACAGTGTAGAGTTTTAAGCTGTACTGAAAATTTCAAGCTTTATATCAACTTGCAATATGAACATAGGCAATCTTATAACAAATAAATTTTGCATATTTTACCAGAAGAAAAATACAAATTTCCAGTTCTGTTCCATTGCAGATTTTGATTCAGTAGGTATAGGGAGAGTAGTATAGCCAGAATGCTCCTTAGAAATGAGTATGTTTAGACTTTGTCTCACTTACTTTGAGCATATTATCAAAAGGGACCAATCCTTGGAGAAGGACATTATGCTTGTTAAAGTAGAGGGTCAGTAAAAAAAAAAAAAAAAAAAAGAAGGCCCTCAACTAGATGGATTGACATAGGAGCTGCAACAATGGGCTCATACTTAGCAACAATATAAGGATAGTGCAGGACTCGAAGGCATCTATTAACAACATTAAAATAACCACATCTTTGGGTCTTGTGGGTTACACTAAATCTACTATTCATAGTACTCTAATTATTTTATGAGTTTAGGAACAATATTTTAACGTAATTGTTAGAGCCTAACTTTTTTTTTTTTAATTTTAAGTAACTTGGGGTTACTTATTTCTAAAGACAGAGTTTGGTGTAGTTAACTGGTAGTTGAAAAGCACAGATAGAATCTCAGAATTTTTGGAAGCTAGTTTAGATAACACCCCTTCATTGTTTAGATTAGGTAACTGAGACCAAAAGGAGCTAAGGTAACTTACTATCGTATTAATTATACAGTAGCTCTAATACCAGAGGCCTTGGATAAGAAAAAGCCCAGTCTTTAATTTTGTATGGGCAGTTTTAGGAATTCCATATTGCTGAGTAGTAGTAAGTATATCCACCACGTGTCTCACATTTTGTTGTACTGTGATGGCTTACGTGTTGTTGTAATAATGGAAGCTTTGCCAATAGTATTTCAAACACCAGCAGGGTCAACCTTGGTGGGCATGTTTCAGCAGAACTTTCAGACTAAGACAGACTGGGAAGAAACCTGGTAGTCTACTTCCGAAAAAGATGGCCAGTGAACACCTCCTGAATAGCAATGGAACATTGTCTGATATAGTGGCAGAAGATTAGCCTCTCAGGTTGGAAGGCACTCAAAAGACAACTGGCGAAGAGTTGCCTCCTCAAAGTAGAGTCAACCTTAAAGACATGGATGGAGTCAAGCTTTCAGGACCATCTTTACTGATGTGAGACAATTCAAAATGAGAAAAACAGCTGCAAACATCCATTAACGATTGTAACATGGAATGTACAAAGTAGGAATCTACGAAAATTGGAAGTCAACAAAAATGAAATAGAACTTGCAAACACCAACATCCTAGACATTAGTGAGTTGAAATGGTCTGGTATTGGCAATTTTGAATCAGATAGTCACATGGTACACTATGCCGGGAACAACAAACTAAAGCCAATAGTGGCTTCGTGTTCCTCACCAAAAACAACATTTCAGGAACAATCCTGAAATACTTCTCTGTCAGTGATAATATCCAGATGGCTACAAGGAATAATATGACTATTATTCAAATTTATGCACCAACCATTAAGGCTGAAGATGAAGAAATTGAAGACTTTTACCAACTTCTGTAGTTTGAAATTGATCAAAGATGCATTGATAATTACTCGTGATTGGAATGCGAAAGTTAGAAACAAAGAAGTAGGATCGGTAGTTGGAAAATATCACCTTGGTAATAGCAATGACAAAGATCACATGACAAAATTATGCAAGACGAAAGACTTCTTCAGTGCAAATACATTTTTTCGCCAACATAAATGGAGACTGTACACGCGGATCTCGCCGAATGGAATAAACAGAAATCAAATTGACTAGATCTGTGGAAACAGAGGATGGAGAAGCTCAATATCATCAGTCAGAACAACGCCAGGGGCTGACTGTTTAACAGATCATCAATTGCTCATATGGAAGTTCAAGTTAAGATGAAGAAAATTAGAACAAGTCCTTAGAGCAGAAGTATAACGTTGAGTATATCCCATCTGAATTTAGAGATAAATCTCAAGAATAGATTTGAACACTAATGACCGAAGACCAGAGGAGTTGTGGAAGGACATCATACATGAAGAAAGCAAGAGATCTTGAAAAAGACAGGGAAAAAGAACAAAATAAATGTCACAAGAGACTCTAAAAGTTGCTCTTGAATATGGAGTAGCTAAATCTAAAGGAAGATTGATGAGGTAAAATAACTGAACAGAAAACTTTAAAGGGTGGCTCAGGAAGACAAGTAAAATATTATAATGAAATGTGAAAATACCTGGAGACAGAAAAACAAAAAAGAAGAATGCACTCGGCATTTCTCAAGCTGAAAAACTGAAGAAAACATTCAAGCCTTGAGCTGCAATATTGAAGGATTCTAAGGGGAAAATGTTAAGTGACTCAGGAAGCATCAAAAGAAGATGGAAGGAAAACACAGAGTCATTCTACCAATAATTGGTCAACATTCAACCATTTCAGGAGGTTTCATATAATCAAGAACTGATGGTACTGAAGGAAGAGGCTCAAGCTTCACTGAAGGCATTGGCAAACAAGCCTCCAGGATTTGACTGAGTGTCCATAGAGATGTATCAGCAAATGGATGCAGCACTGAAAGGACTCACTCATCTATGCCAAGAAATTTGGAAAGCAGCTACCTGGCCAACCAACTCGAAGAGATCCATATTTGTACCCATTTCAAAGAAAGGTGATCCAACAGAACACAGGAAATTATCGAACAATATCATTAATATGACACACAAGTAAAATTTTGCAGATCATTCAAAAGCATTTGCAATAGTACATCAAGAGGGAACTGCCAGAAATTCAAGCAAGATTCAGAAGAAGACATAGAACAAGAGATATCATTGCTGATGTCAGACGGATCATGGTTGAAAGCTAAGAATACCAGAAAGATGTTTACCTGTGTTTGATTGACTATGCAAATGCATTGGACTGTGTGGATCATAGCAAATTATGGATAATATTGCAAAGAATGGGAATTTCAAAACACTTAATTGTGCTCATGAGGAACCTGTACTTAGTTCAAGAGGTAGTCATTTGAAACACAACAAGGGGATACTGTGTGTTTTAAAGTCAAGAAAAGTGTGCATCATGGTTGTATTTTTTCACTATACTCATTTAATCTGTATGCTAAACAAATAATCCAAGAAGTTGGTTTATATGAAGAAGAAGGAGGCATCAGGATTGGAGGAAGACTCATTAACAACTTGCCATATGCAGATGACATAACCTTGCTTGCTGAAAGTGAAGAGGACTAGAAGCAGTTACTGACGAAGATCAAGGACCACAGGCTTCAGTATGGACTACACCTCAACGTAAATAAAACAAATAGTCTCACAACTGGACCAATAAGCAATATCATGATAAATGGAGAAAAGTTTAACATTGTCAAGGATTTCATCTCACTTGGATCCACAATCAATGCCCATGTAAGCAGCAATCAAGAAATCAAATGATGCATTGCATTGGGCAAATCTACTACAAAAGGTCTCTTTAAAATGTTGAAAAGCAAAGATATCACTTTACGGACTGAGGTGCACCTGAACCAAGCCATAGTGTTTACAATGGTCTCATGAGCATGTGAAAGCTGGAGAGTGGTTAAGGAAGATCGAAGAAGAATTGATGCCTTTGAATTCTGGTGTTGGCAAAGAATATAGAATAGACCATGGACTACCAGAAGAAAGAACAAATCCATCTTGGAGGAAGTACAACCACAATGCTCATTAGAAGCAAGGATGACAAGACATTGTCTCACATATTTTGGACATGTTATCAGGAGGGACTAGTAAGTGGAAAAGGACATCATGCTCGGTAAAGTAGAGGGTCAGCATAAAAGCAGAAGCCCTTCAATGAGATGGATTGACACAGTGGCTGCAACAATGGGCTCACGCATAACAAGGATTGTTGTGATGGTGCAAAATGTAACAGTGTTTCATTGTGTTATATATAAAGTCGCTATAAGTGGGAACTTATGGGAAGGTACCTAACAACAATAACAGTAGGTAGGTGGGTCGGTAAAAGGAAGGACATGAGATTGCAGATTTGCTTAAGGCAGACTTTCTTCAGTAGGTGGCAGAGGCACAGTCCTGACATTGACTAAAGCAACAAGAAACTGATTTCACTTGGAATCAAAGGTGTATGAAGGCACCTGAGTTCCAGTGGAAAAAAAGATTTGCCTTGCCACCCATCTTGAGAAATGCAAAAATTTGCCACTTTAGTGCACTTGAAAGAATCCATGATTTCACAAGCCCCTTGTCAGGGATAGGTAAAGTCAAAATTGGACAGAATCTTAATTACTTTGTATAATTAAAACCGAATTCAGTCCTATTAGCACAAGAAAGGAATGTGCAATTTTATACATCTAAGCAAAAACATACTTTAAAGGTACTGAGCGCTCTATCACAGGAAGCAAATTTGCTTTAGGCTTTTGTATTTAGTCTCTTTTTAGTTTGGAACATTTTTTTATCCAAGGTAGAAACCTGATTACAAACAAATGTAAGTGTCTGCAGAGATACATAGATACTAAGAATTAATCAAATCTGGTTCTACTCACTTTTAATTTATAATTATCTAAATATAAATGCCAATTAATTTCTAGAATATGTGCATGCGAAGGGAATACTTACTATAGTCTTCTGAATTTTGACTTTTTTAGGGTTTCATAGAATTTACTACACTCAAGGCAGTGCTTTACTCATACTTACATCCCCTTAGTTCTTGGGAGTATTAAAAGCCAAGTTTAATTAAATTGCACTCTTTGATAAAATTTGGACAAATTTATTCCAGTTAGGTAAGCTAGAAACCCAGGAGATATTCTTGATGCCTTCCTTTGCCTCACAACTTATACCCAATTCATCACAGAAAATTAATTCTTAAATCTTTCTCAAATCTGTCTTCTGTTCACTATCTCTAGCTCTCTAGTCCAACACCATAATTTCTGTGAAAGTCAAGTTACTGTTCTTCTTTCCAATTCATTTCTGCCCTACTGCCAGTTATCTTCACAAATTGAAGATATAATTATGACTCCTGAGTCCTCAGCTTTAGATCAGCCAGTAGCTTCCAAAATTATGTCCTATGTGGTTCTCCAGAGTCCAGCCCAGCCTAGCTTTCCAGTCTCATCTTACAGGTCGTCCCTATTGCTCTCTACTCTCCTGTAACACAGGATTCCATTCATGACCTCTCATTACAGAGCTATTGTCCTTGTTGCTTTCTCTGGAATGTTCTTTGCCTGCCTCTTTCTATCTTTATCTAGATGCCATTCAACAGAGAGCAGGCCAAACATCACATCCTTGAAAAAGTCTAACTACACTGCCCTCAAACTAAGCAAGTTTCCTTTGTTTTAAAATTTTACAGAATCCTATTCATTCTTCTTTTTAGAAGACTTACCTTAGTTTACAATTATAATCTTAATTTTTATTGTGGAGACATGATTAATGCCCATCTCCTTCACATGTTGAGAAATTCCATGAGGGCCAGAAACTCTGTCCAGTTTTCTCTCAACTGTATTCCCAAATCTTATCATAGTGTGTATGATGGATGGATGGATGGGTTGGTGGTTAGGGGGTGGAGGTATAGATGAATGCATGGATTGATGGATAGATGGCAGTGTGGATGGAAGAATGCACAAAAGGAGGGAAGGAATAAAGGAAGAAGGTAAAGAAGATGGAAGGAAGGAAAAAGAGAAGAAAGAACTGCAATGTGATATTGGTGGATTCTACATTAAAAAAAACCTTGAAGCGGGGCGAAGATGGTGGAGTAGTAAGATGCTTCTGGTGGTCCCTCTTGCAACAAAGGCCACAAGACACAAGACATATGACAATCTAGGAGCCCTGAACATCAAAAGCAAAGTTGAGGAATCAGACTTAATGCCGGGGGAGGGAGAAACGGTTTGGAAGCAGTGAGGAGTTGCCAGAACTGACCCGGTGGGAGCCGGAGCCCTTCAGGCAAGATCAGCTCATGGTGCGCTGTGAGGCAAGTAGCAGCAATCACAAAGTGTTTTCCATATCCTGAGACACCCAGCAGCAGAGAGTCTACTCGGCGAGTCAGAACCAGTGAGAAGCAGCACTCGATCAGTGAAAGATAAGTGCGTGCAGCCTACTGCGTGCATCAAAAACACACCCCTGGACTTCCGGGCAACATGGCGTTATAGTCAGAAGTACCATGCTGTCCCTCTACAGTAAAGATCAAAAAGACTAAGCCAAACAGAGAAAACAGCAATCCTGAAACCCTAAGCATCAAATGAAGAGATAAAGAACTCAGCCAAGCACTGAATGGAATAAGAAACTGACTGAGAACAGAGCACGAGGAGAGATACATGCAGAGGTCCCCTATCAGCTACCTCAGCACGGATCCACCGTCTTGGACGCCTGTCAGAGATCAGTGAATAGGAGGTATGAGAAAGCAGCTTCACGGAGCTTCCAGCAGGAGACAGAGCAACTGGTAACCCATGGTATAGGCTTTCCCACCCCCCATCATTCTTCACCCCCATTTAGCCTCCTCTGCTTCCTGCAGCCACAGTCTATTGGCTGGGAATCATGAACTTCCCCCAATGCCACTTGGATTCCACCTGCCCGCACTGGCCAGCTCCCTTAGTGCCATTTGTTGACTACTGGTGTTGCTTTTTTCCACTTGTTTAGATCTCTTCCTTGCCTCTCAACACCTCACCCTCCTTTCTCTCAAATACCTAGCTCTGTGCACCATCTTTGCTTCTTACTGAAAGGCTGTGAAACACCGCTCGACTGTGAAACTGCTTTCTGGCTGTTGCTGCCATGCTGGTGGGACCCCTGAGGCTTTTTTTGTTTGTTTGCTCTGATTTCTGTGTTTGTTTTCTTTTTTTTTCTTGGCTTGGGAGCCCCTTATAGCCCAGAAGTGCAACGTGGCTTGGAAGCTAGTCCCTTACTCTGTGCAGATGCACAGGGACATCCCTGGGGGCATTTCTTTTTTCTTGTTTTTTGTTTTTTTTTCATTTCTTTGTTTAGTTTTCTTCTCACTTATTCCTTACTGGCTTTCTTCATTTCCAGTTTCTCGATTTATTCATTTTTTTCTTTTACCCTTCTTCTCTTTTTTTATTTTTGTTTTTCCCCATTTGTCAGTCTCTCATCTCTCCACTCCAATAGCAAGCTCCCTTAGCACCCTTATTTGTTTACATGCACGTCTTTGGCTCCTGTTCCTCTCTCCTCTTTCTCATTTTTCCTATACCCATCACAATCTACCCTCTCCTTCCTGCCTAACTGCACCATGTGCTGAACATCACACTCCCAAGCAACACAGGCATGGCCTACTGGAACCTGCCCTGCACTGATTCCTGGTCTACACTGTCATCCCTGGTACTTGCCACAAAAAACCTATCCCAGCAACTCCCCTTCAGCTGGACCTTCCCTGCTGTACTATACCTGAGTGACTGACCCTGCCCATTGGAGAAGGAGGTGAAAAGTATTGTGCTCACAGACGAGCAAACAACAAAGAATGCACAGACAGCCTGCTCAGACATAACCAAATAAAACAAAAAAGCAGGATGAAGCAAACAAATCTACAAGGAATAAATGAGGAAAATAATGAATGAATGCCCCGAAGACAGCAGACAATATCAAAACATTTAAAAAAACAAAACAGGATGGTTCCAATAGGCATCCACAATAAAATACCAGATGTTTTTCTAGTAGAAGAAAAGACAATAGACCTAACTGATAGGGAACTCAAATCTCTAATATTCAGAATTATCCAAGAGTTGAAGCAAAAAACAGACAAAAATGAGGAAAAAATAGACAAATTCAGGGAAAAGAGAGACAAATTCATGGAAAATATAGACAAAAAAGGAATAATTCAAGAAAATAATACAGTAACAAAATGCTAAGATAAATGCACAACTAGAAATCATACAAAAACAACAATTAGAAATCCAAAAGATAAACAAGATTTCGGAAATGGACAGTGTCATAGAAGGGCTGAGGAGCAGGTTTGACACGATGGAAGATAGGATCAGCGAAATTGAAGACAAACACTTGGATACTTCTCTGAGGAAAAATCAGAAAAAAGAACGAAGAAAAATGAAGAGACCCTGAGAATTATGTGGGATACAATCAAAAGCAAAAATTCCTGAGTTATCAGAGTTCTAGAACAGAGGAAGAAAACAGAAAACACGAAGAGGATCATTGAAGAATTGCTGACAGAAAACTTCCCCAACATCATGAAGGATGAAAAGCTGACAATCCAAGAAGCTCAATGAACCCCATATAGGAGAAACCCCAAAGAAAAACACAAAGGCATATCACAATCACACTCACTAAAACCAAAGACAAAGAATCCTGAGAGCAGCTCATGAAAAACAAGAAGTCACATACAGAGG
>NW_004443977.1:17711486-17736141 GCF_000243295.1 Trichechus manatus latirostris
TCCATAGACACTTCCAAACTCTCTGAGGGACTGAATTGCTGGGTGGATGGCTGTGGGGACCATGGTGTCAGGGAACATCTAGCTTAATTGGCATAATACAGTTTATGAAGACCATGTTCTAGATTCTGCCTTCGTGAGTTGCATCTGGGGTCTTAAAAGCCTGTGAGCAGCCATCTAAGATAGTCCACTGGTCTCACCCATTCAGGAGCAAGGGAGAACGAAGAGAACAAGATACAAGGAAAAGATTAGTCCAACGGACTAATGGACCACAGCTACCATGGCCTCTACCAAACTGAATCCCGTACAGCTAGATGGTGCCCTGCTACCACCAATGACTTCTCTGACCGGGATCACAATAGAGGGTCCTGGACAGAGCTGGAAAAGGATGTAGAACAGAATTCTAACTCACAAAAAAAACAAAAAAAAAAAGACTAGATTTACTGGCCTGAGAGACTGGAGAAACCTCTAGAATATGGCCCCCAGACACCCTTTTAGCTCAGTGATGAATCCCCTCCCGAAGTTCCCCTTCCGCCAGGGACTGGACAGCCATAAAGCCATAAAAGTATAAATCAATAGCAGAAAAAGCAAGGAAAAATATCAAACACATGGAAACTGAACCAAACTTTGCCCAAAAACTACTGGGTTATAAAAGAAATTCAGGATGGAATAAACAAATTCACAGAATCAAATGACAATGAAAACACATCCTACCAGAACCTTTGGGACAGAGTAAAAGCAATGCTCAGAGGTGAGTTTATAGGAATAAATGCACACATCCAAAAAGAAGAAAGGGCCAAAATCAAAACAGTAACCCTACAACTCGAACAAGTAGAAACACAGCAGCAAAAGACGCCCTCAGGCACCAGAAGAAATGAAATAATAAGAATTACACAGAATAAAATGAAATAGAGAAAAGAAAAACAATTAAAAGAGTTAACAAGACCAAAAGCTGATTCTCTGAAAAAATTAATAAAATTGATAAACCATTGGTCAAACTGACAAAAGAAAAAACAGGAGAGGAAGGAAATAACCCATATAAGAAATGAGATGGGGGATATCACAACAGACCCAATTGAAATTAAAAGAATCATAACAGAATACTATGAAAAACTGTACTATAATAAATTTGAAAACTGAGAGGAAATGGACAAATTTCTAGAAACTCACTACCTACCTAAACTAACAAAAACAGAGGTAGAACAATTAAACCTATAACAAAAGAAGAGATTGAAAAGGTAATTAAAAAATTCCCAACAAAAAATGCCCTGACCCAGATGGTTTCAGTGGAGAATTCTACCAAACTTTCAGTGAAGAGTTACACCACTACTACTAAACATATTTCAGAGCAAAGAAAGAGATGGAATACTCCCAAACTCACTCTGTGAAGACAGCATAACCCTGATTACAAAACCAGGTAAAGACACCACAAAAAAGAAGATGACAGATCAATATCCCTCATGAACACTAACGCAAAAATCTTAAACAAAATCCTAGCCAGTAGAATTCCTAACATATCAAAAACTTATTCTCCATGATCGGCTGTGATTTATACCAGGTATGCAGGGATGGTTCAACATTAGAAAAGCAATCAATGTAATCCATCACATTAATAAAAGAAAAGAACCACATGATCTTATCAATCAATGCAGAAAAGGCTTTTGACAAAGTCCAACACCCATTCATTATAAAAAAAACTCTCAACAAAATAGGAATAGAAGGGAAATTAATCAACACAACTAAAGGCATTTATACAAAGCCAACAGCCAACACCATCCTAAATGGAGAGACTTTGAAAGCATTCCCCTTGAGAAAGGGAACCAGACAAGGATGCCCGTTATCACCACTCTTATTCACTATTGAGCTGGAGGTCCTAGCCAGAACAATTAGGCTAGAAAAAGAAATAAAGGGCATCCAGATTGGTGGGAAAGAAGTCAAAGTATCTCTATTTACAGGTGATACGATCTTATACATAGAAAACCCCAAAGAATCCACAAGAATACTACCAGAACTAATAGAAGATTTCAGAAAAGTATCAGGATACAAGATAAACACAAAAAAATCACTTGGATACCTCTACACCAACAAAGAGAACTTCCAAGGAGAAATCACCAAAACAATACCATTTACAATAGGCCCCGAGAAGATAAAATACTTAGGAATAAATCTAACCAGAGACGTAAAAGACCTATACAATGAAAACCACAATACACTACTGCAAGAAACCAAAAGAGACCTGCATAAAAGGAAAAACACACCTTGCTCATGGATAGGAATATTCAACTTTGTGAAAATGTCATTTCTACCCAAAGCGTTCTACAGATACAATGCAATCCGATCCAAATTCCAACAGCATTTTTTAATGAGATGGAGAAACAAATCATCAACTTTTTATGGAACGGGAAGAGGCCCCAGATAAGTAAAGCATTACTGAAGAACAAAGTGGGAGGCCTTGTACTACATGATTTTAGAACCTATTTGTCTTAGTTATCTAGTGCTGCTCTGACAGAAATACCACAAATGGATAGCTTTAACAAAGAGAAGTTTATTCTCTCACAGTCCAGTAGGATTCAAGTCCAAATTCAGAGCATCAGTTCCAGGAGGAGGCTTTCTCTCTCTGTTGGCTCTGGAGGAAGGTCCTTGTGATGCATCAGTCTTCCTTTGGTCTGGAAGCTTCTCTGTGCAGGAACCTCAAATCCAAAGGACACACTCTGTTCCTGGCACTGCTTTCTTGGTGACATGAGGTTCCCATGTGTCTCTGCTTGCTTCTCTTTTATATATCTCAAAAGAGATTGGCTTAAGACACTATCCAATATTTTAGATGTCATCACTATAGCCTCAACATAGTGAAAGAGTTTACGACACATAAGGAGATCACATATAACCTCATCATAGTGATAGAGTTTACAACACATAAGGAAATCACATCAGATTACACAATCATACAATACTGGGAATCATGACCTAGCCAAATTGACAGATATTTAGGCAGGACACAATTCAATCCATATTATACCACCACAGAAGTGCAAACAGCCTGGTACTGGTACATCAACAGTTACATAGACCAATGGAACAGAGTTGAGAATCCAGACACAAATTCATCCACCTATGAGCAGCTGATATTTGACAAAGGCCCAAAGGCCTCAGATCAAGGGACTCACTTCACAGCAAATGAAGTGTGGCAGTGGGCCCATGCTCATGGAATTCACTGGTCTTACCATGTTCCCCATCATCCTGAAGCAGCTGGCTTGATACAATGATGGAATGGCCTTCTAAAGACACAATTACGGAGCCAGCTAGGTGGCAACACCTTGCAGGGTTGGGGCAATGTTCTCCTGGAGGCTGTATATGCTTTAAACCAGCTTCCAATATATGGTGCTGTTTCTCCCGTAGCCAGGATTCACAGGTCCAGGAATCAAGGGGTGGAAATGGGAGTGGCACCACTCGCTATTACCCCTAGTGACCCACTTGCAAGATTTTTGCTGCTTGTCCCCTCAAGCTTACGCTCTGCAGGCCTAGAGGTCTTAGTTCCAAAGGGAGGAATGCTCCCACATGGAGACACATCACTGATTCCATCGAACTGGAAGTTAAGAATGCCACCTGGCCACTTTGGCCTCTTTATGCCCCTGGAACAACAGGCAAAGAAGGGAGTTACCATACTGGCTGGTGTGATTGATCCTGATTACCAAGAGGAAATCAGATTGATATTACATAATGGAAGTAAAGAAGAGTATGTCTGGAATGCAGGAGATTCCTTGGGGCATCTCTTAGTACTACCATGCCCTGTGATTAAAGTCAATGGAAAACTACAGCAACCTAATTCTGACATGACTACTAATGACACAGACCCTTCAGGAATGAAGGTTTGGGTCACCCCACCAGACAAAGAACCACAACCAGCTGAGGTGCTTGCTGAGGGCAAAGAGAATACAGAATGGATAGTGAAAGAAGGTAGTTCTAAATACCAGTCACGGCCACGTGACCAGTTGCAGAAACAGGGACTGTAATTTTTACAAATATTTCTGCTTTGTATGTATGCATCAAATATTTTTGTTTCCTTCACTTATAAAATATAAGCTGTAAACGGGGTTAGTGTGTTTTCGACTGGATGCATGTTAGTTGTATCATGTTAGGCGCAAGTATGACTTTCTAATTGTCTTTATTCAGGGATTATATATGGTTTAAGGAGATGTGTACATGTGCCAAGTTGACAAGGGGTGGACTGTGATGGTTAAGATTGTGTGTCAACTTGGCTGGGCCATGATTCTCAGTGTTTTAATATAATCACTCCCATGATTGAATATACTGTGAGTAGCCAGTCAGATGAAAGGGAGTCTCCTTGGGGCTGTGGCCCATATCTGAATATAAGCAGACGTTCTGGCTTTTTGCTCTCTCTGGATCCTGCGGCTGCTTCCTGTCGTCTCATCTCCCATTCTTGAGACTTCAGCTGTCAGCTTATCTGCCGAACCTGGGTTTCATCGATCTGCACAGCCTGTGAGTGGGAGCCCTGATCTCCGACCTGCCGATCTTGGGCTTTCCAGTTTCTGTGGCTGTGTGACTTGGGAGAGAACTCTACCCTGATCCACGGACTTGGGAAGTTCTAGCCTCTACAATCCCATGAGCTGTTTCCTTGATATAAATCTCTCTATATATATATATTTATACACTTTACTGGTTTTGTTTCTCTAGAGAACCCAGCCTAAGATAGTGCCCATCAACAGATGAATGGATAAACAAATTATGGTATGTTTACACAATGGAATACTATGCAACCATAAAGAACAATGATGAATCTGTGAAACAACATACAACATGCAGGAATCTGGAAGGTATTATGCTGAGTGAATTTAGTCAGTCACAAAAGGACAAATATTGTATAAGACCACTATTATAAGAACTAGAGAAAAGGCTTAAACACAGAAGAAAACATTCTATGATGGTTATGAGGGTGAAGAGGGAGGGGCAGGGTTATTCCCTAACTAGATACTAGACAAGAATTATCTTAGGTGAAGGGAAGGACAGCACACACTACAGGGGAAGTCAGCACAACAGGACTAAACTAAAGCTAAGAAGTTTCCTGAATACAACCAAACACTTTGAGGGACAGATTGGCAGCAGCAGTGGTTTGGGTACCACACTTTCACAGGACATTCAGGTCAATTGGCATAACAAAGTTTATTAAGAAAATGTTCTGCATCCTACTTTAGTGAGTGGCTTCTGGAATCCTAAAAGCTAGCATGTAGCCATCAAAGATGTATCAATTTGTCCCAACCCACCTGGAGTAAAGGAGAATGAAGAACACCAAAGTTACAAGGCAAGTATTAGCCCAAGAGACAGAAAGGGCCACATAAACCAGAGACTGCCTCAGACCAGTAGAACTAGACGGTGTTCAGCTACCATCAGTGACTGTCCTGACAGGGAACACAACAGAGAGTTCCTGATGGAGCAAGAGAAAAGTGGGGTGCAGAACTCAAATTCTACTAAAAAGACCAGACTTTATGTTCTGACTGAGACTGGAGGAACCCTAGAAAGCATGGCCCCCAGATTCTCTGTCAACCCAGAACAAACCTTTCCTGGGGCCAACTCTTCTGATAAAGATTAGAGTGGACTATGGGACATAAAATGATACTCGTGAAGTGTGCTTCTTAGCTCAAGTAGATACATGAGACTAAATGGGAAGTTCCTGTCCGGAGGTGAAATGAGAAGGCAGAGAAAGTCAGGAGCTGGTTGAATAGACACAGGAAATCAGGGGTGGAAAGGAGGAGTGTGCTGTCACAATATAGGGAGAGCAATTAGGGTCACATAACAATGTATGTATAAATTTTTGTATGAGAGACTAACTTGAATTGTGAACTTTCACTTAAAGTACAATAATAAAATAAAGAAAAAAAAAGTCTCTCCATGTACTGCTTATAACATGTAGCTGTTGTTGTTAGGTGCTGTTGAGTTGGTTCCAACTCATAGTGACCATTTTTACAATAGAATGAAACACTGCCTGTTCTGCCACCATCCTCACAATTGTTGCTGTGTTTGAGCCCACCATGGAAGCCTCCATGTCAATTCCTCTCATTGAGGGTCTTCCTCTCTTCCACTGACCCTGTACTTTACCAAGCTTGATGTCCTCCAGAGACTAGTCCCTCCTGATAACATGTGCAAAGTATATGAGACAATATCTTACTGTCCTTACTTCTAAGGAGCTCTCTTGCTGTACTTTTTCCAAGAATGATTTGTTTGTTCTTCTGGTAGTCCATGGTATATATAATATTCTGTGTCAACATCGTATAACAAGGAGTTTTAATTAATAACTATGGTAACAGTTGTAAGTGTGCACTTCCATAGTCAAGTTCCAAAAATCCTCAATGAATTGAGAATTATCTGGAACTTTTGAGTTTGTGCAATAAGATGGTTTTGATTAGAAATAACCACTACACTGAAAGCCTGATAGCTCAGTTGTGTTCTGGTCCTGATGCTTCTTCTGTGATTTTGAGCAAAATCACCCAACCTTTCTGTTTTCTGGAATCATCTGTTAAATTAAGGGTGTAGCCTGGGGGCTCTCTGAGTAGCTTCTGGGAATTTATGATTGTACTGATTATTTTGGACCTTCTCTTAGAAATATTCACCTCCATGAAATTTATTTATTAACAAAAACGTATGTGTGTGTGTATATACATTTAAGTTATCACTTTAACCATTGATAACTATATAATCAAGAATCTAAAATAGTTTAATTTATTCATTTACATTAAGATATCAAAGTTTGGGAACATTTTTGCATACCAACACCGATCATATGTAATACCTCCTTGATGAAAAAAATAACCAATGACCAACTGTCAAACCAAGGTTTTATGTCTTAGCAGTAATTATGTCTCAGCGAGTAAGTTTTTCTTTGGGAATTAGAAGAAGACAGGTATAGTAGTGGAGGGAGAGAACTTTGGCAAGTGCATATATTTAAGAGTCAAAGGATTTTGGAATGATGGAAGGAGTGAGGTTGCTGAGAAGTACTTTGATTACATAACAATAGCGCCCACGGCTTTGAGAATAGATGTAATGCACCTGAAAAGCTCCTCTCTGCTGCCAGCCAGGAGTATCGGTGGACAACTTGGAGTGTCAGGATTTTTCACTATGTCTGAAACCTTCAGCTTCCTATTTTCATGGTGTTCCCCAGTCCTGCCCAGCCCAGCCCAGTCATCTTCAATCTGACATCTATTTTGTCTCCTCAGAAAAGATCCAACACACCCTCTTACCAGCCTTCTTTTCTTCGGTGGAGTTACTTTTGCCTTCTTTGTGTTGACATTTAAGTCTTCCCTTTCCAGGGACCACATTCCTCTTGAATATATTCTCTTTTTTCAGTTCTCAACTACTGAATAAGAGAGACCAAAGGAGAATTGATACCTTTGAAGTATCATGTTGTCAAAGAGTATTGAATATACCTTGGACAGTAAGAGGAACAGTGTTTTGTTCTGTTTTACATAGGGTCACTATGAGTCAAAACCAACTTCACAGCACCGAACAACAAAAACAACAACCATCTAGTAGGGCTGTGGTGGGAAGGGGAAGTACTGAGCTCAGAGTTTTGAGAAAGCATCCTAAAGTCGAGCCTCTATATAGGGATCAGAGCTGCTGCCTTAGTATGTCAAGGGTCTCCTGAATATTTTATCATAGCCAGAATGGATGTAAAGGTGGCAAAGGTGAAAGAAAAAAAGCAGAGAGCAGAAACGATGAGCAGAAAAGCAAAGAAAGTTTCATTGAGATCCATAGAAGGATTCAGAAACATTTCTGATCGAAGGGCTTCAGCTGTTTAAGTCACACAAACATAACAGGTCTATATCCCACTTTTCTGAACCCTGGTTCAGAGTTTCTCACTTAGTGTGCTTTGAAGATAAACTAAGCCCAAATCAGATCCTAGCTCAGGTAGCGGGTTGGGGTAGGGGTGGATAGGCAGGAGGATCTAACTTTTGGAGCTCTGATCCTGGAAGCCAAGAGAGTTCTGTTCCTTCCATTCCGTGCTTGGCATGATGGTGTGTGGAGTGGGGGCAGGTCGAATGTCATAGCCTGACCACCTGAAAAACTTGGAGGCAGGGAGACCTACTGAGCTGCAGGGTGATGAGTCTTGGCACCTGGGCAGGGAAGAAAACAGGGACATGGCAGCTGTGTCCCTAGTGTGGGCCTGCACATCAGGGACATCCTGGATGCAGCAGGCTGTACTCTCCCTGAAAGTTTTGACTCACACGAAACAGCTGATTAGACTTGTGTGGAGCAAACAGGCTGAGTCTCCCAGGAGATGCCTACTGTGGACTGTTGCCCTCAAAAAACATCAACAAAAAAGTGAAGTAAATGGAAAAGTCTTGAAAAAGCTGTCTATTAATGATTTAACTGAATATGAGAATATGTAGTAGCAAATGTACGCTGGATTCGCTCCTCAGTCTGAAGGTAAAATATACAATTGATAAAGTTTGAAGAATTTTTTCCTAAAAGAGCATTTAAAATCAATACATAATAAAATTTGAATGATTTTGATTTAAAGGAAACAAGTCTCGAATTTCCATTGGCAGATTGTGTATGCTGACATTGTTTCCCATTAAAGGTTTGGATTTCTTTTAACCTTTTTATTATGGATTGAATATGTCCACTTCAAAATATATGTCAACTTGGCTATACCATGATTCTCAGTATCACGTAATTATACTCCATTTTGTGATCTTATGTAATTGCCCTATGTTTTGTAAATCCTAACCACAGCAGTCAATAGGTGGGCTGCTAATGAAAAGTTCAGTAGTTCAAATCCACCAGCTGCTCCACGGAAACTCTGTAGGGAGGTTTAACTCTATCCTTCAGGGTCACTGTGAGTTGGAATCAACTTGATGACAATGGGTTTTTAACCACCATGATGCTAATAAAGCATGATTAGAGGAAGTTATGTTAACGAGGCAGGATATAAACTACAGGATTAACTTGTATCTTGAGTCAATCTCTTTTGAGATATAAAAGAGTTTAAACAATCAAGCAGAGAGGGGGACCTCCTATCACCAAGAAAAAAGATCCAGGAACAGAGTTCCTCCTTTGGACCTGGGTTCCCTGCGATGACAGCATCCTAAATTCAGGGGAAGATTGATGCCAGGACACATGGAGATCTCCAAGGAATATAAAGTCTTCAGATGTTGAAAGGAGATAATGACCTTCCTCAAGAGCTGACTAAGAAAGAGAAAGACATCCCCTAGAGACGGCACACTGAATTTGGGCTCCTAATCTCCAAAACTGAGAGAAAATAAATTTCTGTTTATTAAAGCCACCCACTTGTGGTATTTCTGTTACCAGCAGTAGATCACTAAGACACCCTTCACTTTATTTTCTCCTGTCTTGTTATGGAAAAAGTTGGACATTTGAGATAGATCTTCATGGAACAGAACAGAGTAAGTAGGAATGACAGCCAGTGTTTCCACCTCATTAGAATCAATATCAATACAGTGCCATGACTGAAAGGCCAAAATTATTTGATGAACATGTAACCCGAGCCTACGAATACTAGTCAATTTCCATTAGTTCTTAAACTAGTCCAAGCCAGATTTGGCCCACCCCCACGTGCAGAAGGGCCAGTTGTGACTACTAATTGACTTCAACAGAAGACGCAGCAACCGGTGGAATGAATCAGAAGGAAAATCAGCACCTGGATCCTATTCTGAAGCAAGAGGTCTGACAAGAACCACGTCATCTCCTACTTCCTGCCCACCTTCTAGAATGTTCACTCCCCAATACATCTGTGCGGCTATCTTCTTGCTGCCCAAATCACATATAAGCCCTGTTTCCCTATAGTTAGGGGAGCTGGATCTGAGGAACTTCCTCTTTCAACCTTGCTGTGTGCATTGCTATAAAGTTACTTTCTCTTTCTCAGACTGGTGTCTAGATAACTGGTAAGTCTGAGCATACTGGACAAGGACCCATCTTCTAGAGTTTGGTAACAAACTTACAGCCTTGAAAACCCTATAGATCAGTTATGCTCTACAAGCAAGCAGTCAACATGAGTTGGAATCAAGTGGAAGGCAACTAAAAACAACAACAGCGAGTCTGCCAAAACATAAAAGCTTTTGATTTGACTTTTAACTCAGAGGATCTTTATATCCACAAACAGGAAATTTAAGGGATGGCACCCTTGCTCTTGAATTTACTCATCATCAGGATTCAGTAACTGGGAAGCAAAAGAAAGTGAGTATGGTTATGAAAACCATACGGATCACAGCTTTGCATTGATCATGCGGATGGCACTGGACCTATCAGCACTTCCTTTGATTGAACACAGGGTCCACATGAATCAATAGCAGATAACAACAACAACGTGGTTAATATGAGAAATTAAAGCAAAATTGTGCTTCTTCCTGGTAATTCTCTGAAGGTTCCAGAACTTCCCCTCTATCATTCTGTAATATTTGGCCTGGTATGATATTAATCTTTAGGCTGTCATTATCTCCTTTTTTCCCCTGTATCTAAGTGCTATTAAGAGTAAAACATGTGATGCTTTTGGGTACCTGTCTCCCACTGCATATATTGTTCCATTCTTCTAGGTAAAGACCAATGTCATCATTTCTTATCCTTTATTTATAGCTTATCTTCTTTTCCCAAATTCATTTTTCCGGGGACTCTACTACTTTCAAAAAATAACTTCCACCACGTCATGGAACTGTCTAGACTAGATCTTAAACAACAAAGACTTCCTTATTCAACTTGGGAAAAAAAAATCTAAATATAAAAACACTTTTGTTCAGTTCCTGAAATACTCCAATAGCACACTATGTTTTAATAGTTCAAACCATGTGGAAAACTTCACTATTCTTTGGTTCATGGAAATGGCAAGATTTGTCCTCAGGGACGCCCTTCCTCTTTGGTTGACCCCTCTTCTCTGGGGGCAAGTGTGTTAGCGTGTCCCTTGACTGCCGTAGGACCCCTAGTATGGGGCCCACCCTTTCCTGCCCTCTGATTGGCGATCCCACCAGACTTAAACACATTCACAAACATCCTAGACACCCCTCTTATATGATCTAGGAGTTGCTAATATAAACAATACTCAAAAGGAACCAAACTGTTCAAAATATCCCTTTCTTCCCAGGTAAGTAGCCTAAACGTAAGGAAATGATATTAATGGTGTAAATTAATACTGCACTATATTTAGGCACAGACCCTCAAACACAAAAACCAATCGACTTACCTGTAATCGAATTTAAGCTTACTGTGGTAATCTGGAAGTAACAGCATTGCCGCAACGAGACCATAAGCCTCTTTCACTGCTTTTGAGCATTCCCTGTTATGAGTGGCTAGAATCTTGTAAACTGTTTCAAAGTACTCTAAGAATATGAAAGAAAAAAAAAAGTTACTGCAATTAGTATAGTTTAATTCTAGCTACTTATATAATTATTTCAAGTTTTCAATTACCTCTGTTTTATGACAGTTAAAAACTGTAAAATTAAAGGATTTTGCCAGATTGCCAATGAAAGTCGCTAGGAAACAGAGACTTATAACCATGCTCTCAAAATCCTGATCTAGTCATGAACTGGGACATGGTTTTAATATTTAAAACAGGTAGGGAGAGACATGCCTCAATTTTACAGCTTTCAGATTTATTGGACCCGATAAGATTCTATCAAGACTACAGAAATATGAAATGGAATGATGATGGGATATTTATTTACCTTTGAAAACATAAATATTAAAGGAAAATTTCACAAGGATGTATACCCTTTTCTTTGGAGTAGGGGGGATTGTTTTTGTTTTTTCAAGAAAAAAAGTAAGGAGAAATTCTATACTTCACTCATTTAACGGGAACATGTATGGAGAGACACAGGTAGTAGGAAGGGAAATTGAAAAGCAATTTCAAAATAGGAATTTTTTGTCCTACAAAAATAAGAGCTTTACTTTTTGGAAAAAGCCAAATTATGAATATTTTCACTATGAAATCAACAGATAAGACTTACCACATCATTTCCACCGATTAAGAAACTACCAACAATCATATAGTTGCAAATATGGATACCAAATACCAACTGTGGATACAGTAAGAATCTATCATAGAACTTTATCGTATGGGGAGGGAGATAGACTCAAGTCAAGTTGGGTGCCTCTGTGTTATTGGTCCACTTTCATTAAGGTAATCACTGGCTTATAGATACTTTTGTCATAAATAAATAAATAAATTATATATATATATATATATATATATAATAAAAGCATATATACACATAAAAAAAATGCCGTGGAGTCAATTCTGACGCATAGTGACCATACAAGACAGTAGAACTGCCCCATAAAGTTTCCAAGGAGCAGCTGTTGGATTGCAAATGCCGACCTTTCGGTTAGCAGCCAAGTGCTTAACCACTGCAGCACCAGGGCTCCGTATACACGTATATATATACACCTTAAAAACCATATCCGTTGCCATCAAATCTATTTCTACTCATGCAACTCTTTAGGCCAGAGTAGGACTGCCCCATAGGGTTTCCAAGGAGCAGCTACTGGATTTTAAATGCCGACATTTTGGTTAGCAGCCTGAGCTCTAACCACTTTGTCACCAGGGCTCCGCATATAGATATACTCACCGTAAAAATTAGCTTTTGCTTGGATAGCTGCACTGCTGCTCACTGCTGCAGCAAACAGGTCAGGGTGTTTTATTCTGGACCACACTGCAAGGCAGCCGCCATAACTGCCACCAAATAAAACCCACTTATTTTTGGTGAGCTTCCATGTCTGTGCAATCCTAGTTCGGAATTCGACAATGTCAGCCAAGGCTTGCCTGCTGCTGAGGTAGCTCTGGAAGCTCTTACTACTCAGATCTCTACAATTAAAGCATAAACATACTCTGTTTGTGACAACAGTTAAAGTAGAAAATATGTTGTTTAACATTAGCCTGTCTATAAAGTAAAAAGGCATATTTGAAAGGATGTGGAGTGTTTATAACAGATCCTACTTGAAAATGTCATTAACATAATTTGAGTGATACACAAACCAAAACCAAACCCATCACCATGGAGTAGATTCTGACTCAGAGCGACCCTATAGGACAGAGTAGAACTGCTCCATAAGATTTCTAAGGAGCACCTCGTGGATTTGAACTGCCAACCTTTTAGTTAGACTCGGCAGCTCTTAACCACTAGGCAACCAAGGTTTCCAATTTGATAGTGACACGTAAATTTAGGAAGTAGCAATAATTGCTAGTATATGTTTCATTTTAATTATGTCATTCCCTTGTCACCACTTTGAAGGAGCTTCACATGCCCATATGGTGTCCTTTTTCCAAACCCTGAAGTGAATCACAACTTTCAAATTATTATCCTAACTCAGAGAGGAGCCATTTACGAATTGGCTAAACTGTCAGTAATTTGTTTCCAAGGCATTAAGAAAACCCATAGTAAATTGTACTGATGGTATTTTCCATTCTTTATTGTTTTCTGCTACATCCAGACAAAGCCTTATTTGAATCAGTCTTAAGAAAAGTAAGAAAAAAATTATTATTTACTTTTTAATGGTATTTCTTGTATAGTAATGTTTCCTATAAACCTAGAATATTTTTAATCCTTATTACTAAAAGAAGAAAAAAAAAATCTCCATCCTCCTGCATAACGCTAAAACTTCCTGACTATTAATTTAAAAGTAGACAAAGGATATAGAATATTCACAAAGAAGAAATACAACTGGTCGGAAAATATATAAAAATGTTTAACACTTTCTATTACCAAAGTAACACAAATATGAGTATTTTTTCCTTCCTATCAAACTGGCAAAGATTTATTTTAGTACTCAGTGTTGACATGGATGTGATAAGGCCAACTCTCTCCTGCACCCCTAGCGGAAGTATCAAGTGATAGAATCTTCCTGGAAGCAAATTGTCTTCCTATAATAAGGGCTTCAAGAGGCAAAATGTTTACCTTGGCTCAGCAATTCTACTACTGAGAAGCTACAGCAGAACCTGCTAATTCCCCCCGGATATCCACTCTCCCTTTCAGCTGTAGATTATTAAAACCTTATATTTTAACTGGGCACATGGCTGCCCAGAATAAATACTGCGTATCCCAGCAACCAGTTCAACCAGATGTGGACTTACTGATTAAGTTCAAACCAATGGGATGTAAATGGAAAACTGTAGAAGGGATTTACCAAAAAATCCAGTCATATAATTCTCCCTACTTTCTAACAGCAAATTTTAGAGCAAATTCTCATATCCTTAGATTCTCCCCCAAATTACTCAAAGACCTTTTTCTATCATAGATTTTTTCTAAAACCCTCTTACTGTGATGTACCACCTGAAGTTAATTTGGATATCAAACAAAGTATTTGTTATAATTATATGCTGTAATAAAAGTTATTATTCCATTCTTGAACAGCAATTTAATTCCTTAGAGAGATTAATAAAGAAAGTCCAGACTTAAAACTATTTAAATGTTATCATAGCGTCATTAACACAAACACACACAGATCAAAGTTTCTAATGAAGAAATGCAGAACTGTTAAAATTATTGGAGTGTCATCTCACTACCAAAAGGTAAGTGACATTGAACTTAAAATCACTTTTGTGGAGTCACAGTCAGACAGCCAGATTAGTGATTAATTAATGATTAATAGTCATATAATTAGTAGTCGGTCATGATAAATGGTACCAAGAATTATGACTCATATAATAAAGGGATCACTTCACTGACACTAACCACATTTGGAGAGTTGTAAAAAGCAATCCTTACTTCTTATGGTAATGAGAATAAACGACCATGATATTTAATGGGAGTTTTCACAACTTTAGAGGCACTTTTTTAACTTCATTCTATGTGCTTGACTTCATATAGTAAACAGTTTATATTTTTAAGCAAGCAAACTAAAAATGTATCTTTCTACTGCGGGCATGGAACTAAAATAGTAGGTGGCAAGAATAAGATATTGAGAAAAAAATCTGTCTCATATTCTTGCTTCTTTCTCTGCCACTGCAGCCTAAAATTTAATATGACATCCAGTTACCTTTGATGAGTTGTTTTAACAAAAGTGTGACCCTTGTTTTAAAGGGGAGAGTAATTTTCATGATTTAAAATACTATTGGAGTAGAAAAAAAGTAATAGATATGCCGTATTGCTTAAGCACGTACAGGAAAATACAGTGTTTTAATATAAAATTTTATAACACAAAGAATGCATTTTATTCAAAAGAAATTTCACATGAATCTTTTTATCAAAAAAGTTGTTCCTACCCCTAATCTCCATGTACAGTTTTTTTTTTTCTTCCTTATCTTTTAAATTTTCAAATATTCAGCTTACTGAAAGCGGAACATATATACACTAATACAGCCTAAACGAAAGAGAGAGAATAAAAACAGCGATGAGAACAATCACAAAAAGGAAAAGCTTAGACTTACCCTGTTGGCTGGCTGCTTCCGTAAAATCTATGTTCCAGAAGGAAGCAGAGGGCACCCAGTCTTTTAGCGTATGTAATCCAGGTATAATTTCTTTTTACCCATTGTATACTGGCAGGCATCTGCCCTTCAACCATTAGAAATACCGGGCCACCAGGTTTGTAGAAGTCATTATTAACATAATATGTCTGTGAAAGTAAAAATATTCCTGTAGGTCACTAACTTACCAGGCCTTGTGATTTGTTTGTGGTTTCTAGTAACTGGGTGGCAGCAATTTTTCATGTGTCAGATTTGGGTTATGTTTCTGAGAACCCATCTAAATCAGTGACATTGCTCAAGCCACTGTGCTTACACATTGGACAAATTTTATTTTTTACTTTTTGTGGTAAAATAGACAAAATATCAAATTCGTCATTTCAATCATTTTCAAGTGACAATCCAGTGGTATAAATCACACTCACAATGTGTAACTATCATTACTATTTGTTTACATTTCATGTTAATATTTCAAATTCAAATTTAGAATGTGAGATTCTTCTTTGATTTTATATTTGTAGCTTTTTTTTTTTTCTAACCCAGAAGGTTTGGGTTCCTAACTACATTAGAATAATTATCTATTTGCCTTATACCAATAATATAGAGTAATACACTTATTAGCGTAATAATACTAGTATTAAAAGGAGACCAGATCATGCAATCGTTAAGCATTTGGCTGCTAACTGAAACATTAGAGGTTCGAACCCATCAAGGCTGTGTGGGAGAAGAGATTTGATGATCTGCTCCAGTAAAAATTATAGTCTAGGAAATCATATGAGGCAGTTGTACTGTGTAGCTGTGAGTTGCACTCAACTGGATGTCACCGAAAACAACAACAGCAACAATATTAAGACTGATAGTATGATTATTGAAAACTTTTGATTTCTTTACAATTGTGTATGTGTGTCCTTAGGATTTATCACACAAGAAACATAAAGTCAAAGTACTGAGCTTTCTATTCACTTAAAATAATTCCCTCTGGTTAAGCCACAGACTTAATAGACAAGGAGCTTCACTTCCTTCTTTTTATTTTCAACTTTTAATTGTATTATTGGAAACATTTACATAGCTCCAAATGAAAATATGCAAAACAAAGTACACTCAGAGAACACTAAAATCATTTCTATTTCATAAACCATTTAACTTCTTTTCATTATATGTAACAATGTTTACTAATTTATTCTTTCATTACTTCTTGTATGTATATGGAAGCCCTGGTGGCCCAGTGGTTAAGAGTTCAGCTGCTAACCAAAAAGGTCAGCAGTTCTAATCCACCAACCAGACCTTGGAAACTCTATGGGACAGTTTTACCCTGTCCTATAGGGTCACTATGAGTCAAAGTTGACTCGATGGCAATGGGTTTGGTTTTCTAATATGTATATATATTCTGATTTTCCTTAGATGAGGTGCCACTCTGCTATTTTCACATAATATCATATCTTGGAGATCATTCCATAGCAGTAATGATACCAACTCATCAACACCAAGATGTGACTCAGGAAATTATATTTACTTCAAAGAAAAAGAAAGGATTCTTCAGGCACTGAGGCAAAAAGTCCCACATAAGGAGTTATATATTTGGCTGGACTCAATCTGCTACATAGCAACATGCAATGTTAGATGAGATTTTATCAATGCATATGAACTCTGGGAGGAAAACTGACAACGAAGAATTATATACCTAGCTATTCAGACATCACACATGTATTAAAATTCCCAGGATATGATTCTTATAAACCCTTATTTAAGAAGTTATTGTGACAAAGGGAGTGGGAGTGAAAATTTATCTATTTAAATATAAGACTAGGCCTAAAACAACCTTGAAGTTATGGTTATTGAATAGAAAAAAATGTTACAAAATATGAAAATTAAAAATATTCTGATCAAAGATGGAAAATGTAGAACCGAATTTCAAATTCTCATGGAATCCAGACTTTCTGGAGTCATGGAGGCTGGATGAACCCATGAACCTATTGCCCTGTGATATCCTTAAACCTTAAACCAAAACTATCCCCTCAAGTCTTCTTAAGACCAAAGATAGTTTAGCTTATCTAGTAAAGTATGTCTGCCTTGAGCATTGTGCTCTTTTAAGATCAATCTAAATGGGATGAAACTGACAACAGTAACTCCAAAGATTAGATAGGAACCTTAGGTGACAATGAACTTCTGTTTATGAGGAAGGAACAACTCAGAAAACGAGGGTAAGAATACTTGCAAATTGCAAAGAGTGGAATAGAATTCACTGAATTGTTTATGCAGAAACTGTTGAATTGCTATATGTTTGGCTGTGCATATTCTCAAAAACTACAAAATAAAATAAATTATAAACAAAAAATAAACATAAGACTATAATATCAATAACAAAGATAGGAAAGTAAAGGAGAAAAGGTGGTAACTTATAGTACAAAGAGACAAAAGGCTTCATCTGTTATAATGGCTTAGAGACAAGCACCAAGAATAAAAATATAACCAGTCAAAATCAAGTTTATTGCAATATCTTGTTTTGTAAATTGGACTTTGGAACTATGTAAATATTTTCGGTAATCATAAGACAAAAGTGAATTTCATAACATCTAGTTTTTAAAAATAAAAATGGAACAAATAGACACAAATAGTATCTGATTGGTCTCATAATGACACAGACAGGAACAATTCTGAGTGATGGAAAGCCAGTAATATGACTTTACATCTTTAGTAGAATCAACATTGTGGACAAATAGACGGCAAAGAGATATTTTAAAAATCTTTCAGTAATTATATATTTTGGTGGCAATGTTAGTATTTTTATTTTGAGACTGCTGTGTAAGATGATGCAAAGAAAAGGAGTGACTGTGTAATATTCTAAATCTGTTATCCTTCATGTCCTTTTAAAATCAAGAAAATAAAAGGAATAAGTCAAGCATTTATATTGTCTTTCCAGTACAAATTGTCACCATGTAACCAAATAAGAGATGATGGGAAGTCTCTTTTATACTCATTTTTCAAGCTAATAAATGAAGAATGATAAAGTTAGGATATTGTCACTTTGCAACCTCCCAGTGAATTAATAGATCTAGACACTGGGCATCAACAGTTTCTACCATAATGATAATAAAAAGAGACATTTCAGGTATTACATATCTGCATATGAAAGAATTTGCCATTATCTCTGAAGTAGTCTTGCTCCCCAATTCCTGCAAAAAAAACAGAACTGGATATCATCAATCCTATTGTTATAGCAACCAATTTATCATATATATGTATGGAACTGTGAAATCAAACCAAACAAAAAATACCCCTCCAAACTAAGTGTTGCAGCGAAAAATGTTGTTAGCTCAGTGAAATATCCTGAAACGGAAAAGCAAAGTAGTTGCCATCAAGTCAACTCTGATTCATGGCAAACCCCCATGGGTGCTGAGTAGAACTGTACTTCATAGGGTTTTCAAAGCTATCATCTTTCCAAAGCAGACCTCAGGTCTTTCTAAAGAAGTGCCTCTGGGTGGGTTCGAACCACCAACCTTTCAGCCAGTAGTGGAGTGCTTAACCATTTGTGCCACCCAAGGCTCTTGAAACAGTGTCAAGGCCCATATAAATTACTATTAAGTTTTAGAAGCAAAAGTTGTCAATTAATATGTAGAGGACTAGTTTGAGAGATAGAATACAAAATTGCATAGAACTTACGGCACAGTGGTTAAGCGTTTAGCTGCTAACCAAAAGGTAGGCAATTGGAATCCACCAGCCACTCCTTGAAAATCCTATGGGGCAGTTCTACTCTGTCCTATAGGGGTGTTATGAGTTGGAACTGACATAAAGGCAATGGATTTTTTACTGGTTTTATGTTTCAGTTGGATAAAATATTAAACAAAAGAAAAAAATCCACACAAACAGAAAAAATTAACACTTGTGAGCTTTATGCATGTCTGAGATTATGAATAACATCAAATTCATGTCAAAAGTAAAAATAAATATTAACATTAATATGAGAATAAAAAATAACAAGAAACTTGAATTATAAATAAACTAAGACTATCAGTTTAAACTAAGGTCAGGACTGAAGCTTTGGTAAGCTGCCTACGTCCCAAGATGTCTATTCTACAAACATATCCTACATATGCCAGGTTGTGTCCCTCTGGCATTGACTTTAACATGGCTTTCCCTTGCACAAAACTTTCCGCTTGCTCCATATTGTTTCTTGGGTGAGGTAAAAATTCCTTTACCTGGAGCGCAAAGCTAACAATATATGGTGCCCAAATAGCACACATATTTTAGAAAATTTTATGTTTGGACAGAATGGAAACAGCAATGGGTCAAGAGTCAAATGACTGGGAGTCTAAACTGAGTCCTTCCGCTTATTTGCTACAGACAGACCATGGACAAGCCTTTTAGCCTCTTTGTAATCTCTTTTTCCTTCTAGGCATGGCAATACTTGCCATCCGCAATTATGGAGTTGTCTTAGGCGTTAAGATGGATTGAATTCTGTCCCATAAAATATGCGTTGAAATGCTAACCCTACTAACTAGTAAATATGATCCTGTTTGGAAAGAGGGGCTTTCATTTGTTATGCTAACAATGTCATGGTATAGGAGGGTGGTCCTTAGACCTAAGCACTTCTGACTTATACAAATAACAGAATAGACATAGAGACACACACTCAGGGTAATGACAGGTGCCAAGGAAAGCCAAAGAATGCCAAGGATTGCTGGCAGATACCAGAAACTAAGAGGTTAATGGAAGGAATCTACATGGCTGAACTTGGGTTTGGATTTTTAGCCTACAGAAATACAGGGCTTTGAACAACTTCATTCTGGTTCGAACCCCTACTGATAATTTACATTTCTAACAAGAGTCCTAAGATGCTAACACTGAGGCTTATGTGCAATTCTGAGAACCAGTAGTAGAGTAGTGGTTTTCAAAATTTATTATACATAAGTATCACCGGGGGTCTTGTTAAAATGTAGATTCTGATTCAGTATATCTGGTGTGGTAATGGAAAAAAAAAACAGCAGAATTGTAAGAAAATAAATTTCATTTCTTTAAAGCCAAAAATAAAACAAGAAACACATCATAATTGGTCTTTGTAACAGCCCTCTCTGGGTTTTGGCTTGCTTGCTCATCTGGTAGAATTTGGGCTTTGACCAAGTGCCCAGAAGCAAACCCTTCAAGGCCCATATACTAGAAAAATCATAGAAGAGATAGGAATAACTATAATAAAATGGTTCCAGCTGTTAAACACAAGAGGCAAACCCATGGTTGTCTATATACATCTATATGTCTATGTATTTATATTTAAAATCAAACATGTAAAAAATATATTAAAAAGCACAAGATGATGTAAAATAACTTGTACAATTTCTATTTAAAATCAAACATGTAAAAAATATATTAAAAAGCACAAGATGATGTAAAATAACTTGTACAATTTCTAGCACACAATTAAAAACAAAAAAATAGGTTTCATCCACTTGATTCTGACTCATGGTGAATCCATGAGTGTCAGAATAGAACTGTGCTCCACAAGGTTTTCAAGAATGTGACTTTTCAGAAGCACATCGCCAGGCCTTTCTTCTGATATGCCTCTGACTGGGTTTGAACCACCAACCTTGCAGTTAATAGTTCAGCACTTAACCATTGCACTACCCAAGGACTGAAAACACTCCCCATCTCTTATATTCCTCCCAGAACCTCTACAGCATCCGCACTAGGCCTCAAGCTCACACTATCCCCTACCTGTAACCACCAGCCCTGGTCATTAGGTTTTACCTGTGCCCAGAATGACCTCTTTTTGCCAAAATGGTCGAGCTTTTGCCTAAACCTGTAGGTAGTAGCACCATTCACTTTCCTTGTTACATCACCCCGAGTCTGTCTCTGGAGGAAGCTCTGAGCACAGGAACAGAAGAGCAGCAGCAGCAGTGACAGCAGCAACCATGCAAGAGTACGAGCCATGGTTGTCTTATGGGAAGCGGTTTCCACAATTTGGGCTATTTATACTGCAATTGTCCCCACCCTGGTGCCAGACTGACAGGCATCAGTACTGGATCTCAGCCCCTGGGGCTTCATGACAGTATCTCTACCTAGAAACTTAAGTGACACAATCTGTCCTACCTCCTGGGACTATGTGGACATTTGAGTACAAAAGGTCAAATGGGAGTGGAGAGAAGATGCCTGGTAGTGGCTTTCTATTCCACCTGCTTGAGTGGAAACTCTGGAATCCTGATTACCAGGACTGTATGAACCACTAAACATGTGAGCCCAGGGTAATAGTGGCAGAAGCTGAGAAATTCATCCTCTTTTGAATGATTTTTTTGTATTTGTTTTCTCACCTTTTGTGGGGTCTTCTAGTAGGATTCCAAGACCACACACAGAATGACAGAAAAAATAACAAAAAAAAAAAAAAAAGAATGTCCAGATTCCAATTGGTGCTGTACCTCTGTGCAGAAACCCAATAGTTTGAACCTCTTGTCTCAGTTTCATACTCCTAGTACCTCTAAATTTCTCAGTGTAAAATGGGCCCTGCTATTGCTCTCTAATCCTAACCTTCATCATCACCACCATCATCATCCCTTTTTCAATGTCACCACCGCCATAAACATGTTCTGAGTTGCCCAAACCTGCTGGCCTCCTAGAGAGATAAGAAGTCATCATAGCTTTTCTCCTTGGAACGTCTTGTATTAGAGTTAAGATTGCAACATCTGCACAGGAAAGAGAAAGAGAAAGGCATACAAGGGTTTTACTTCAACATGTATCTATGTCTATACAGAACTGGACTGTTTTAAATGATGCAAGGATTCCTATGGAGGAGGCCATGGAGGTATTGCTGCAAGTACTTACTGGCATTCTTTTCTTGCCTAGCTCTCAAAGACCAGTTAACACCACTGGTTTGGAGGCCGAACTGCCTGGGTTTGTAGCTCCAACTCATGAAGATCTTATGTATAACAGAATAAAACATTGCCCAGGTCTGTGCCATCCTCACAAACTTTGGTATGTTTCAGTCCATTGTTGAAGCCACTTGTCACTCCATCTCATGGAGTTTCCCTCATTTTTGCTTACCCTCTACTTTACCAAACAAATGCCCTTTTACAGTGATTGATGTTCTTAATGACATGTCCAAAGTAAGCTTGACAAAGTCTTGTCGTTCTCCATTATTTCTAAGGACAATTCTAGCTCTACCTTACACAGGTATACCTTGGAGATAGTGCGTATTTGGCTCCACATCGCTGCAATCAATGGAGATACTTGGAATTTTTTGGTTTCCCAGTGCCTATAAAAGTTATGTCTGAGTTATAGGGAGTTCCGGCAAAATGGTGCTCTAGGCAGAAACACCACGCGGTCCCAAAGATCCGAAAAACTAAGCCGAACAGAGAATACAACAATCCTGAAACCCTAAGACATCAAATGAAGAGATAAAGAATGTAGCCAAGCACCAAATGGAGTGAGAAAACTGACAGAGAATGGAGAGCGAGGAGAGATTCATGCAGAGGTCCCCTACCCGCTAACGAAGCACGGATCCGCCATCTTGGACTCCTATTGGAGACCAGCAAACGGGGGTATGAGAAAGCAGCCTCACAGAGCATCCAGGGGGAGACAAAACAACCAGAAATTTGCGGTGTGTGCTTTCGCACCCCCCACCCCTCTTCACCCTGACTTGGCCTCCTCTGCTTCCCGCGGCCACAATCTCTTGACCTGGAATCACTGGCGGCTTGGATTCCACACACCCAAATGGGCCGGCTCTCCGAGTCCCATTTGTTGGCTGCTGGTGTTACTTTTTTCCACTTCTTTTGATTTCTTAATTACCTCTCACCACCTCCCCCTCTTTTCGCTCAAATACCTGGCTCCGTGCACCATCTTTGCTTATTCCTGAGGGGCTGTGGAGCTCCGTTTGAGTGTGGAGCTGCTTCCCGGTCTGGGCTGCTGCGCTGGTGGGATCCCAGTGCTTTTGTTCGTTCGTTTGTTTTGAATTGTTTGTTTGTTTTCTTTTCCTTTTCTTGAGTTGGGAGCCCTTTCTGGCCAGGCAGTGCTGCGTGCAAGGAGACTTCCCCTAGGCTTGCACAGACTTGCAGAGGCATCACTGAGGGCATTTCTTTGTACTTTGGTTTTCTTTTTTTTTTTTTTTCTGTTTTTTGGGGGGCCTTTCTTTTTCTTCTTTTTTTAATTTGTTTTGTTTTCTTTTCCTTCTTTTTCCCTTTTTTTCTTTCTTCTATGCTCAGTTTCTTGTCTCTGTATGTCTTCCTTCTCTTTCTGTTCCCTGAACACCTGGCGTTGTATACATCTACGCCTTCTACCCAGGCTGTACTGCAACACCTCAGAGCGATTTCCCCAGAACTCATAGTTGCACCGGGGAGATCCCTGGGAACTTTGCGGTTCTTTAAACTTTCCAATTTTTATTTATTCATTCTTTTCTTTTCTTCCTCTTCCTCTTTCTGTTTTTCTCCATTTCATATTCTCTCATCTCTCCATTCCAACGGCAAGGTCCCTAGCATTCTTTTTTGTTTGTTTGTATGTTTTTGGCTCCTGTTCCTCTCTCCCCTCTCCCACATCCATCTTGGCTCCACACATAACAATCTCCCTGCTGCATCCTGCCTACCTGCACCATGGGCTTGACATAAAACCACCAAGCAGCACAGGCATAGCCTACTGGAACCTGCCCTGCACTGATTACTGACCTGCCCTGGTAGCTGTAGTACGAGCCACAAACAACCCCTCCCAGAAACTCCTCTTCAGCTAGACCTGTCCTGCTGTACCATATCTGAGTGACTGACCATGCCAATTGGAAAAAGAGGCAAAAAGTATTGTGCCCACAGACGAGCAAACAACAAAGAACACCCAGTCTGCCAGCTCAGACATAGTCAAATTAAAAAAAAAAGGGGGGGGGGACAAAACAAACAAATCTACAATCAATAAACAAGAACTATAACTACTGCATGCCCCGAAGACAGCAGACAAAACAAAAAATTTACAAAAAAAGGACAGGATGGTTCCAGTAGGCATCCAAAATAACACCAGATGTCTCTTCAGTGGAAGAAAATTCACTAGAACTACCTAATAGGGAATTCAAATCTCTAATACTCAGAACTCTCCAAGAGCTGAGGCAAAAAGCTGACAAACATGAGGAAAAAAATAGACAAATTCATGGAAAATACAGACAAAAAACTGGAAGAATTCAGGAAAATAATGCAGGAACAAAATTCCAAAATAAATTCACAACTAGAAATTATACAAAGACAACTATTAGAAATCCAAAAGATAAACAACAAGATTTCAGAA
>NW_004443977.1:17741968-17795834 GCF_000243295.1 Trichechus manatus latirostris
GTTGTTAACCAATGTCATAAAATAATATGTGCACTACTGTTTTATGAGAAACTATTTGTTCTGTAAGCTTTCACCTGAAGTACAATAAAAAAAAAAAGTGATGTCTATACTATACTGTAGTCTACTAGGAGTACTGGTGGCACAGTAGTTAAGAGCTTGGCTGCTAACTAAAAAATTGGCAGTTTTTATCCAACAGCTACTCCTTGGAAATTCTATTGGGCAGTTCTACTGTCTCCTATAAGATCAGTATGAGTCAGAATGGATTCAATGGCAACAGGTTTGGTTTGGTTTTTAGTAGTCTATTAAGTGTGCAATAGAACTATGCCTAAAAAAACAACATAATACCTTAATTAAAAAATACTTTATTGCTAAAAATTGCTGAACATCATTTGAGCCTTCAGTGAGTCATAATCTTTTCACTGGTGGAGGGTATTCCCTTGATGTTGACAGTTACTGAACGATCAGGGTGATGGTTGCTGAAGGCTGGGGTGGCTGTGGCAATTTCTTAAAATAAGACCACAACTAAGTTTGCCACATCGATTGACACATCCTTTTATGAAACATTTCCCTACAGCATGTGATGCAATTTGATAGTATTTTACTCACAGTAGAACTTCTTTCAAAATTGGAGTCAATTTTTTCAAATGCTACCACTGCTTTAGCAACCAAGTTAATGTAATATTCTAAATACTTTATTGACATTTCAACAATGTTACAGCATCTTCACCTGAAGTAAATTCCATCTTAAGAAACCACTTTCTTGGCTCATCCATAAGAAGCAACTCGTCATCCATTAAATTTTATCATGCGATTGCAGCAATTCAGTTACATCTTCAGGCTCCATTTCTTATTATAGTTCTCTTGCTGTTCCAACACATGTGTAGTTACTTCCTCCACTGAAGTCTCAAACCTCTCAAAGTCATCCATGAGGACTGGAATCAACTTCTTCCAAACTCCTGTTAATGTTGATGTTTTGACCTCTTTCTATGAATTAGGGAAGTTCTTAATGACATTAAGAATGGTGAATCCTTTCCAGAAGGTTTTCAATTTACTTTGCCCAGATCCATCAGAAGAATCATTATCTATGGCAGCTATAGCCTTATGAAACGTATTTCTTAAATAATAAGACTTGAACATGGGTACTAACTATTTAATGAGAAACTATTTTGTTCTGTAAACCTTCATCTAAAGTGAGAATAGCAGCACAACTAGAAGAATGCAAGTGATGTTACTGAATTGTGCATGTAGAAATTTTTGAAATGGTTTATCTTTGGCTATGTATATTTTCACCAAAAAAATACAAGTCGAGAAGGGAGCGTGTTGACATGTCGTGAGGTTCTTAACCAATGTCATAGAACAATATGTGTACTGACTGTTTAATGAGAAACTATTTGTTCTGTAAACCTTCACCTACACTACAATAGAAAAAATACAAAAAATAATAATAATAAGACTTGACAGTTGAAATTATTCTTTCATCCATGGGGTGCAGAATGGATGTGGTATTAACAGGCATGAAAACAACATTCATCTCCTTGTATATCCCCATCAGGGCTCTTGGGTGACCAGGTGCATTGTTAATGAGCAGTAATATTTTAAGAGGAATCTTTGTATTGAGCATTAACTCTCAACAGTGGGCTTAAAATATTCAGTAAGTCATGTTGTAAACAGACGTGCTGTCATTCCAGCTTTGTTGTTCCATTTATAGAGGACAGGCAGAGTAGATTTAGCATAATTCTTAAGGGCTTTAGGATTTCCAGAGTGGTAAATGAGCACTGACTTACTGGCTTCAACTTAGAGTCGCCAGCTGTATTAGCCCCTGACAAGAGAGTCAGCCTGTTCTTTGAAGCTTTGAACCCAGGCATTGACTTCTCCTCTCTAGCTATAAAAGTCCTAAATGGCATCTTTTTGCAATATAAGGCTGTTTCGTCTACGCTGAAAATCTGTTGGTTAGCATAGGCACCTTCATCAATTATCTTAGCTAGATCTTCTGGATAACCTGTTGAAGCTTCTACATCAGCATTTGCTGTTTCACCTTGCACTTTTATCTTACGGAGACAGCTTCTTTCCTTAAACCTCATGAACCAACTTCTGCTAGCTTCAGACTTTTCTTCTGCAGCTTCCTCACTTCTCTCAGCCTTCATAGAATTGAAGAGAGTTAGGGTCTTGCTCTGCATTTATTCTTTGGCTTAAGGGAATGTTGTGGCTGGTTTATTATTCTATCCAGACCACTAAAACTTTCTCCATTTTGACAGTAAGGCTGTTTCGCTTTCTTGTTATTCATGTGTTCACTGGAGTAGCACTTTTAGTATCCCTCAAGAAATTTTCCTTTGCATTCACAACTTGGCTAACTGTTGGCACAAAAGGCCTATTTTCAAACCTATCTTGGCTTTCGACATGCCTTCCTCACTAGGCTTAATCATTTCTAGCTTTTGATTTGCAGTTAGAGATGTACGACTCTTCCTTTCACTTGAACACATAGAGGACATTGTAGGGTTATTAACTGGCCTAATTTCAGTATTGTTATGTTTCAGGGAATAAGGAGGCCCAAGGAAAGGGAGAGAGACCGGGAAATGGCTGGTCGGTGGAGTAGTCAAAATACACTCCTCCTGCTTTCTTCATGTATGCTGAGTTTGCTATCATCCACAACTTGTCTGGTCTTCTGTCATTAGTGTTCAACATGTCAAATCTATTCTTGAGATGATCTCTAAATTTAAGTGGGACAACGCAGTGTCATACTTTTGTTCTTGTGGAGTTGTCCTAATTTTCTTCAGCTTCGACCTAACTTTGCAAACGAGCAGTTCGTGGTCTATTCTGAAGTCAGCCCCTGGCCTTGTTCTGACTGATGATATTAAACTATTCCATCCTCTCTTTCCACAGATGTAGTCAATTCGATTCCTATGTATTCCATCTGGTGAGGTCCATGTGTATAGTCAGCATTTATGTTATTGAAAAAGGCATTTGCAATGAATAAGTCATTAATCTTGCAAAATTCTATCATGTGATCTCTGGCGTCCTCTCTACCACCAAGACCGTGTTTTCCAAATACTATTCCTTCTTTGTTTCCACCTTTGCATTCCAATCACCAGTAGCTATCAGTGCATCTTGATTGCATGTTTGATCATTTTCAGACTGCAGAAGTTTTTTTTAAAATATTCAATTTCTCTTTGGCATAAGTCATTGGTGCCTAAATTTGAATAATAGTTCTATTAATTGATTTTCCTGGTAGGCTTATGGATATTATCATATCATTGACTACGTTGTATTTCAGGATGCTGTTGTTGTTGTTAGGTGCTGTCTTAGTCATCTAGTGCTGCTATAACAGAAATACCACAAGTGGATGGTTTTAACGAAGAGAAGTTTATTTCCTCACAGTTAAAGTAGGCTAAAAGTCCAAATTCAGGACATCAACTCCAGGCAAAGGCTTTTCTCTCTGTCGGCCTTCTTCTCTTCAGTGTTTCCCCAGACTAGGAGCTTCTCTGCGCAGGGACCCCGGTCCAAAGGATGTGCTCTGCTCCTGGCACTGCTTTCTTGATGGTATGAGGTCCCCCTGTCTCTCTGCTCACTTCTGTCTTTTATATCTCAAGAGATTGCCTCAGGATACAATCCAATCTTGTACATCCAGTCCTGCCTTACCAACACAACTTCCACCCATCTTCCCTCATTAACATCATAGAGGCAGGATTTACAACATATAGGAAAATCACACAGTACCAGGAATCATGGCCCAGCCAAACTGATACACACATTTTTTGGGGGCATAATTCAGTCCATGACATTCCACCCTTTGGCCCCCCAAAAATCACATCCTTGCTACATGGAAAAAATATTCACCCCATCAGATCATAGCAAAAGTCTTAACTCCAAGTCCAAAATCCAAAAATTCCTCTTCATCTGTGAAATCTAGAATACAACTTATCTGCTTCCAAAGGTACAATGGCAGAACAGGCACAAGCTAGACATTTCCATTATAAATGGGAGAAACTGGAGGGAAAGAAGGGATAACAGGCACCAAGTAAGTCAGCAGAACACAGTACATTAACCCTCAAGGCTTTGAAATTAATCTTCTGTTCTCCAGACAATTTACACAATGGCCCTGCCCTCTAGACTCTAGGTGTTGGCCACAGTCTCCGGATTCTGAGTGGAGGCCCATCGACCCTGGGCTTCAGCTCTGCCTTCCAGGCCCCCTGGGACAGCAACGCTGCTCCCTTGGCTTTAGGCACACAAGTCTCCTAGAACATTGGAGTGACAACTCCACCCTTAGAAACACCAGAGGCCATGGCTCCACACTTTGAAAGCCCTGAGGTCATGGGCATAGCTTTTGAGACTCAGGTGGCTCGGCTTCTTGTGTTCCTTGTCTCTTCAGCTTCTGCTTCTGTTTCCTGTGGCCTCTTGGCCCTCTGGCCTCATGCCTACATCTGCCCTGCTGGGGCAAGTGTTCCAAAGCTCTGTAGCTCCACCAGTAAGTGGAGGCATCCCATTCCTGGTACCAGGGGACATAATTCAATCCATGACAGGTGCCATTGAGTTGGTTCTGACTCATAGCAACCCTATGTACTACAGAACTAAATACCGCTCAGTTCTGCACCATCCTCACAGTCGCTGTTATGCTTGAGTGTATTGTGGGCACTATGTCAATCCATCTTATTGACAGTCTTCTTTTTTACTGACGCTGTACTTTACTAAGCATGATGTCCTTCTCCAGGGATTGATCCCTCCTGACAACATGTTCAAAGTATATAAGACATAGTCTTGCCATCCTCGCTTCTGAGGAGCATTCTGGTTGTACTCTTCCAAGACAGATTTGTTCATTCTTTTTGCAGTCCATGGTATATTCAATGTTCTTCGCTATCACCACAATTCGAAAGCATCAATTCTTCTTTGGTCTTCCTTATTCATTGTCAGCTTTCGCGTGCATATGATGCAACTTGAATCACCATGGCTTGGGTCAGGGGCACCATAGTCTTCCAGGTGACAGATTTGCTTTTCAACACTTTAAAGAGGTTTTTCCTCAAGAGATTTTCCCCAGGCAATGCGTCTTTTTATTTCTTCACAGCTGCTTCCATAGTGTTGATTATGGATCCAAGTAAAATGAAATCCTTGACAACTTCAATCTTTTCTCTGTTTATCATGATGTTGCTTATTGGTCCAGTTGTGAGGATTTTTGTTTTCTTTACGTTGAGGTGTAATCCATACTGAAGGCTATGGTCTTTGATCTTCATCAGTAAGTGCTTCAAGTACTTCAGGGTAGATCTTGAAAAGTTCATTTTGACAAGGAATACCACACCATTCCTCTTCAATTTGTCATTCCCAGCATAGTAGATCATGTTATTACCTGATTCAAAATGACCAGTACAAATCTATTTCATCTCACTAATGCCGAGAATATCAATGTTTATGCATTCTGTTTCATTTTTGATGATTTCCAATTTTTCTAGATTCATATTTTTTGCATTCCACGGTCTGATTATTAATAGATGTTTGCAGCTGTTTCTTCACATTTTGAGTCGCCTCACACCAGCAAATGAAGGTCCTGAAAGCTTGACTCTATCTATATCATTAAGGTCGACTCTACATTGAGGAGGCAGCTCTTCCCCTGTCGTCTTTTGAGTGCCTTCCAACCTGAGAGGTGCATCTTCTGTCACCATACCAGACAATGTTCCACTGTTATTCGTAAGATTTTCACTGGCTAATTTTTCAGAATAGACCGCCAGGTCCTTCTTCCTAGCCTGTCTTAGTCTGGAAGATCCACAGAAACCTATCCACCAAGGGTGATCTTGCTAGCATTTGAAATACTAGTGGCATAGCTTCCACCATCACAGCAACACGCAAGTCTCTGCAGTATGGCAAACTGACAGACTCGTGGGGACTATTATTGTAGAACTCCCTATTTCTCTTTTAACTTGTGTAAGGTTTGTTTTATGTATTTTGGAACTCTGTCAGTGGATACATAAATATTTATTATGCTTATGTCCTTTTGCCAGATTATTCCCTTAATCATCTCATAATATACTTCTTGTGTCTTATGATAGAATTTCATTTAAAGTCTACATTATCAGAGATTAATATTGCCAGTCCTGCTAATTTTGATTCCTTTTTGCTTGATATATTTTCCCATTCTTTGATTTTTTTTTTTTTTAACCTATTTATGTCTTTGTGTCTCAGGTGTGTCTCTCGTAGGCAACATATTGATAGAAACTTTTTTTTTTTTTTAATTCATTCTGTCACTCAGTCTCTTCACCAGTGCATTTAAACTGTTTACATCCAGTGTGATTATCGATAGATATGAATTCACTGCTGTCATTTTAGGATACTTTTTTTTTTTTTTTGATGTGGACTGTTACCTTGCTCCTCTTAATTTTCTGTGCTGAATTTTTTTTTTTTTTTCATGGATTCACTTTTGATTTCCTTTTTTTTTTTTTTGTTGATTTTGTGTTTACTGGGTCTTTTTTATTTTCTTCTTTATTTTGGTGGACAAATTTGTTAATTTTATTTGTGGTCACTCTGAGGTTTACTTTCATCATCCTATGTTTAAAACAGTCTGTTATTTTTTGATATAACCTTGGCTTACTCTCCATATGGCATTTCTAGAAATACACCATTTGTTCCCCCTTTTTGTTTTGAAGTTGTCATCAGTTTCAAATTGCCATCTCTGGCTCCTTGTTTTCAGGTTTGTAGTTTTATTTGAATTTTGAGAGTTCTTTGTCTGGGTTGCTATCCTGTGATGTTGTCATGTGTCTTGCTCTCAGGTTTTTGTCTGATGTCTTTGTGCTCTCTCTAAAGAAATCCCTTTCATATTTCTTGCAATATTGGTCTGAACTTTACAAATTCCTGTAATTTCTGTTTCCCTGTGAATGCCCTAATTTCACCATGGTATTAGAAAGAGAGTTTTGCTGGATATGTAATTCTGTGTTGGCAATTATTTCTATACCACATCCCATTGCCTCCTTGACAGCAGGATTTCTGCCAAGAAATCAAGGCTTAGTCTTATTTGTGTCCCTTTCTATGGGATGTTTTGGGTTCACTGAGCTTCTTGGATGGAAACATTCTTGTCTTTTATGATGTCAGGGAAGTTTTCTGCCAGCAATTCTTTAAAAATTCTCTTCATGCTTTTACTTGTCCCCTTCTGTTCTGGAATTCCAATCACTTACAGATTGTTCCTCTTGATAGTGTCCCACGTAACTTTTAAGCTTTGTTCATTTTTCTTTTTTTTTGGATTGTTCCTCAGATAAGATATTATTAAGAGATTTGTCCTATATTTCACTGATCCTTTATCCCATTTATTCAGTTCTGCTCACATGCCCTACCACTGAGTTATCCATTTCTGATATTTTATTTTTAAGCTTCTGGATTTCTAGTTGCTGTTATTGTACGCTTTCTAAGTGTCTTTATTTTGTCACTTTGTTCTTGTTTTCCTGAATTCTTCTAAATTTTGTTTGTGTTTTCCTTGATCTCTTTGAGTTCCTCCTATCTGTAAGTCTTTCAGAGTCCTTACTTGGTAGTTTTATTATCGTTTCTTCCTCAGGAAGATTTTTCTCTCGTTTTATTTTGATCACTTGCTTGGTTCATCTTGTCCTTTATCTTTATGAGATCTGATATTGTTTGCTGTCTCTGAGGCTTTACAGTGTTATTTTATTTATTGATTGATTGTAAATTTGTTTGCTTTGTCTTGGTTTTTTGGTTCTGTGGTGACAGATGATGGGTAGTCCATGTCCCTCAGCAGCCCTTGTGGGACCACGTTGTCATTCTGGGTTGGTGCAAGCAGTTAGTGCATTCACTGGAGTGTAGGGCAGGTCTTCTTTTAGCCACAGGTTAGCAATGCTACCCAAATGGATGGGGTAAGCCATTTGTGCTGGCACAAATTGGTGTCTTAGTATGCAGTGGGAAATCAAGGTATCTCAGTGTGTGTGGGGACAGTCTGCAGGAACTGGCTGTGTTTAGGATGGGTGTTTCTACAGCCAAGTGGTCATTGAGTGTTGACAAAGGGGATGCCTGCTTGTCATTGAAGTCTCTTGGGATACACCCAGTTGTCACTTGTGATGAAATGTGCCTGCAGAGCCTCACCAGGCGGTCATTGGAAGACTGCACAGGGATGCATCTGCTAGTAGCTGGTTTAGGGCATGGGGTGCACTTGTTGTTTACTGGGCAGTGATGCTGGGTGCACGTCATGGACTGAATTGTGTTCCCCAAAAATACGTGCCAAATTGATTAGGCCATGATTCGCAGAATTGTGTGGTTGTCCCCCATTTTGAGATTGTAAGTTTATGTTAAAGAGGATTAGGGTGGGATTGCATCACCTTTACTAAGGTCACATCCCTGATCCAATGTAAAGGGATTTTCCCTGGTGTGTGGTCTGCAGCACTTTTTATCGTACAAGAGATAAAAGTAAAGGGAAGTGAGCAGAAGGGAGACCTCACACCACCAAGAGAGAAGCACCGGGAACAGAGTGTGTCCTTTGGACCTGGGATTCCTGTGCAGAGAAGCTCTTAGTCCAGGGGAAGATTGATGAGAAGGACCTTCCTTCAGAGACTGCAGAGAGAGAAAGCCTTTCCCTGGAGCTGATGACCTAAACTTGGACATCTAACCTGTTAGACTGTAAGAAAATAAATTTCTCTTTGTTAAAGCCATCCACTTGTGGTATTTCTGTTATATCAGCACTAGATGAGTAAGACAGTGCATCTCTATTTACTGTGAGGGCTTGGGGAAATCGTGCTGGTCACTGGACGTTGAACTCAGGGGAGCTTCTGCTCATTGAAGGGTGCAGGTGTACTTGTGCTAGTCACCTGCAGTGTGCATACTCCCGCTGGTCACCTGTCCATCTGCAGGTGCACGTCCACTGGCCCCTAGGCTGCAGATGTGCTCATGTCAGTTGCAGGTGTGCTCTTACTGGTCGCCAGAAACCAAGTGCCCTCTTGCTGGCCACTGGACTACTGGAGTGCTCCAGCTGGTTGTCAGGCATGTGACACTTTCCCATAGACTGTTACACTACAGTCACACTCTCGCCAGTCACCCAGCTAGCTGGTGTGCTCTGTCTGGTCTCTGGACAGAGGGCACAGAGTCACCCCCAATGATCATGCATGTGGGGGTGGAGTGGGCTTCCCAGCTTGGCTTCCCCCCAGGCCGTTAGGTTCTGCCCTGTTTAAATGTGTGTGTGGTGGGGGGATGCGCTTGGAGTCTGTCTGCATGAGGGGCTTTAAGTTGCTACCCTGCAGTTTTATTTTTCAGTGGTAAAAATGATCAGGTTCTGTCTCCAGTAAGTAGACACTTTCCCAATTCCTGGCTCCCTCCCTTATCCATGGTCATGAGGATCACTTAACTCCCCTATCTTCCTACACTTTCCCTTTTTAGCCATGGTTTGTGACCTGCTCACCTTGTTTCATTCCATGTTTGATTACATAGCATATAGTTGTGTATAGTTGCCTTGCTGTGCTCCTCACCCAAAGAACACTGCCTGTTTTGTTCCAAGTTGGCTACCATGTGCCAGGGTGGGTGGCAAGATGCTGAGAGTTTGTATCTATCTGTGTCCACTGTTTTCTTTCTGTCTCTCTTTCCACTCAGAGCTTGGTCTAATTCTTCATCCTTCTGTATGATTTTCAGGGTTCTGAGTTTGTCATCTGTATCTGTTTCACTTGATTTCTAGGGCTGTTGAAAGAGGTGGATGTTCTGGTGCATCAGTCTAAGTCTCTATCTTGGGCTTCTTCTCACTTGTTTTTTACATGAATTTATTTTGGGAGATCTCTGAAATTGTGGACACACACACTAATGAAATGTTTTAATGTACACCTTCTTCTTTCCCCTAAATATGTTGTGTCACTATTTACATTAATTTAGAGGTATGGGGGCTGTCCATGACCAATGTGACCATGAAGCTGCGTTCCTCATGTGAATGTCATCTGCCATGTATGTCCTGCATTTAAATTCTGTGTTTGCCGCTATGAAGCTGTGTAACCTTGTGCAAGATATTTAATTGTGGGGGCTTAAATTCTACATTTCTAAAAAGGAATCATAATAGTCCTTACCTCACCAACAGATGGCATTGTTGTCACTGTTGTTGTTAGGTCCTGCCGAATCGGTTCTGTCTTACAGTGACCTTATGTATAATATAATATGTAAAGAAATATAATTACATATAATAATATGTAATGAAACATTGCTCATTCCTGGGCTACCCTCACAATCATTGCTCTTTGAGCCCATTGATGCAGCCACTATGTCAATCCATCTTGTTAAGCATTTTTGTCTTTTTGATGATTCTCTCCTTTACTAAATATGATGTCCTTTTTCAGGGACTGGTCCCTCCTGATAACATGTCCAAAATAAGTGAGACAAAGTCTTGCCACCCTTCCTTCTAAGGAACATTCTCTCTGTACTTCTTCTATGATAGTTTTGTTCATTCTTCCGACAGTCCATGGTATATTCAATATTCTTTGCCAACACCACTGTTCCAAGGCATCAGTTCTTCTTTGGTGTTCCTTAGTCATAGTCTAGCTTTCCCATGCATATAAGGTGATTGAAAATATCATTGTTTAGATCTGGTGCACCTTAGTCCTCAAAGTGATATCTTTGTGAAGAGGAAAATGAAAATTAAAGCAATGGAATTTGTCTACATATCTATTAGAATGGCAGAAATCAGAAATCAAAACACTGACAACACCAAATGCTGACAAAGATGTGGAGCAATAGTAACTCTCATTCATTGCTAGTGGCAATGCAGACATTGTCCACTCACTTTGAAAGACCATCTGGCATTTTCTTAAAAACCTCAACATAGACTTACCATATGATCCAGCAATCATGCTCCTAGGAATTCACCCAAATAAATTTAAATTTTATGTACACATGAAAACATTCACATGAATGTTTATAGAAGATTTATTAATAATTGCCAACAATCGGAATCAACAAAGATATCCTTCAATAAGTGAGTGGAGAAACATACTGTGGTATTTCCATGTAATGGAATATTATTTAATAGTAAAAATAAATGAGATGTCAAGCCGCAAAAATACATTGATGAATCTCAGATGCATATTCCTAGTGAAAGAATACTGTGTGAATAAGCTACATACTGCATGATTCTAATTATACAGCATTCTGGAAAAGGAAACACTATAGAGAAGGTAAAAAGATCAGTAGTTGCTAGAGGATTGAGGGAGAGAGGGGAAGATAAAAAAGTGAAGCACAGAGGATTTTTAGGGCAGTACAACTATTGTGTATGATACTATAATAGTTGATACATGATAATATGCATTTTTCAAAACCCACAGAAGGCAAAACACAAAGAGTGAACTCTAATTTTAATTCTATATTTTAGTTAAAATAACGTATCAGCATTGATTCATCAATTGCAACAAATGTATTACACAGGAATGCAAGATGTTGAGCATAGGGGAAACTTGTGCATGGGTGACAGGAATATATGGGAACTCTATTTCTGCTCAATTTTTTGTAAACCTAGAAGTGCTCTAAAAAATAAAGTTTTTTAAATTATTAAATACACTTATATAATGCAAATGTATTTTAGGACCTCACCAAATGGCTGACAGGCTGGAAAATTAATCTTGGAAAGTCATGCGGACATTGAGGTTAAGCAGCCAGGAGCACAATCTCATCTTTAAGAGAATCCACTGCTGTGCTCACAGCACATAGGACCTTGCCCATGGCCTGGTTACCTCTGATGCTCTGGCATCTAGACACTAGTGCCCATACACTACTCCCTGCTTCAGAAAGAATCTCTGACTCTAAGTCTTTCATTATTAATTCCAGGCTTACATTTCCAACAAGAAAAATCAGTTTGTTTAATTGGGGCTATATCTGTAGCCATCGATGCCAAAGGAGGTTGTGAAGCAAATATCTAAAATTTTCAGCTTTTATCATGGGGAGAAGGCTCTGCACACACCACTCCCACTCAAACACAGGAAATTCCCTATGTATTAGAAAGAAGAAAAGACAAGATCCAGGGAAAAGAATAAAAGATGCCTGATTTACCCCTTCTCTGAGGCGATTGTAAACACCATGGCTGGGTCAGGCGCACCTTAGTCTTCAAGGTGACAACTTTACTTTTTATCACTGTAAAGAGGTCTTTTGCAGCAGATTTGCACAATGCAACGTGTCATTTGATTTCTCGACTGCTGCTTCCATGTGTGTTTCCACTCTTAGCTGTGCATTAATTGAACAAAATATTTAGAAAGCAACTATAATGTGCCTTACACTGTGCTGGGTTAAGGGGTTGCTTTAAATAGGGCATGAGTGTCAGTGTCTCTTAAAAAATGACATTTGGCTTGAACTTAAATGATGGGAAAAATCAGTGTGAAGTTGATGGGGGAAGGAATATTCTGGGGGAGAAAGCTTCGAGGTGGGAACAAGCTTGACTAGCAGTGGTGTCATGGTGATTTGTGTAGAGAAATAGTCTCACAAAATAACAGCCACGACCTCTGATATTTAACTAAACAAATCTGCTCTTTCTTCTTGCCTTAATGTTGGAACTGTTAAATCTACCGAGTCACGGGCTTGACCAACCTGTAATGGATGTTATCATTTACTTTGTCCACTGGAGAGCCCTCATGGGCTGTTGAACATTAGCTCTGACCTGCACTTAAGACCAGTAGTTGACAGTAAATGACTCTAAGTTTCTTCCATCTTTCCCTAAAATACCATTTAGAATAAATGTGTTCATTCAACAAATCTTGCTAAGGCACCTCTTACATTGTAAGGATTAGTAGGAGATACATTGAAGAATAAATTCTTCATATTTTTTTTAATCTAGGAGTGCATAAAAGGCATTTGCCCTCAAGAATGTGACAAGTGCTATGAGAGGGACAAAATCAGTCCCTTAAGAGTTTAGTCAGAGTTTTAGTTGTTATTTGCTATGTAGTTAACTCTGACTCATGGTGACGTTAGGTATAACAAAATGAAACATTGCTTGGTCCTATGATATCATCATGATTGTCGATATGTTTAGTACATTGTTGTGGCTGTTGTGTCAAATCCATCTTGTTGAGGGTTTCCCTTTTTTATACTGACTCTCTACTTTACCAAACATGCCCTTTTCCAGTGATCGGTTTCTCCTGAGGCTGTGCCCCAAAATGCAAGCCAAAATCTTGCTATCTTTGCTTCTAAGGAGAATTCTGGTTGTATTTCTTCTAAGATTGATATGTTCATTCATTTACCTGAGATTTTGTGGTGTAAGAGTCTGTGAGCAGAGCAAATAATCAGTTTATGTCCAAGAACAACAATTTAACATCAACCTCAAAAAAAGTCTTGCAAACACTTAAAGTCTTATTCTCCGGTGTATAAGTTTTCCAGATTCTTCTTTAGCAATTAGAAGATTATCAAAACATCATTTAAAATCAGATTCCATCGATGCTGCAAAATTTACCAAATTTCTCCACGAACCAATTTTCAGAAAGAATGAGACAAAAACAGAATTCATAGAGACATTTAGCCTTTTTTAAAGTTTCCAGTTCTCATAAGTAACAAAATTTAAAACTCTCATGTTGGCTAAATCAAAACCCTTATAAAGTGTTTACACTTGAAGATTCTCAAAAGTTAATTGTACAATCCCATCGTTACATTTTAGGAGTAATAAAACTTGGGTCCAAACAGTAATTGGCTTATGTAAACTACATCTTTCTCCTTTACTGTCTTTCCTGGATTCTTTCTTGGATACATGTTGTCATAGAATAAATTATATAGATTTGTAAGCAGTCCTATTGTTGAGAATGGTAATACAGTGAAAGGTAGAAATGACAGGGGTTACCACATATGCAGTTGTGGGAAGGCCTCTGTTTAGTTTATCTGTCTGTACAGGGCCCCATACATACTAAGAATCTGTGGTAGTCAGAATAATGGCCCTCGAAAGTGTCCATGCCATAATGCCCAGGCCTCATAAATATGTTAGATTACATGACAAAAGGGAATTAAGGTAATACAAGGAATTAAGGTTGCTAAACAGCACACAGGGAGATTATCCTGGATTACCAGGTGGGGATTTTATGTGGTGAGGGAGGTCAGATAAGGCTTCCCTTAGGAAGAGATGTTTGAGCTGAGTTCTCAATGATGATTAATAGTAAATTATGTCATAAAATCAAGGAGAAATGATCCTTGCTATAAAGACAGCACAGACAAAAGTCCGAAGTCCTGTAAATCTTGGAGGTTATGAGGAACTGAAGAAGACAGTGTGGCTAGAAGGAAGAAATCACGAGGAAACTGGTATGAAGCAAGGGTGGAGAAGCAGAAGTTGGGTTAACCATACCCAGTTAAACACCAGTTGCCATCTGAATCGATTTTAGAGTTTTTAATGGCTGAGTTTTGGAAGTAGATTACCAGGCTTTTCTTCCAACCTTGCAGAGTCCTGTAAGCTATATAAACAAAGTCTATTTTTGATGGATGCTGTCATGGATTGAATTGTGTCCCCCAAAAAATGTGTGTAGCAACTTGGCTAGGTCATGATTCCCAGTATTGTATGATTGTGTTATCTGATGTGATTTCCTTATGTGTTGTAAACTCTATCACTATGATGAGATTATGTGATCTCCTTATGTGTTGTAAATTCTATCACTGTGATTAGGTTATACTGATGAGGTTGACAAGATTAGATAGTGTCTTAATACAATCTCTTTTGAGATATAAAACAGAGAAGTGAGCAGAGACACATGGGAACCTCATACCACCAAGAAAGCAGTGCTGGGAGCAGAGCGCGTCCTTTGGACCTGAGGTTCCTCTGCTGAGATGTTCCCAGACCAACGGAAGACTGATACATAACAAGAACCTTCCTCCAGAGCTGACAGAGAAAGCCTTCTGGAGCTGATGCCCTGAATTTGGACATGTAGCCTACTCGACTGCGAGAAAATAAACTTCTCCTTGTTAAAACCATCCACTTGTGGTATTTCTGTTGGAGCAGCGCTAGATGACAGATGGTGAAGAACTGCCTGCTCAAAGTAGAGTTGACCTTAATGACGTAGATGGAGTCAAGCTTTCGCAACCTTCATTTACTTATGTGTCATGACTCAAAATGAGAAGAAACAGCTTCCAACATCCATTAATAATCGTAACGTGGAATGTACAAAGTATGAATCCAGGAAAACTGGAAATCGTCAAAAACGAAATGGAATGCATAAACATCAGTATCCTAGGAATTAGTGAGCTGAAATGGACTAGTATTGCCCATTTTGAATCAGACAATCATATGGTCTACTATGCTGGGAATGATAACTTGAGGAGGAATGGCATTGCATTCATTGACAAAAGGAACATGGCAAGATGTATCCTGAAGTACAACACTGTCACTGATAAGATAATATCTATACACCTACAAGGAAGACCTGTGAATACGACTATTATTCAAATTTACACACCAACCACTAAAGCCAAGGATGAGGAAACTGAAGATTTTTACCAGCTTCTGCAGTCTGAAATTGATCAGACATGCAGTCAAGATACACTGATAACTACTGGTGATTGGAATGAGAAAGCTGGAAACAAAGAGGAAGGATTGGTAGTTGGGAAATATGGTCTTGCTGATAGCAATGATGCAGGAGATCACATGATGGAATTTTGCAAGACCAACAACTTCTTCATTGCAAATACCTTTTTTTCAACAACATAAATGGCAACTATACACACGGACCTCACCAGATGGAATGCACACGAATCAAATCGACTACATCTGTGGAAAGAGACAATGGAAAAGCTCAATATCATCAGTCAGAACAAGGCCAGTGGCCAACTGTGGCACAGACTATCAACTGTTATATGTAAGTTCAAGTTCAAGATGAAGAAAAGTAGAGCAAGTCCTTAGAGCCAAAGTATAATGTTGAGTATATCCCACCTGAATTTAGAGACAAATCTCAAGAAAAGATCTGACATGTTGAACACTAATGACTGAAGACCAGACGGGTTGTGGAATGACATCAAGGACATCATACATGAAGAAAGCAAGAGGTCATTAAAAATACAGAAAAGAAAATGAAAGATCAAAATGGATGTCAGCAGAGACTCTGACACTTGCTTTTGAACGTCTAGCAGCTAAAGCAAAAGGAAGAAATGCTGAAGTAAAAGAACTGAAGAGAAGATTTCAAAGGATGGCTTGAGAAGTACAAAGTAAAGTATTATAATGACATGTGCAAAGAGATGGGAATAGGAAACCAAAAGGGAAGAACATGCTCAGCATTTCTCAAGTAAAGAACTGAAGAAAAAATTCAAGCCTTGAGTTGCATTAGGGAAGGATTCTATGTGGAAAATATTAAACGATGCAGGAGACATCAAAAGAAGATGGACGGGGAGACGGAGCCAAGATGGCAGAGTAGTCAGTTGCCTCCATGTTCTTTCTTACAACAAAGACCTGAAAAAACAAGTGAATCAATTATATATGACAATGGAGGAGCCCTGAACATCAAAGACAAAGTTTAGGAATCAGACTGAGTGGCAGGGGGAGGGAGAGACAGTTTGGAAGCAGCGAGGAGTTGCCAGGCCTGACCTGGTGGGAGCTGGAGCCCTTTAGCCTGGATCACCTCGGGAGTAAGCAGTGGGGCAGGCAAGCAGCAGCGCTCGGGAGGCATTTTCCACACTGGGAGAGACCCAGCAGCACAGAGTCTACAGAGCCATCCAGAACGAGTGAGAAGCAGCCCTCAATTGGTGAAAGATAAGTATTTGCATCTGGCCTACTGCGTGAATCAAAAACACCCCCTCAGAGAAAAACCTGTCTCCCATTTACCTCTCTGCTCCCTGCTGTGCACTGGGTTAAGGACAGCTTTAGCAATTACCTAGTCCCCTGGGTTGGAAGTTAGACATGTCACTCACCCTGAGACATTCCCCCGGCCTTGGAGAGGGAACAAATTAACAAACGGGGAAAGAATAATCTGCCAGCTCCTCTAAGCCAGGAATTCAGCGTAGGCACAGCTCCTTTGCGTAGGCAAAGGCATAAGGGATCCATGGACTTTGAGTGCTTTTCCCCTGCAGATACTTCTGTGGGCTCATTTCAACAGCATAGACCCTCATTATCACAGTACAACAGGATATACACCTGAAGTCTAACTTCAAATTTTACAGCTGTAAAGTGGCAGGTTCATGACATTTGACACTACTCTGGCCATTAAGCAGGGTCTTCATCTACCCACAACAGGGACCAGAGGACTGCAGCTCCAACTACCCCACCTAGCCACCAGTGATAGGGGCCCAAGAACAAGAGGTGCAACCCAGTTGTTACAGCCAACAGCAATGGGCATTCATAGTCCAGCTGCAAAACCCACCCAGCTATGTGCTCTAGGGAACAGAGACACACTTTCTTCCTGGACACTCAGGGGTGGCCGTCAGCCCCCTGCCTTGCTCAGAATGTGTCTCCCTGCTGTAACCAGATGCCTGTGCCTACACCAATCGCCCATAACTTTCTAGGACTGTAGGTGAGAGCCTGCACCACACACTCAGTTGCTGACTACCTGGACACCTGAGCTGAATCCATACAAGAAAGATGGGCAAACTCCTGGGCTCCCATACTTAGTGCCAGTTCTGGCCACCTGGTGGCAGGGTGTTGGAGCTACAGGGGCATCGGTGATTGTGCTAGCTCACACTAGCAGGCTATTTGGGCATAACAAAACAAAACGGTAAGCTAGGATAGTAATTAAACATAAAATAAATGAATGTAATCACTTATTGATGGCTCAGAGACAATAGTCAATACCATATCATGTAAAGAGGCAGACCATGATGGCTTCAGCAAGCTCCCAAAATACAGAATCAAGAAATTTTCCAGAGGAAGAGAATTTCCTAGAATTACCAGAGGCAGAATACAAAAGATTTATATACAGAACTCTTCAAGACATCAGAAAGGAGATCAGGCAAAATGCAGAACATGCACTAGAGGAACTGAAAAAGATTAGAGAAGAGCATAATGACAAATTTAACAGGCTGCGAGAATCCATAGACAGACAGCAATCAGAAATCCAGAAAATTAACAATAAAATTTCAGAATTAGACAACTCAATAGAAAGTCATACGAGTAGAATTGAGGCAATAGAAGTCAGAATTAGTGAGATATAAGATAAAGCACTTGACACAAACTTATCTGGGGAAAAATCAGAGAGAAGGATTTAAAAAAAAAAAATGAAGAAACCCTAAGAATTATGTGGGATTCTATCAAGAGTAATATACTACGAGTGATTGGAGTACCAGAATGGGGGGGGGGGAGAGATAACAGAAAATACACAGAGTCTTGTTGAAGATTTGTTGGCATAAAAATTCCCTGATACTGTAAAAGATGAGAAGACATCTATCCAGGCTGCTCATCAAACACCACATAAGGTAGATACCAAAAGAAAGTCACCAAGATAAATTATAATCAAACTTGCCAAAACCAAATATAAAGACAGAATTTTCAGAGGGGCTAGGGATAAATAAAAAGTCATCTACAAAGGAGAGTCAATAAGAATAAGCTCTGACTACTCAGCAGAAACCATGCAGGCAAGAAGGCAATGGGATGACATATATAAAGCCTTGAAGGAAAAATTTGTCAGCCAACAATTATATATCCAGCAAAACTGTCTCTCAAATATACTGGCAAACATAGGACATTTCCAGATGAACAGAAGTTTCGGGAATTTGCAAAAACCAAACCAAAATTACAAAAAATGCTAAAGAGAATCCTCCACTTAGAAAATCAATAATATAAGATAACAACCCAAGATGAGAACACAGGACAGAGCAACCAGATATCAACCCAGATAGGGAAGTCACAAAAATAAATCAAAGCTAAAACACTGAAAATAGGGAAACAGAGGTGTCAGTATGTAAAAGATGACAACATTAAAACAAAAATGACTAAAAAAATGTAGACATAGATTATTCATATGGAGAGGAAGTCAAGATGATATAAACAAATAAAAGACTGCTATAAACTTAGAAAAATAGAGGTGAATATTAAGGTAACCACAAAGGAAACTAACAATCCTACAAGAAAAAAACAAGAAAAATATAAAGACTCAGCAAATACAAAATCAACAACAATGAAAAAGATGAAAAGAAAACACATAAAGAAAAACAACTCGGCACAGAAAATGAAGTGCAACAGAAACTGTCAACAACACACAAAAAAAGCATCAAAATTACAGCCCTAAACTCATACCAATCAATAATTACGCTGAATGTAAATGGACTGAACACACCAATAAAGAGACAGAGAGTGGCAGATTGGATAAAAAAGCACGATCTGTCTATATGCTGCCTACAAGAGACACACTTTAGACTTAAAGACACAAACCAACTAAAACTCAAGGGATGGAAAAAATATATCAAGCAAACAACACTCAAAAAGAGCAGCAGTGGCAATATTAATCTCTGACGAAATAAACTTTAAAGTAAAATCCACCACAAAGGATAAGGAAGGACACTAGATAATGATTAAAGGGTTAATACACCAGGAGGACATAACTATAATAAATATTTACTTACCCAACGTCAGGGCTCCAAAATACAAAAAACAAACTCTAACAGCATTGAAAAGAGGGATAGAGAGTCCACAATAATAGTAGGAGACTTCAACACACCACTTTCGGTGAAGGAAAGAACATCCAGAAAGCTCAACAAAGACATGGAAGACCTAAATGCTACAATCAACCAATTTGATCTTACAGGCATATACCAAACACACCACCCAAGAGCAGCCAAGTATACTTTCTTTTCCAACGCACATGGAATATTCTCCAGAAAAGACCAAATATTAGGCCAAAAAGCAAGCCTTAACAAAATTCAAAGCGTCAAAATATTACAAAGCAACTTCTCTGACCGTAAAACCATAAAAGTAGAAATCAATAACAGAAAAAGCAAGGAAAAAATATCAAACACATAGGAACTGAACAACATCTTGTTAAAAAACTACTGGGTTATAGAAGAAATTAAGGATGGAATAAACAAATTCATAGAATCAAATGAGAATGAAAACACATCCTACTGGAACCTTCGGGACACAGCAAAAGCAGTGCTCAGAGGTCACTTTATAGCAATAAACGCACACATCCAAAAAGAAGAAAGGGCCAAAATCAAAACATTAACCTTACAACTCAAACAAGTAGAAAGAGAGCAGTAAAAGAAGCCCTCAGGTGCCAGAAGAAAGGAAATAATAAGAATTAGAGCAGAATTAAATGAATAGAGAACTGAATAACAACTAAAGGAGTTAACAAGTCCAAAAGCTGGTTCTTTGAAAAGATCAACAAAATCAATAAACCACTGGCCAAACTAAAAACAGAGAAACAGAGACGAAGCAGTTAACCAGTATAAGAAATGAGATGGGTGATATCACAACAGACCCAACTGAAATTAAAAGAATGAACAGAATACTATGAAAAATTTTACTCTAACAAATTTGAAAACCCAGAGGAAATGGACAAATTTCTAGAAACTCACTACCTACCTAAACTAAAACAAACAAGGTAGAACAAATACATAAACCCATAACAAAAGAATAAATTGAAAAGGTAATTAAAAAATTCCGAACCAAATAAAGCCCTGGACAGGAAGGCTTCACTGGAGAATTCTACCAAACTTTCAGAGAAAAGTTAACACCATTACTACTAATGGTATTTCAGAGCATAGAAAAGAATGGAATACACGCAAACTCATTCTATGAAGCAAGCATAACCCTGATACCAAAACCAGGTAAAGACACCACAAAAAAAAAAAAAAAATGACAGACCAACATCCCTCATGAACACTGACACAAAAATACTCAACAAAATTCTAGCCAATAAAATTCAGCAACATATCAAAAAAATAATTCACCATGATCAAGTGGGATTTATACCAGTTATGCAGAGATGATTCAATATAAGAAAAACAATCAATGTAATCCATCACATTAATAAAACGAAAGACAAGAACCACATCACCTTATCAATTGATGCAGAAAAGTATTTGACAAAGTCCAACAACCATTCGTGATAAAAACTCTCAACAAAATAGGAATAGAAGAAGAATGCCTCAATATAATTAAGGACAATTTACACAAAGCCAACAGCCAGCATCATCCTAAATGGAGAGACTTTGAAAGCATTCCCCTAGAGAACGGGAACCAGACAACGATGCCCTTTATCACCACTCTTGTTCAACATTGTGCTGGCGGTCCTAGCCAGAGCAATTTAGGCTAGAAAAAGAAATAAAGGGCATCCAAATTGATTGGGAAGAAGTAAAAGTGTCTCTATTTGCAGATGATGTGATCTTATACACAGAAAACCCCAAAGAATCTGTAAGAAAACTACAGGAACTAATAGAAGATTTCAGCAAAGTTTCAAGACAGAAGAGAAACATACGAAAATCAGTTGGATTCCCTTACACCAACAAAGAGAACTTCGAAAAAGAAATCACCAAATCAACACCATTTACAATACCCCCAAGAAGATCAAATACTTAGAAATTACTCTAACCAGAGACATAAAAGACCTATACAATGAAAACTATAAGCCACTGCTACAGGAAACCAAAAGAGACCTGCATAAGTGGAAAGACATACCTTGCTTATGGTGAGGAAGACTCAACATTGTGAAGAATGTCATTTCTACCCAAAGTGATCTACAGATACAATGCAATCCTGATCCAAATTCCAATGGCATTTTTTAATGAGATGGAGAAACAAATCACCAAGTTCATATGAAAAGGGAAGAGGCCCTGGATAAGTAAAGCATTACTCAAGAAGAAGAACAAAGTGGCAGGCCTCACCCTACCTAATTTTAGAACCTATTATACCAGCATGGTACTCAGAACAGCCTGGTACTGGTAAAACAACAGATACATAGATCAATGGAACAGAATTGAGAATCCATACATAAATTCATCCACCTGTGAGCACCTGATATTTGACAAAGGCCCAAAGTCCATTAATTGGTTAAAAGTCAGTCTCTTTAACAAATGGTGCTGGCATAACTGGATATCCATCTGCAAAAAACCGAAACAAGACCCATAACTCACACCATGCACAAAAACAAACTCAAAATGGATCAAAGACCTAAATATAAAATCAAAAAAGATAAAGATTATGGAAGAAAAAATAAGGACAGTGCTAAGAGCCCTAATACATGGCATAAACAGAATAGGAACCGTAAGTAACAAGGCAGAAACACAAGAAGGGAAACTAGATAACTGTTTCTAAAAAACAGTTATGCTCATCATAAGACTTCACCAAAAGAGTAAAAAGACAACATACAGACTGGGAAAAAATTTTTGGCTACAACAAATCTGATCAGCGTCTAATCTCTAAAATCTACAAGATACTGCAAAACCTCAACAACAAAAAGACAAATAACCCAATTAAAAAATGGGCAAAGGATATGAACAGGTGCTTCACCAAAGAAGACATTCAGGCGTCTAACAGACACATGAAGAAATACCCATGATCATTAGCCATTAAAGAAATGCAAATCGAAACAACAATGAGATTCCATCTCACCCCAACAAGGCTAGCATTTATCAAAAAAAAAAAACACAAAGTAATAAATACTGAAGAGGTTGTGGAGAGACTGGAACACTTATACGCTGCTGGTGGGAATGTAAAATGGTACAGCCTGTTTGGAAATCGATTTGGCACGTCCTTAAAAAGCTAGAAATAGAAGTACCATACGATCCAGCAACCCCACTCCTTGGAATACATCCTAGAGAAATAAGAGCTATCACACAAATAGATATATGCACACCCAAGTTCATTGCAGCACTGTCCACACCAGCAAAAAGATGTGAACAACCTAGGTGCCCATCAATGGATGAATGAATAAACAAATAATGGTATATTCACACAGTGGAATACTATGCAATGATAAAGAACAAGGATGGATCTGTGAAACTTTTATAACATGGTGGACTCTGGAAGGCATTATGCTAAGTGATTTAGTCCGTCACAAAAGGAGAAATATTGTATAAGGCCACTATTATAAGAACTAAGCAAAAGGTTCAAACACAGAAGAAATTCTTTGATGGTTACGAGGGTGGGGAGAGAGGGATTGGTTTATTCACTAACTAGATAATAGACTAAAATTATCTTAGGTAAAGGGAAGGACAGCACCCACTACAGGGGATGTCAGCACGACTGGACTAAACCAAAGCTAAGAAGTTCCCTGAATACAACCAAACACTTTAAGGGACAGAGTAGCAGGGGCAGAGGTCTGGGGCTCATGCTTTCAGGGGACAGCTAGGTCAACTGGCATAACAAAGTTTATTAAGAAAATTTTCTGCATTCTACTTTGCTGAGTGGCATCTGGGGTCTTAAAAGCTAGCTAGCGGCCATCTAAGATGCATCAATTGGTCCCAACCCACCTGGAGTAAAGGAGAATGAACAACACCAAAGTCACAAGGAAGGTATTAGCCCAAGAGACAAAGGACCACATAAACCAGGAACTTCACTAGCCTGAGACCAGAAGATCTAGATGGTGCCTGGCTACCACTAATGACTTCCCTAACAGGCAACACAGCAGAGTGTCCCTGATGGAGCGTGAGAAAGGTGGGGTGCAGAACTCAAATTTTAGTAAAAAGACCAGACTTAATGGTCTGAGACTGAAGAACCTCAAAAAGCATGGCCCCCAGACTCTGTCAACCCAGAACTAAAACAATTCTGGAAGCCAACTCTTCAGACAAAAATTGGACTGTACTATGGGACATAAAATGATACTCACCGAGAGTGTGCTTCTTAGCTCAAGTAGATACATGAGACTAAATGGGCAGCTCCTATCCGGAGTTGAGATTGTAAGTCAGAGAGGGTCAGGAGCCTGTTGAATAGACACGGGAAATCAAGGGTGGAAAGGAAGAACGTGCTGTCACAGTATAGGGAGAGCAATTAAGGTCACATAACAATGTATGTATAAATTTTTGTATGAGAGACTAACTTGAATTGTAAACTTTCACTTCAAGTACAACAATAAAATTAATTAAAAAAAAAAAAGGAAAGTTAAGGGGTTAACACCCCTGGTGAATTTTATCATTATCAGAATTTAGTATCTGGGACCCAAAAAAGGTGAGTATGGTTATGAAAACTGATGGATCACACCTATCTGATTTGCATCCCATCATGGGGATGACACAGGACAGATCAGTATTTTGTTTGGTTGTGCATGAGTCAATGGCAGCTTAAAATAACAACATGGATAATATTAGACATTTAAGCAAAATTGTGATTCCTCCTATCAAATTCTCTGAGGGTTCCAGAACTTCCCTTTGTCCATTCTTTAATATTTGGCCTGATTTGTTATTAATCTTTAGGCTCTCTATGTCTCTTTCCTCCCCACCCCCACCTCCAGTCTAAGTACAATTAAATGTAAAACATGTAATGCATTTGGATGACTCTTTTCCACTGCATATATTGTTCCATTCTTCAAAGTAAAGACAAGTGCCATCATTTCTCATGCTTCATTTATAGAATATCTTCTTTTCTGAAATTCACTCTTCTGGCGACTCTATTACTTTCAAAAAAGTACCTCCACCAATACCATGGAAATCTCTAGTGTAAATCTTAAACAACAAAGAGTTCCTTACTCAACATGGTTAAAAATTCTAAACATAGAAGTACTTTTGTTCAGTTCCTGAAATGATCCAATACCACTCCACGTTTTTTTTAGCGGTCTAAACCCTGTCGATAACCTCACAATTCTTTAGTTCATGGAAATGGCAAGATTGTCCTCAGGGCCACAACTCCTCTTTGGTTGCCCCTTCTTCTCCAGGGACAAGTGTTTTCAGCATGCTCCTTGACTGCCCTAGAACCCCAAAGGTGGGACCTACATTTTCCTGCCATCTGATCTGCACTATTACCAGGTTTAGAAACATCCACACAGGTCTCAGCCAACCCTCTTATATGATCTAGAAATTGCTAATATAAACAATATTCAAAAGGAACAAAATTGTTCAAAATCTCCCTTTCTTTTCCATTAAGTAGCCTTAATGTAAGGAAATAACATTAACCATGTAAATTCAAGTAAATACCAGACAATATTTAGTCACAGACACTCTCACACAGAAACCAATCTACTTACATATGTTAAATCATCTTTAAATTTACTGTAGTATTCCAGAAATTTCAGCATCTCCACAATGAGAGTGAAAGCCTCTTTCAGTGCTTTTGTACATTTGCTGTTATGAGCAGCCAGAACTCTGTGAACTACATTAAAGTACTGTAAGAATATGAAAAAAAAAAAAGTCAGTGCATTTGGTATGTTTTAATTGTAGCCATTTATAAAATATAATTATTTCATGTTTGCAATTACCTGTTTTATATTATGACAAAGTTAAGAAACTGCAAAATTAAACAATTTTGCCAGAATGCCAAGAAAAGTCACCAGTAAACAGACACTTATAAACATGCTCTGCAAATCCTGATCTATTAATGAAAGAGGACATAGTTTTAGTCTTTAAAAGAGGTAGGGAGAGAAATGCCTCAATTTTATAGCTTTCAGATTTATTGGCCCAGGTAAGATTCCATTAAGGCTACAAAAGCCTGAAGTGGAATGGTGACTGGATATTTGTTTACTTTTGAAAAGTTGAAATATTAAAGGAAATTTTATCCACAATATATATCCTTGGGGGCATTGTGATTGTTTAAGTGGAAATTTTATACTTTACTCATTTTAATGGGAACATGTTTGCAGAGGCACAGGTAGTAGGAAGGAAAAGTGAAAAGCAACTTCAAAAGAGGGAATTTTTTTTCTACAAAAGTAAGAGCTTTTCCTTTACTTCTTTGAAAATAGCCAAATCATGAATATTTTCACTATCAAATCAACAGTCAAAACTTATCATTGCTCCCATTAAGATGCTATCATCAATCATACAGATGCAAATATGGATAAACCCCATAAACCAAACCCATTACTATCAAGTCAATCTCAACTCACAGTGACCCTATAGGATAGAGTAAAACTGCCCCATACGGTCTCCAAGGAGCAGCTGGTGGATTCAAACTGCCAACCTTTTGGTTAGCAGCCAAGCTCTTAACCACTGCACCATCAGGGCTCTGCAGTTATGGATACCAAGTGAGCACTATGGTAATCTTTAATAGAACTTTATCATATGGGAAGGAAGATGGACTCCAGTCAAGTTGGGTGACTCTGTGTTATTGGTCTACTCTTGTTAAGATAATCACTGGCTTAGAGTTACTATTGTCATTATAAATATAAAATATATATACATATGTAGACCATAAAAACCAAACCAGTTTCGGTCAAGTCAATTCCAACCCATTCTCATGTGTGTCAGAGTAGAACTGTGCTCCACAGGGATCTTAATGGCTGATTTTTAAGGGAAAAAAAAAAAAAGAAGGCTGGTTTTTGTGCCACCAAGGAACTCAAATATATAGCTATACCTGGTCCCGGTTGCCATAAAGTCAATTCTAACTCACAGCAACCCTAAAAGATAAAGTAGAACTGCCTCATAGTATGTGCAAAGCTGTAAATTTTTACTGAATCAGAGTGTCACTTTTTTCTCTTGTGGAGTGGCGGTTGGGTTTGAACCTCCAACATTTCAGTAGCAGCCGAGTGCTTTGACTACTATGCAACCAGGCCTCCTAAATATGGATATACTCACCATAGAAATTAACTTTTGCTTTGACTGGTGCACTGCTAGCCGCTGCAGCAGCAAACAGGACAGGGTGTTTTAGTCTTGACCACACTGCAAGGGAGCCGCCGTAAGAGCCACCAAATGCAACCACTTATCTTGGGTGAGGCACATTTGCTTTGTTATTTGAGTTCGGAAGTTGGCCATGTCAGCCAAGGCTTGCCTCCTGCTGAGGTAGCGGAGGCTGGCAGTACTCAGATTTCTACAATTAAAGCATAAACACACTCTGTGGCAACAATTAAAGCTGAAAACTATTTAACATCAATTAGCTTGACTATAAAGTAAAAAGGCATATTTTGAAAGAATGTGGAGTGTTGATACCAGGTCCTACCTGAAAATTTTATTAGCATAATCTTGGTGACAGTGACAAGTAAATTCAGGAACTAGCATTTGTCTCATGTTAGTTATATCATTTCCTCTTGTCACCACTGTCAAGGAGCTTCACTAGCCTGTCGTAATCCATATAATGTCCTTTTTCCATACTCTGAACTGAATCACAACTATCTAATTATTACCCTGACTCAGAGAGGAGCCCATTTTTGAAAGGGCTAAACTGCCAGTGATTTGTTTCCAAGGCATTAAGAAAACCCATAGTTAATTATAACCATTCTTTCTGGTTTGCTGCTACATCCAGACAAAGTCCTACTTGAACCGAAGTTTCTCAGTCATAAGAAAACTAAGTAAACATTTCTTATTTACTTTTCAGTGGTGTTTCTTCCAAGTTAAGGTGTCCTACAACCATAGGATGTTTTTAATTCTTATTACTAAAAGAAAAAAAATCTCCCTCCCCATGCATGATGCTATAACTAGCTGGTTATGAATTTGAAAGTAGAAAAAGGACATCAGAATAGTCACAAAGAAGAAACACAAGTGGTCAGCAAATATATGAAAACATTTAGCCTTTTCTGTTGTCAAAGTAACACAAATATGACTACTTTTCCCTCCTATTGAAGTGGTATGATTTATTCTAGTATTCTGTGTTGGCATGGATGTGATGAGGCAGGTTTCTCTTGCACACATTGTGAAAGTGGCAAGTAGTAGAATCTTTCTGGAAGCAATTTGTCATCATATAATAAGGGCTTCAAGAGGCAAAATGTTTACCTTGGCTCAGCAATTCTACTACTGAGAAGCTGTAGCAGAACATGCTAATTGTCCCCCTAATATCCACTCTTCTTTTCAGCTTTAGGTAAATAAAACCCTAAATTTTAGTAAGGCACTTGAATGCCCAGAAAAAAACACTATATATTCCAGCCACCCTTCCAGTCAGGGGTGGACTTATTGATTAATTTCAAACCAATAGGATGTAACCTGGAAAACTGTAGATAAGATGTATTGAAATACCCAATCATAGAATTTCCTCTACTTTCTAACAGCAAACTCTAGAGCAAATTCTCATATCCTTAGACTCTCCTCCAAATTGCTCAAAGTCCAAATTCTATTGTAAGTTCCTTCTAAAACTCTATTACTGAGATGCACCACATAAAGTTAATTTGGATAGCAAATCAATTATTTTCTACAGTTAATTGTTACAATAAAAGTTATTACATTCTTGAACAGCAATTTCCTTTCTTAGAGAGATTAATAAAAAAATCCTAGACTTAAAATTATTTATAGGTTATCATAGCATCATTAACACACACACACATACACACACACAAATCAAAGTTTCTAATGAAGAAATGTAAAAATAGTGGAATTACTGGACTGTCACCTCACTGTCACCTCAAAAGACATGTGACTTGGAATTCAAAAATCACTTTTGTGTAGTCACAGTTAGAAAGCAGCTGGTGAAATCTTCAATAATTATTAGTCTGTCATGAAATAAGCTACGAAAAATTATGAGTCATGTAATAAAGGTATCACTTCCTTGCCACTATTCACATTCTCAGGGTTGTAAAAAGCAATCCTTATTTCTTATTTTAATGAGAACAATAGACTTTGACATTAAATTGGATTGTTTACAACCATCAGAGCCACTTTTTAAATTTAATTCTATTTGCTTGATTTCATGTCCTAAACAGTTTATAATTGTAAGCAAGTAAGCTAAAATATATCTTTCCACTGGGGGGAGGGGAATAATAGTAGGTGGCAAGAAAAACTACTGAGGAAAAAATAGGTCTCATATTCTTGCTTCTCTCTCTGCCACTGCAGGCTGAAATTTAATACGAAATCCAGTTACCTTCGATGAGTTGTTTTAACAAAAGGATCACCTTTGTTTTCATGGGGAGAGTAATTTTAATGGTTGAAAATGCCACTGGAGTAGAAAAAAATTAATAGGTATGACATTTTGCTTAAGCATGTTCAGGAAATCCAAAGTTTCTACATGAAATTATAGAACATGAGAAATACATTTTATTCAAAGGAAATTTCATACTTTTTATCGAAAATGTTACTCCTACCCACAACCTCCACGTATAGCTTTTCTTTTTTATCATTTGAATTTTCATATATTCAACTCTCTCAAAGAGGAACGTATTTAGAGTTAACACCGCCTAAATTGAAAAGAGAGCGAGAATAGCAACAGCAATGAGAACAACCACAAAAAGAAAACTCTTAAACCTACCCTGTTGGTTGCCTGTATCCATAAAATCTGTGTTCCAGAAGTAAGCAGAAGGCACCCAGTCTCTTAGCATATGTCATCCAGGTATCATTATTTGATACCAGACGTCCCATGGCAGCCGTCTCCCCTTTGATCACCAGAAATACTGGGCCTCCAGGTTTGTGGAAATCACCATTAATGAAATATCTCTGTAAAAGTAAATATATTCTTGTAGGTCACTAACAAACCAGGCATTGTGATTTGTTTGTGGTTTCTGATAATTGGATGGCAGCATAATTTCGTTTGTTAAACCTGAGTTACTGTTCTGAGATTCCATTTAAATCGGTAACATAGTCAAGCCATTGTGCCTACACGCTGGACTAATTTATTTTTTGCTTTTGTAGCAAAACAGACATAACATCAAATTAGTCATTTCAACAATTTTTGTTATGTAAAATCCAGTAGCATAAATCACATTCACAACATGCAGCCATCATAATTTTTTTACATTTCTTGCTAATATTTCAAATTCAAATTTGGAATATGAGATTCTTATTTGATTTTATATTTAAAGCTATTTCTTTAACTCAGAAAGTTTGGGTTGCAAACTACATTAACATTGTTATTTATTTGTTATACCAATAATATACAGTGATACACACATTTTAGGATAACAGTATTGATATTAAAAGGAGCCTTAGTGACACAACAGTTAAGCATCCCATTGCTAACTGGAAGGTCTGTAGTTCGAACCCACCGGTGGCTCTTCTGCAGTAAAGTTCCAGTGATCTGTTCCAGTAAAGATTACAGCCTAGAAATCCTACCGGAAATTCTATTCTGTTGCTGTGTGTTAGAATCATCTGGATAGCAAACAAAAACATTAACAACAGCAGCAATATTAAGACTGATGGTATGCTTACTGAAAACTTTGATTTCTTTACAATTTTTATTTGTGTGTGTGTCCTTCAGATTTATCCCACAACAGACAAACATTCATAGTACTAAGTTTTCTGTTCACTTGAAATAATTCTCTTTTGTTAAGCCAGAGAATTAACAGAAAATTATCTTCATTTGTTTTATTTTATTTTCAATTTTTAATTGTTTTATTGGAAACATCTACATAATTCCAAATCTAAATCTGAAAACAAAGTACATTCAGAGAAAACTGAGATAATTTCTATTTCCTAAACAATTTACCTCCTTTCATAATATATAACAATTTTTTTACTATTTCATTACTTTTTGTTATATGTATATATATATATATATATACAGTTATTGTTATTGTTGATGTTGTTAGGTGCAATTGAGGTGATTCCAATTCTAAGAGACCCTCTATGCAACAATATGAAACACTGCCTGATTCCAAGCCATTTTCACAATCATTGTTACGCTTGAGCCCATGATTGCAGCCACTGTGCCAACCCAACTCTGTGTAGGTTTTCCTCTCTTTCACTGGTCCTCTACTCTACCAAGTATAATGTCCTTCTCCAGGGACTAGTCCCTCCTGATAATATGTCCGTAGTACATTAGATGAAGTCTAGCAATCCTTGCTTATAAGAAACATTCAGTCTGTACTTCTTCCAAGACAGATTTATTTGTTATTCTGGCAGTCCAAGGTATATTCAATATTCTTCATCAACACCATAATTCAAATACATCAATTCTTCCTCCATCTTTCTTATTCACTGTCCAGCTTTTGAATGCATATGTGGCAGTTGATAATAGCATGGCTTGGGACAGGCCCACGTTAGTACTGAAAGTGTCATCTTTGCTTTATAACACTTCAAAGAGGTCTTTTGCAGCAGATTTATCCAATGCAATACATCATTTGATTTGCTGACGGCTACTTCTATGGGCGTTGATTGTGGATCCAAGTAAAATGAAATCTTTGACAAACTTCAATTGTTTTTCTCTCTATCATGATGTTGCTTATTGGTCCAGTTGTGAGGATTTTTTTTTTTTTCTTTATGTTGAACTGTAATCCATACTGAAGGCTGTAGCCTTTGTTCTTCATCAGTAAGTGCTTCAACTTCCCTTTACTTTCATCAAGCAATATTTTTTCACCTGCATATTGTAGGTTGTTATTGAGTCTTCCTTCAATCCTTATGCCCCATTCTTCTACACATAGTCCACCTTCTCAGATTATTTGCTCAGCATACAGATTGAATAAGAATGGTGAAATGATACAACCCTGAAGCACACCTTTCCTGATATTAAATCATGTAGTATCCTCTTGTGCTGTTCTAATGACTGTCTTTTGGTTTATGTACAGGTACAGGTTCCTCATGGGCACATTAAGTGTACTGGAATTCCCATTCTTCTCAGTGTTATCCATAAACTGTTATGATCCACACAGTCAACTGCTTTTGTATAATCGATAAAACACAGATATAAGCATCTTTCTAATATTCTCTGCTTTCATCCAAGATTCATCCAACATCAGCAATGATAGTCTTCATTCCATGTCCTCTTCTGAATCCAGCTTGAATTTCTGACAGTTCCCTATTGATACACTGCTGCAACCACTTTTGAATGATCTTCAGCAAAATTTGACTTGTATATGATATTGATAAATAATTTGCACATTCTATTGGATCACCTTTCTTTGGAATGGGCACAAATATGGATCTCTTCCAGTCATCTTGGCCAGGTGAGTGTTTTCCAAATTTCTTCACAGACACAAGTGAGCACTTCCAGCATTCATTCTGTTTCTTGAAACATCTTAATTGATCTTCAGTCAATTACTAAAGCCTGTTTTTCGTCAATGCCTTTAGTGCAGCTTCGACTTTTCCTTCAGTAAAATTGGGTCTTGACCATATACTATGTATATATTTCATTTTTCTGACTTTGCTCAGCTAAGGTGCCATTACACTATTTTCACATAATTTCACATCTTGGAGATCATAACATAGCAGTACATAAAGATGTTGGAATTTTACTCACAGTCTTTTATAGCTGCATTGTATTTTTGAGTGTGGATATACTATAATAATTAAACCAGTATTTTATTGATGAATATCTGATTAATTTTCTAACTATTACTATTCTAAATGATGCAATGAATAGGCTGCGCATATATCTTTTCATATTTTTGCTAGTGTATTAATATGGTAGATATGAAAGTGGATGTAATTTTACTAATATTTCTAAATTCATTTCTGAAAATAACTCGATTTTTTTATTACTACTACCTGCTGTATGTGACAGTGCCTGTTAACCAATAGCCTAGTTAAAAGAGTGTGTTTTAAAGCTAGAAAAATGGTACTGGGAAGCAATTCATAATTGTGACCAAAGGTTTTTCCTAAGAATTCAAAAATTTAATGAAAAATCACCTGCATAAACAGGAGATCAGAACTCTTAATGATAAAATAACAAAAAGAGATGAAAACTAGTCATGCTCAGAAGATAAATAGAAGTAAAAATAAACTTCTTATAGAAATAAAAGTGCATCACATAAATGAAAAATCTAGAGGACAAGCTAGAGAAGAATTAGCAGAATAAATGAAAATGTGTTTAAATTGAATTTGAGAGAAAATTAAAACTGTGTGAATTAGACAAAAGACACTCAACACATGCGTAATTGGTGACTTTAAAGAAGAAAGATGAATCTATAGAATAGGAAAAAATGTAATTCAAAAAATTTTACAGAATAAATAGACTATGTGTCCCAAGAAATTTCATTCACTTCAAAGAAAAAGAAGGATACTTGAGGCACTGAGGCAAAAAGTCCTACAAAGGAGGTATGTATTTGGCTGGATGTAACTTGTTACATAGCAACATACAATGCTACATGAGAGTTTAGCAATGCATATGAACTCAGGGAAGAAAAATGACAACCAAGAATTATATACCTAGAAATTCAGACATCACACAAGAATTCAACATTCACAGAATATGATTCTTATAAATCCTTCTTTAAGAAGATATTGTTACAAAGGGACTGGGAGTGAAAATGAATCTATTTATATATAATACTCAGCTTAAAACAACCCTGAAGTTATGGTTATTGAATAGAACAAAATATGGAAATTAGAAACATATGCTGATCAAAAAAGGAGAAAGTGTGGAACAGAATTTTAAATTCTACTGGAATCCAGACTTTCTGGAGTCATGGAAGCTGCATGAACCCATGAAACTATTGCCCTGAGATAATCTTTAAACCTTAAACCAAAAATATCCCCTGAAGTCTTCTTAAAAACCAACAATAGTTTAGCTTAACTAGTAAAGTATGTCTGCTCTGAGCATTGTGCTCTTGAAAGATCTATCTCTATAGGCTCAAAGTGACATCAGCAACTTGAACGATTATATATGAAATTTAGTGGACAGTGAGTTTATGTTAATGGGGAAGAAACAAACTCAGAAAAAGAGGATAAGAATGGTTACACAACTCTATAATGGAATCAGTGTCAATGAATTTTTCATGTAGAAACTTGAATTTTTATATATTTGGCTGTGTATATTCTCAACAATAGCAAAATAAATAAAATAAATTATAAACATAAAAAAGAAACAGAAGGCTATAATATCACTAAGGAAAATAAGAAAATAAAAGAAAAACAGCTTCATCTTTTAAAATATCATAGAAGAACTAATAATAACAATAATAATATAGCCAGCTAATTCCATTATCTTGTCTTGTCAATTTAACTTTGGAACCATGTAAATATTTCAGGTAATTATAAGACAAAATTGAATTTTACAAAACACATTTTTAAAAATAACAAAATGAAACAAATAGACACAAATGGTATCTAATTGGTGGCATAATCAAACAGAGAGGAAAAATTCTGAGTGACTAGAAAGCTAGAAATATTACTGTACATCTTCAGTAGAATCAAGTTGGACAAATAGACTGCAAAGAAATATAAAAATATTTTCCTGTAATTATACTATTGATGATAATGTTGGTATTATTATTCTGACTGCTGTTTAAGATGACATAAAGAAAATGAGTGATTGTGTAATATTCTAAATCTACTATTCTTCATCTCCTTTTAAAATCAGATAAATAACGGGACTGAGTCAATGACTCATATTGTCTTTCCAATACAAATTGTGTCAGCATGTAACCAAATAATAAATGATAGGAATTCTCTTTTATACATGTTTTCAAGCCAATGAATGAAGAATTATAAATTTAGGATGTTGTCACTTTGTAACTTCCTATGAATTAACAGATTGAGGCATTGAGCCTCAACAACTTCTTCAATAGTAATAACACACACACACACACACACAAAAAAAAAAAAAAACACTTCAGGTATTACATATCTCTACATGAGAGAACTTGCCATTTTCTCTGAAGTAGAGTTACTCTCTCATTCCAGCAAACAAACAAACAAAAAAAAAAAACTGAATTTGATCAATCCTGTACTTCCATCGACCAAGTTATAGAAAATTTATGGAACTGCAAAACCAAACGAAACAAAAACTAATGGAAAATATTCCTCTAAAACTAAATGGTTCAGAGAAGAATGGCATTTTAGTTACCATGCTCATGGATAGGTAGACTCAAAATTGTGAAAATGACAATTCTACCCAAAGCAATTTACAAATACAGTGCAATCCCGATCCAAACACTAACAACATTGTTTAAAAAGATGGAAAAACTAATCATTAACTTTATATAGAAAGAGAAGGAGCCCCATGATCACAAAAATAGTGACCACATCATGGGAATGGTCTTTAAGGCCACAAGGGAAGGAACTGCTCCACAATATAGAAGTGATATCAGCAATAGACGTGACGAATTTATTGCACCTTACATAGGAGGCCAATGGCATAAATGATACATAATTTATGAAGGTTAAATATTACAACATTTAATGAAGAGTGCATATTGTAATGGATTACCACCAGTCTGCCATTATTTTGTGCTGTAGTGGCCTGCATGTTCCTATGATGTTGGAAATGATGCCATGGGTATTTCAAATACCAGGAGGGTCACCCATAGTGGGCAGATTTCACTGGAGCTTCCACACTAAGACAGACTAGGAAGAAAAGCTTGGCAATCTATTTCTGAAAGCCAATGAAAACCTTATGGATCACAACAGAATCGTGATCTTTCCCCCCTACATGAACTCTCCCACCTACCCAACCCTCTGGGTCACAGCTCCATATGTAGGTGTCTTAATACCCTCCAGTTTCTTCTGGAGCTTGCTCACTACTTTCTCCTGACATGCTCTATGGCTTGCATAGCGGACATAGTAAACCTATGTTGAGTGCAAGTCTTAACATCCTTTCCTTAAAAAATGGATTTAAAGTGGAGTATTCATTGTAGTATGGTTGAATAAATACCAGAATAGATAAAATTATCTTTTTTCCTCCCTCTGAATGAAAGTTTTGTGCCATTCATGTATATTCCCTCACCTTTGGGGCAGTGGTGATTCAGTGGTAGAATTTTTGCCTTCCAAGTGAGAGATCCTGGTTTGATTCCCAACAAATGCGCCTCATGTTCAGCACCACCTGTCTGTCAGTGGAGGCTTGTGTGTTACTATGATGCTGAATAGGTTTCAGTGAAACTTCCAGAATAAAAGAGACTAAAAAGAAAAGCCTAAAATATATTTCCAAAAATCAGCCAATAAAAACACTGTGGATCACAATAGTCAGACCCACAACTTATCACTAGGATGGTGCAGGACTAGCCAGTGTTTCCTTCTGCTGTGCGTGGGTCACCATGATTCAGGAGCCCACTCAGTAACAGCTAAAAACATTTTTCCTTTAAGTCACTCTACAATTTAATTTTCATCTCCACATATAATAATATATGGTCATTTATACACCTACTTTCCCAAAAAAAGCCATTTTCTCCTGGAATGAAATCCAAACCCTTTCCATGACTTGTTAGGCCCTTCACGATCTCTCACATGCTTGTCTATCTAATCTATTTTTAGGCTACTTTCCTTATCCATCATGTTCCTGGCCTCTCCCCTTCTCCGAATGTGCAAACTAAGTGTCTGACCCATGCTCATTGCTCTCTTGGAATATTCTACCTCAGCCTCCCCATGACTCCACTCGTCTTCCTTCTTTCCCATCTACTTATATGAGATGAATGCACTGTAGTTAATAATGCAAGAGGATTTAAAATGTTCAACAATAAAATACTCAAATGAAAATCTCATAAAAAACAAAACAAAGCCCATTGCTGTTGAGTCAATTCCGACTCATAGCAACCCTTTAGGACAGAGTAGAACTGTCCCATAGGGTTTCCAGGGAATGACAGGTGGATTCAAACCACTGACCTTTTGGCTAACAGCCAGACTCTTCACCACTATGCCACCAGGGTTTCTGTAAAATCTCAGAGATGTCAAAAAATTTAATGAATGACATTCATGGCTAAAAACCCAAAAATCAAACCCATTGCCACTGTGTCGTAGTGACCCTATAAGACCGAGTAAAACAGCCCTATAGGGTTTCTAAGGCTGTAATCTTTACAGAAGCAGTTTGGCACATCTTTCTCCCTCGGAGTAGCTGGTGGGTTTGAACCACCAACCTTTTGATTAGCAGCTGAGCGCTTAAGCTCTGCACCACCAGGGCTCCTCCCTTCATGGCTAGAACTCTTAAACTGAACAATAGTTTAGCTTAACTAGTAATGAAGGTCAGCCTTGAGCATTATGCTTTTTTTAAGAACTATCTATATGGCATCAAATTGACAACAACAACTTCAAAGATTAGATACAAACTTTAGGGGGTAGTGAGTTTATGTTAATGAGAAAGAAATAACTCTGTAAAGGATGGTGAGAATGTACATCTCAAAGAATATAATAACTGTCTCTAAATTGAACATGTAGAAATGGTTGAATTGGTGTATGTTTTGCTGTGTATATTCTCAACAACTACAAAATAAATAAAATTTAGGGAAAAAAACTTAAAAATCTTTACCTTTACACAAAATATCACCCAACAGAAAGGACAGAAGAATGGCACCCTGTGTTTGGAAATTTTATATCTGTACACAAAACACAAATCTGAGGAAGGAAGCTAAGTGAGGTAGTGAAAAAATGAGGAGAGAAACAGGTAAATGCAAAAAGTTATGGGAGTATTCTTTTAACAGACTGGCTTTGGATGATACTCTGCAAGTATCTTGTTTATTTACTAAAGAACTTGTGTCTGTATGAAAGTATCTTGTTTATTAACCTATTCAATTGTTTATTGCTAATCTGACTGTGTCACCCCTTCACAGAAAACCATCCAATTTGTCTCTCATCAACACTATGAATAAATGCCAATTCCTCACCCTGACTTACAAATCTGGAAGGATCAGGCACATTCCAGTTTATCAAATGTCATGGAATCCCACTTGCCCCTTTCCCAGTATCCTCCTACCACAGAGGGACTTCTTTCTGTCTATGGAACAATCAGAATTTATTCCTAACTTAGACCATTTGCACTGGCTCTTACCTCTGCAGTGAATGTCCTTTCCACTCACCTCAGCATGGTCCACTCCTTCTTCTTCTTGTTTTTTTAAGAAACATCTTTATTTTACATGACAGTACAAAATTGCATATACAATATAGAACTGTATAGTTATACATCCCCAAATGCTTGCCGACACATGCATACACACAAACGTGCTCTCAGAATCAAACTCTATTTCATTAATATGCTAAATAAAAAACAAAATTATATTTAAGCTTTCCTAAAAACATACTGTACATAAAGCTGTCAGATAATCTGAAAAACTGAGGACATCTTGAGAAGAATCTAGGCATCCCCCACACCCTCTCTCCATCCACACACAAATGGCCTTGGCAGAAAGCAAGAGGAGAATACACAGTGCAAAGCCAGGGAAGGGAGTTGCTACCATTATTCTTGATAAAGTGATATGCCTGAAACCAACTGGGAAGCATAGGATATAGGGTGTGACCCAGATTAATTCTCAAAAACAAACCACCTCAGAATAAACAGAAAATATGTGATGGAGAAGGAGGGGAGTAGAGAGAAAAAACAAGGCCTAGATTAGAAATGGCCTGTTAATGAAGTTCTAGTACCTGGAAAGGCTCAATGAGATAGGAACAAATAGGGTCACAGAAGCAGAAGTTTTCAGGGAAATAGAGATACAGAATCTTAATTTCCTGCCATTAACAAGCCAGATTGCTACTGTATACTTTAGGGATGTCATCCCATCCCCTAATCCTAGTGAGGTTCAGAAAAAGGCAGCACCAGAAGCTCAAAGCTACTTGATTCTAATTCACATCCATCTTGCCCCTGGTCTTTTGTTAACTAAATTGGCATAGGGAACAGAATACTAACTCAGAAGGTGGAAAATTCATCGTATAAAATAGAAATAGGTAAGCGCCTACAGCAGCATATGGGTGGTCTTGACACGTATTCCATTCCAAAGCTACTTTTCTGGCAGTACAAAGATAGGTATGCCTGTAGGTGTAGAGAAAGAAGGCAATTTTCTAATAAAGTTTGACAAAAAATATTTGCCATTAAATATTAAATTCCTAGGAAAGGTTCACTATATGCCCCAAATCTTCTAGTGCTCGAGGCCCATAATGTTTTTAGGAGAGAGTCACACACACTTTCTACCCAAAATGATGAGATTTATAAACTAGGAAAGTGGGTGCATAGAGTGTCTGCTCCTTATACCATGGCAGTTTACTTGAGGTTTCCTTCTTGGTCAGAGGTGGAAGAGATTTACAAATGCCAGACAAAACAGCTGCTGTAGGAGTAAAAAGGAGGCCTGCCTTGTGCAGGGGCAGCTCCATCTCTACCTCTGACACTGCTCTGAATCTTCCAGTGTACATAGTGTCATCACACTATATGCTAAACAAATCCCTTTAAAGCCAGGTACTGGCTATCCCTGGGGCCTCACTCATCAGTTTTCTCATTACTGTCTATTAGAGCACTTTCCAGCAGACACATGGCTCAGAGAGGGCCAAAGCAGTGCTTTTTCTTCCTCAGTTATTGTATTGTGCACATTTTCAGGCAATCCTAAGAAACCTTCTCTATATGTTTAATGAAATAAGAATATTTCTAGATTATGCCAGAGATTTTAAAGCTGGATCTCAAGTAAACAAAGAGAAAAGCGGGAAAATCTATATGTATTTATACATTTACACACTAACATACACTCAGCAAAGGGATATTAAAAAACATGCCTTGATCACACAATACCTACTTCATCTGGAGAGCCCTCTGTAATAAATTTCTTTTTTAAAAAATTAATTTCTTTTACATCAATAGAAAAAAAGAAATCATTTCAGATGCCATAGATTTCTAACACCACTGAGTGGACACAAAGAAGTAAATAAAGCAATGGTAATGTTGAAGAAGGGGTAAAGACAAAAACAAAAATAATTAAACACAGATGTGACAGAAAAAAAAAAAAGAACGTCTTTTAAGGCACTGGGTTAAAATACACAGAAAATCTAAAGCCAAGTTCTCCCATATTTTAATTAAGAGACACTGATTCTGGAAAGACAATTAAGAGATCCCACAAAGGTAGCGATGGGAAGGGAATGCAGGTTTATAATTAATTTCCCTGAAGCTAGGAACAAGAAATTAAGATTTAATTTTTCCTCTTTTTTGAGGAAAGGCTTAAAACCAAAATGCAAATATGGAGTCTAAAACTCCTGACATTAATACTGATTTTGCTAAAACAGCTTTATTTTAAAGTAGGCAACCATTTTAGACTCCAAGTTTCTCCTTCTCAAGTACCAACTCTGAAACAATTGTCTGGGGAATAGAAACTGGTATTTGAGCCTCTGTAATTTAAGCTGTCGATAAGTCAGCTGGAAACCCCAAAAACAGAAGATCTAAGCAACATTTTGCCACCTTCCATGGCTGATCCAGGAAGATGAGCAAAAACTTGAAATGGTATTGCCATTAGTGCATTTAACATTTATCTTCAAACTACTTCAGGGTATTCTGACCTACCATTCTCTCCATGGCAATACAGCTGGAGATTAAATTATATTCCCCTTGTCTGGATTAGAGCCCGGGTGGCACAGTGGTTCAGAACTTGGCTGCTAACCAAGTCACTCCTTGGAAACCCTATAGGGCAGTTCTACTCTGTCCTATAGGGTTGTTATGAGTCAGAATCTACTCGACGGAAATTGTTTGTTTGTTTTAATTGTCTGGGAAGTTAAATATCTATTCCAAGTAAATAAAAATGACTAAATGTTTGCTATCCACCCCTTCCCAAACATTCCCTTCCCTCCCTCCCTACTCTAGTCTCTCCTCTAACAAATTTCTCGATCTCAGAGACCTCTCATCAAAAATGACTTGGACTGTACTAGAGAATTTTGGGGATGGCAATAATAGACTCCTAGAAGAAGAGAATAATAAGAACTAAACAGTTTCCCCCAAAGTGGGAACTCTGCTATGTGCTTAGAAGGGAGTGCCCCAATCATTAGCTACCCCAGAGTAAGTGGGTGGGCCTGGATTATCTTCTGTTGAGTTATCCTCCACTCCATTACCCATATATATATACATATATACACACACACATATATATACATATATACACATACACATATATTATAAATATATATGTATATAGTATGTATATACATATATACACACACATTTTTTGAAAAAGAAATTAAAGTCAACATATGAACTAACAACATAAACAAACAATACTTGGTCCCCCTAGTTAAGCTAAGGCTCTGAAATGGTGCACATAGCAGCTTATTGTTAGCACCTGGTTCCTAAAAGGAAGCAGAATAAAGAAAAACATCACAAAGAGGAACAGGATGATCTGATAGCAGATACCAAAATTTCATCCTCACCCTTATGGAGGCCCCTCCACTGCATTTCCCCCATCATCCCCAATAGCCCTGAGTAATATCTGATTATCTGGGAAGTGCTCAGTACTAAGGTCAGTGGAGAAAACCTAGCTAAGGTGGCCAGTTTAGTGAAGAAAAATTTCAAAACTGATTTTTTTTTTTTTTTTTTTGCCTATAAACTTATAATAGCCAATTCTCTTTGTTTAATTTGATTTAGGGAGTTATGTTTTCAATCTAGTTTGAGCCCAGAATGATTCCGTACCTCCGCAAAACTGTAGCAAATTGCTAATCAAGGCAAATAGAGCCATGTTAACTGTCAAGTTTTTTTTTTTTTTGGTTTCCAAATTAAAAATGCATGTTTTCCCCATGATCACTATTAAGAAAACCATATTCTAAATAGTTATTCAAATGTTTACTCAGCACATCTCCCTCTGGTTTCTTCTTCTAATTTACAATGCAAGAAGGTCTAGAATGATGACATCCCTATTTCAAAGGCAATAATCTCTTGTAATGCAGCCTCCTCCAACTTCTCTCTCTCCATCCATATTTGCCTCTGTCATGGATTGAATTGTGTCCCCCAAAAATATAAGTATCAATCTGACTAAACCATGATTCTCAGTATTGCGTGATTGTCTACCATGTTGTCATGTGATGTGATTTCCCTGTGTGTTGTAAATCCTATCATTATAATGTAAATGAGATGGGTTAGCAGCAGTTATGTTGATGAGATATACAAGATTAGACTGTGTCTTAAGCAAATCTCTTTTGAGATATAAAAGAGAGAAGCAAACAGAGAAACATGGGGGACCTCATAGCACCGAGAAAGTAGGGCCAGGAGCAGAGCATGTCCTTTGGACCTGGGGTCTCTGCATGGAGAAGCTCCTACTCCAGGGGAAGATTGATGACAAGGACCTTCCTCCAGAGCCAACAGAGAGAGAGAGAGCCTTCCCCTGGAGCTGACATCCTGAATTTGGACTTCTAGCCTACTAGGCTGTTAGAGAATAAATTTCTCTTTGTTAAAGCCATCCACTTATGGTATTTCTGTTACAGCAGCACTAGATGACTAAGACAGTCCCATTTCCTTCTCTAAGTAAGATTCCCTGTCAGTGATGGTTATTTTTTGACCTTTTCATATATGCATATTTTGGGGGCCTTTAGCTCCTCCTCATGGAAAAATGGAGGCAACAAAATGGCCAGTCCACTCCTTCTGGATAGTCAGATTGCAGCTTATAGAAGTCATCTCCTCAGAGAGGTCTTCCTTGACCCTGATCTAAAGTAGCCACTCTCGATCAAAGAACCTCCTGGAATTTTCTCAAATGTAAGCTCCCACTCGAATGTAAACTCCACACATGCAGTTACATTGAGTGTTTTATTTTTTACAGCATCGCCAGAACCTGACGAAGTACCTGGGGAACTTTATCTCAATTCATGGGTTATACGATTTGAAAAAGAGAAAACCTGTCATAATTTACAAATGGCATGACTCTGTGCATAAAAAATATAAAGCCATTGATAAGAGAATGTAACCTATAGTTCAATAAAAACATCAGTTTACAAATATCAATCATATTCTATAATCCTGCAACATACAATTTAGAAAGAATATCATCTACAATAGCATTAGAAAAGTAACTTGTACAAGTAATGTGCTTTGTGATTAACAACACAGGACAAAAATCTTAGAATAATTTATATTTTCTATTAATTAGCTCAGATTCAAAGTTATCCCTATGAAAAAATCATTTCAATGCACTTACATTGGGATGCGTAAAGGGAGAGACTGGCTCTCATGTACTAAGATGTGATTTTGCAGGTATATTGGCTTTTTAAAAGATCATTTTAATCACTGATAAATGGTATCAAGGGAGAAAGCCAAGTATAAACTCCAGACAGTGCATGTACTTCTAGCTTTTCAGAGTACAAAAACTATGTATGCTTTGAAAATCCCTTATAAGATGATTCAAATTAAAAATAACTAAATGAAAGATACAGAAATGAGGTATATATGATTGGCAATAATTTTATTACTCACAAAATAATGTATTTTTGATTATCAATACCAAATATCCTAATTTCAAAATCAAGTAAGACATATTTAAGTTTATTCTTCAATAATACAGTTTTGTTAGGCTTATTATATTAGCCACTGAGTGGAGGTAATATTACTACTTAAAACATTAAGAAAATTGAAAGTGTGTAATTCCATAAACTGGGTCTCTGTTGTGTAAAATACAGATTACTTTATTGTCAGCATAATGAAATGACTAGTGTGAGCCTGATTCCAAGGGAAGCCTATAGCCAGTTGTGTTTTTATCCAAATTTGCATTATGGAGTGAGAGGAAGTGGCAGGTTTTCACTATGTTTTATTTGCATGTGGTTGTTAGGTGACATCGAGTTGGCTCCAACTCCTAGTGACCCTATGTACAACAGAATGAAACACTGCCAGATCCTGTGCCATCCTCATGATCATTGTTATGCTTAAGCCCATTGTTGCAGTCACTGTGTCAATCCATCTCTTTGAGGGTCTTTCTCATTTTTATTCTCTGACCTTCTACTTTACCAAGCATGATGCCCTTCTCCACAGACAGATCCCTCCTGATAACATGTCCAAAGTATGTGAGACCACCGTACACAAAAACTAATTCAAAATCGTTCAAAGACCTAAATATAAAACCAAAAACTATAAAGATCATAGAAGAAAAAATAGGGTCAAGGCTACAGGACCTAATACACAGCATAAATAGGATACAAATTGTTAACTAACAATACTCAGACACCAGAAGATAAGGTAGATAACTGGGATCTCCTAAAAATTAAACACTTATGCTCATCAAAAGACTTCAACAAAAGAGTAAAAAGAGAGCCTACAGGCTGGGAAAAATTTTTTGGCTATGACAAATCTAACAAAAGTCTAAACTCTAAAACCTGTAGGAAAATTCAACATCTGTACAACAAAAAGACAAATAATCCAATTAAAAAAGGGTCAAATGATATGAACAGACACTTCAGCAAAGAAGATATTCAGCCAGCTAACAGACAGGTGAGGAAATGCTTGAGATCACTAGCCTTTAGAGAAATGCAAATCAAAACTACAATGAGATACCATCTCACCCCAACATTACTGGCATGGATCAAAAACACAGAAAATAATAAATGTTGGAGAAGCTGCAAGGAGATTGGAACTCTTATGCACTACTGGTGGGAATGCAAAATAGTGCAACCATTTTGGAAAATGATTTTGCACTTCCTTAAAAAGCTAGAAATAGAAATACCATAAGATACAGCAATCCCTCTCCTGGGAATATATCCTGGAGAAATAACAGCCATCACACGAATAGACATATGCACACCCATGTTCATTACAGCACTATTCACAATAGCAAAAAGATGGAAACAACCTACTTGCCCATCAAAAGATGAATGGATAAACAAACTCTGGTACATGCACACAATGCAGTACTACCAACAATAAAGAACAATGATGAATCTGTGAAACATCTCACAACACGGATGAATCTGCAGGGCATTATGCTGAGTGAAATAAGTCAATCACAAAAGGAAAAATGCTGTATGAGACCACTATTATAAAAACTCATGAAAAGGTTTACACACAGAAAGAAACAATCTTTGATGGTTAGGAGGGAGGGAAGAGGTAGGGAGGGAACAACACTAACTAGACAATTGTTGTTGCTGTTAGGTGTCTTCAAGTCAGTTCTGACTTATGGCAATCCTATGTACTAACAGAAGAAAACACTGCCCAGTCCTGAGCCATCCTCATAATCATTATGCTTGAGCCCATTCTTGCAGCCAGTGTCAATCCATCTCGTTGAGAGTCTTCTTTTTCTTCCACTGACCCTCTACTTTACCAAGCATGATGTCATTCTCCAGGGATTGATCCATCCTGATAACATGTCCGAAGTATGTGAGACGTAGTCTTGCCATCCATGCTTCTAAAGAGCATTCTGGTTGTACTTCTTCCAAGACAGATCTGTTGGTTCTTTCAGCAGACCACGGTATAATATTCAATATTCTTTGCCAACACCACAATTCAAAGGAGTCAATTCTTCTTCAGTCTTCCTTATTCAGCTTCCAGCTTTCGTATGCCTATGAGACAATTGAAAACAGCATGGCGTGGGTCAGGCGCACCTTAGTATTTAAGGTGACATCTTTGTTTTCTTTAACACTTCAAAGAGGTCTCTTGCAGCAGATTTGCCCAATGCAATGTGTCGTTTAATTTCTTGACTGCTGTTCCTGTGGTGTTGATTGTGGATCTAAGAAATATGAAATCCTTGACAACTTCAATCTTTTCTCCGTTTATCATGATGCTGCTTATTGGTCCAGTTGTGAAGATTTTTGTTTTCTTTATGTTGTGGTGTAATCCATACTGAAGGCTATGGTCTATGATCTTCATCAGTAAGGGCTTCAAGTCCTCTTTACTTTTGGCAAGTAAGATTGTGTCATCTGCATAATGCAGGCTGTTAATGAGTCTTCCTCCAAACCTGATGCCCCATTCTTCTTCCTGTAGTCCAGCTCCTCAGATTGTTTGCTCAGCATACAGATTGAATAAGTATGGTGAAAGGATCCAGCCCTGACACAAGCTTTTTGCTAACTTTAAACAACTCAGTGTCCCCTTTTTCTGTTTGAACGACTGCCTTTTGCTCTATGTGCAGGTTGGTCATGAGCACAATTAAGTGTTCTGGAATTCCCATTCTTTGCAATGTTATCCATAATTTATTTTGATCCACACAGCCAAATGCCTTTGCATAGTGAATAAAACACAGGTAAACATCTTTCTGATATTCTCTGCTTTCACTCAGAATCCATCTGACATTAGCAATGGTATCCCTGGTTACAGCTCGTCTTCTGAATTCAGCTTGAGTTTTTGGCAGTTCCATGTTGATATACTGCTGCAGCTGCTTTTGAATGATCTTCAGCAAAATTTTATTCGCTTATGAGGTTAATGATATTGTTTGATAATTTCTGCATTCTGTTGGTTCACCTTTATTTGGAATAGACATAAATATGGATCTCTTCCTGTAGGTTGGCCAGGAAGCTGTCTTCCAAATTTCTTGGCATAGATGAGTGAGCATTTCCAGGGCTGAATCATTTTGTCGAATGGGTAATTCTTATTTCTTTTTTACATGAATTTATTTTTTGGCATATCTGAAATTGTGGATACATACACTAATGAACTATTTTAATGTATTCCTTCACCTGTCCCCAAAATATGTGGCACTATTTAATTTGGAGGCATGAGGGGGATATCAATGAGTGATATGCCCATGATGTTGTGTTCCTCATGTGAATGTCATCTGCCATGTTTGTCCTGCATTCAATTCCTAGTTCTGCCCCTTAGCAGCTGTGTGACCTCTGCAAGCTAATTTACCTCTCTGTGCCTACATTTTACATCTTTAAAAAAGGGAGTCATAATAGCACTTACCTCAATATCATAGATCATTGTTGTTAGATGTCTTTGAGTCGGTTCCGACTCATAGTGACTCTGTGTACAACAGAGCAGAACACTGCCTGGTCCTGTGCTATCTTCACAATATTTGCTATGTTTGAGCCCATTGTTGCAGCTACTGTGTCAGTCCATCTCGTCCAGGGTCTTCCTCTTTTTTGCTGACCTTCTACTTTACCAAGCATGATGTCCTTCTCCAGGACTGGTCCCTCCTGATAACATGCACAAAGTGAGTGAGATGATGTCTCCCCATCTTTGCTTCTAAGGAGTATTCTTGCCGTACTTTCTCCAAGACACATTTGTTCATTCTTACTCATTAAAATATTAAGAAATGGAAACAATCTGTAATGTCATAAGTGGGGTCCCTGTTTGTAAAATTCAGGTTACTTTATTTTCAGAATAATGAAATGATTAGGGTGAGCCCATCTCCAATGGGAGCCTGTAGCCAATTATGTTTTTATCCAAATTTGCATTATGGACGGGCAGGATATTGCAGGATTTCACTCCATTTTAATTGAATGATTAATGTTTATTACTTTTTTTTTCATTTTTTAAAATTTATTTGCTGTTTTTGTTGAGAATATACATGGCAGAATGTACATCAATTCAACAATTTTTACGTGTACAATTCAGTTATATTGATTACAGTCTTCAAATTGTGCCAGTTGTTCATTCTCACCCTCCTTTTCCAAATTGTTTCTCCCCTGTTAACATAAACTCACAGCCCCCTAAATTTCCTATCTAATCTTTTTTTTTTAACATCTTTTGATTTCTTTTTTTGAACTATTTTATTGTGCTTTAGGGTAAAGTTTACAGAGCATGTTGGTTTCCCGTTCAAAAAAATGTATATGCAAACTGTTTCTTGATGTTGGTTACAATCCCCGCAATGTGTCTGCACTCTCCCCTCTGCCCCCCACCAAGGTTCATCATTTCCATTTGTCCAGTTTTCCTGTCTCTTACTGGCTTCCTTTTCCTTAGTCAAGTTGTGCTGACTTCACCTATATTGTGTATTGCCTTTCATTTCACCAAAGTTAACACATGTCTAGAATCTAGTTAGTGGTTTCCCCTCCAGATCCTTCCTCTCCCTGGTAACCCTCAAAGATTGCTTCCTTCTGAAAGTAAACCTTTTCTTGAGTTTTTATAAAATAGTCACATATGATTCTTATCCTTTTGTGATTGATTGGATCAGCATAATGCCCTCCAAGTTCATCCATGTTGTGAGATGTTTCGTGGATTCATCATCATTCTTTACTGTTGCGTAGTATTCAACTGTGTGCGTGTGCATAACTTGTTAATCCATTTTCTGTTGATGGTCACTTAGGTTGTTTCCATATTTTTCCTATTGTGAATAATGCTATAATGAACACAAATATGCATATGTCTATTCATGTGACAGTTCTTATTTTTCTAGGATATATTTCTATAAGGGGATTGCTGGATTGTCTTAGCCATCTAGTGCTGCTACAACAGAAATACCACATGTGGATGGCTTTAACAAAGGGAAATTTATTTCTTCACAATAAAGTGTGCTAAAAGTCCAAACTCAGGACAGCAGCTTCAGGGGAAGGTTTTCTCTCTCTGTCGGCCTTCTTCTCATCAGTGTTCTCCTGGACTAGGAGCTTCTCTGCTCAGGGAACCCAGGTCCAAAGGACGCGCTCTGCTCCTGGCACTGCTTTCTTGGTGGTATGAGGTCCCCCTGTCTCTCTGATCACTTCTCTCTTTTATATCTCAAGAGATTGCCTCAGGACACAATCCGATCTTGTAGACTGAGTCCTGCTTTACTAGCACAACTGCCACCCATCCTCCCTCATTGACAACACAGAGGCAGGATTTACAATATATAGGAAAATCACACAGTACCAGGAATCATGGCCCAGCCAAACTGATACACACATTTTTGGGAGGTCATAATTCAATCCATGACACTGGATTGTATGGTATTTCTATTTCGAGATTTTTAAGGATACATCTCATTTCTATGTTTGAATCCATTGCTGCAGCCACCGGGTCAATCCATCTTACAGAAGGTCTTCCTCTTTTTTACTGACCCTCCACCTTACCAAGCATTATGTCTTTCTCCTGGGACTGGTCCCTCCTGGTAACTTGTCCAAAGTACATGAGATGACATCTAGTCATCCTTGCTTCCAAAGAGCACTCTGGCTGTACTTTTTCCAAGACTAAATTGTTCATTCTTCTGGCAGTCCTTGGTATGTTCAATATTCTTAGCCAACATCATATTTTGAATATGTCAATTTGTCTGCAGTCTTCCTTATTCATTGTCTGGCTTTCACATGCATACGAGGTGAATGAAAATACCATAGCTTGGGTCAGATGCCCCTTAGTTGTCAAAGTGAGATCTCTGCTTTTCAACACTTAAGGAGGTCTTTTGCAGCAGATTTACCCAGTGCAATATGGCATTTTATTTCTTGACTGCTGCTTCCATGGGTGTTAATTGTGGATCTGTGTAAAATGAAATCATTGATAACTTCTATATTTTCTCTGTTTATCATAATGTTGCTTATTGGTCCAGTTTTGAGGATTTTTGTTTTTTTTATGTTGAGGCGTAATCCGTATTGAAGGTTGTAGTCTTTTTTTTTTTTTTTTAAATGAAGATTTACAAAACAAAGTAGCTTCTCATTAAACAGTTAGTACATACACTGTTTTAGGACATTGGTTAACAACCCCATGAGATATCAGTATTCTCCCTTCTGGACCTCGGGTTTCCTATTATCAGCTTTCCTGTCCCTTCCTGCCTTCTAGTCCTTGACCCTGGGCTGGTGTGCCCCTTTAGTCTCATTTTGTCCTATTCAACACCATAGATTCTTGATCATGTGTAAATTCCTGAAATGGTTGAACACGGACAAATAGTTTTTGTTACAGTGACTCTGTGTATTCCTTCCAACTCCTTTTTATTAAGCTAGGGGTCTTAGTATACATGAAAATATCAAGTAATCACTGACATGCATTTGTTAAGGGAGGAATTTCAGTGCAGAATGAAATCTAGCAGACAAAATAAATTAGGTTAAAAAAAGTGTCATGTATTCTCTTGTATGTTATTTGAAATAGCCTTGCAGAGTAGTAAATTTATGTAATTGTCTCCATTCATGTTTAATTTTTGCATTTCTTGCCTCTAAAGCCATGACTAGCAGTTAGTGTTTTTATAGGATCATGATCTGAGAAGATGCTTTCTATTATTTCAATAATTTTGAATTTATTGAGGCTTGCTTTGTGGCCTAGAATATAGTTTATTCTAGAGAATAACCCATGTGTGTTGGAGAAGAATGTGTACTGTGTTGCTGTTGAGTGGAGTTCTCTGTATATGTCTGTGAGGTCAAGTTGGTTGATTGTATGACATAGATCTTCTCTGTCTTTGTCTTTGTCCTGTCCATTGTCGAAAGTGGTGTGTTAATGTCTCCTACTATTATTGTAAAACTGTTTATCTTTTCATTTCTGTTAGGGTTTGTTTTATGTATTTTGGAGCTCTATCATTGGGTGTGTAAATATTTATTATGGTTGTGTCCTTTGGTGGATTGATTCCTTAATCATTATGTAATGTCCTTCCTTGTCTCTTATGATGGAGTTTGATTTAAAATCTATTTTATCATAGATTAATCGGTCATTTTTTTAAATCAATTCTGCCACTTTCTGTCTCTTGACTGGTGTATTTAAACTGTTTCCATTCTTTGTGATTTTTGTTAGATATAAATTTGCTGTTGTCAGTTGTTACTTTCTGTGTGTGTGTGTGTGTTGTAGACAGTTTCTTTGTTCCACTTAATTTTCTGTGCTGAGTTCTGTTTGTTCATGGATTGTCTTTTCATTTCCTTCTTTTGTGTGTGTGTGTATTTAGTGGGTCTTTTTGATGTTCTTCTTTTTTATTTTGGTGGATAGATTTGTGATTACTCGAGGTTTATTTTTATCATGCTATGTTTAAAACAGTCTTATTTTTTGATATTGCCTTGACTTAATCTTCATATGGAGGTTCTAAAACTACACCCTTTGTCCTCCTTTTTTGTTTTGATATTCTTTATTTCAGATACACATATCTGGTTTCCTGCTTTCAGCTTTGTAGATTTACTTAAATTTTGAGAGTTTTTTTGTCTGGAATGTTATCTGATTGATGTTTTCATATGTCTTTGTCTCAGGTTGTTGTCTGGTGTCATTGGTTCTCTATCCAAAGGACTATCTTTAATATTTCTCTTAAGGTTTGACTGGTTTTCACAAATTCCATTAATTTCTATTTATCTGGGAATATTCTAATTTTGTCATCTTTTTTGAGAGACAGCTTTGCTGCGTATATGATTCTTCTTTGGCAATTCTTTTCTTATAGGTTTTTATATATGTCATTGCATTACCTCCTTGCCTACATGGTTTCTGATGAGAAGTCAGAGCTTAATCTTATTAGTATCCTTTTGTATGTGATATTTCGCTTTTCATGAGCTGCTGTCAGTATTCTTTCTTTGTGGTTTTAGAAAGTGTGATTATGATATGTGTTTGGTAACTTTCTTTTGGGGTCTTTCCTGTATGAGATTCATTGAGACTGTTGGGTGGAAACTATCTCATTGTTTATGCTATCAGGGAAGTGATCTCCAATAATTCTTCAAAAATTCTCTTTGTGCTTTTTCTTGCTTCTTCATGTCCAGGAATTCCAATCATGTGTAGATTGTTTGTCTTGATAATGTCCCACATAATTCTTGTGATTTCTTCATCTTAATTTATTATTTTCTTCTTTTTTTTCTGAGTGTTTCTCAAATAAACTAGTATCAAGGGAATTGTCATTTATTTCACTGATCTTTTCTTCCATTGATTCAATTATACTTCTATGTCCTTCCATTAAATTATCTATTTCTGATATTCTATTTTTAATCTTCTGGATTCCGAATTACTGTTTCGGTATTTTTCCAATTGTCTGTTTATTTTGTCATTTTGTTCTCATATCGTTTTCCTGAATTCTTCTAGAGTTTTTTTTCTGTGTTTTCCTTGGTTTTGCCTGTGTTTTCCTTGATCTCTTCAGTATACTATATGTAAGTCTTTTGAATTCCTTACCTAGTAGTTCTATTGTTGTTTATTCCTCAGGAAGATTTTCTTTCTCTTTATTTGATCACTTGCTTGTGCTATCTTGTCCTGTATCTTTATATAACTTCATATTGTCTGCTGTCTTCATAGTATTAAGATGTTATTTTATTTACTGATCAATTTTATGTTTGGTTTTTCATCTTGTTTTTTGTTTGTTTGTTTTGTGGTGACAACTGTTTGCTAATCTGGGACCCTCCACAGACCTTGTGGAACTGCAGGGTCCTTCTGGGTTGGTGTTAGCAGTTGGTGAATCTGCTGGAGAGCAGTACAATTCAACTTTGTATCCACAGGGTAGCAATGCTACTCAATTGGCAAGGTAGGCCCTTTGCACCAGCACAACTTGATGTCTCAGTAGGTGGTGGGAGATCAAGGGGTCTCAGTGTTTGTGGAATCACCTGCAGGAACTGGCTGGGTGTTGCATGGGTTTTACAGCAGCTAGGTGGTCATCAGGTGTTGACACAGGGAGTGCCTACTTGTCATTAAGTCTGTGTGACATTGTGCAAGTTATTTAACCTTATTGGGCCTTAGTTCCACATCTCTTAAAAAAGAAGTCATAATAGTACTTACCTCAACATCATATGTGATTGTTGTTGTTGTTTTTAGGTGTTGTTGGGTTGATTCCAACTCATAGTGACTCTATGTATAAGAGAAGGAAATGTTGCCCTGTCCTGTGCCATTCTCATAATCACTGCTATGTTTGGGACCACCTCTCTTTTACCAAACACGATATTTTTTTTTCTAGGGAATTGTCCCTCCTTATAACATGTCTAAAGTAAGTGAGATGAAGTGTCGCCATTCTCTCTCCTAAGGAATACTCTGACTATAATTCTTCCAAGACAGTTTGACTTGTTCTTATGGAAGTCTATGTTATATTCAATACTTTTTGCTAGCACCGTAATTCAAATGCTTCAATTCTTCTTTGGTCTTCCTTATTCATAATACAGCTTTCACATGTATATGAGGTGACTGAAAATACCATGGTATGGGTCAGGGACACTTTAGTCCTCAAAGTGACATCCTTATCATTACCAAAAAAACAAACCCGTTGCTGTCAAGTTGATTCTGACTCATAGCAACCCTATAGTTTTTGTCATTAGAAAGTTGCAAATCAAAACAATGAGATATCTCTACACACTCATAGCAATATCAAAAATCTAAAACACTGACAATATCAAATGCTGACAAGGATGTAGAACAACAGAAATTCTCATTCATTGCTGGTGGGAATGCAGAAATGGTGTAGTCAATTTGGAAGACAGTCTGGCAGTTTCTTACAAAGATAAACATAGGCTAAGCATATGATCCAGCTTTCATGCCCCTAGGTATTCACCTAAATAAATTTAAATTTTATGTCTACGTAAAAAACTTTGCAAAAGGTTTATTACAGCTTTATTAATAATAATCAACAATCGGAATACACCAAGATGTCCTTCAATAGGGAGTAGAGAAACAAACTGTGGTATGGCCATATAAAAAAAAAAAAAACAAAACCATTGCCACTGAGTTGATTTTGAGTCATGATGACCCTATAGGAAAGAGTAGAACTGCTCCACAGGGTTTCCAAGTAGTAGCTGGTGGATTCAATCTGCCCACGTTTTGGTTAGAAGCTGAGCTCCTAACCACTGTGCCACCAGGACTATGTACAGCAATAAAAAGAAAAGAGCTATCAAGCTACAAAAAGGCACATGGAAGACTTAGATGCAATTTTTTTTTATTTTACTTTAGATGAAGGTTTACAGAATAGTTTCTCATTAAACAGTCAGTACATGTATTGTTTTATGACTTTGGTTAACAGCCCCATGACATGTCAACACTCTCCCTTCTCAACCTTGGAAGACCTTTTTTTGGTAAAAATATACAAAGCCAAAGTTACACCATTTCAAAAGTTTCTATATGTACAATTCAGTGACATCAATTACATTCCTCCAGTTGTGCTGCTATTCTCACTACTCTTTTCCAAATTATTCCATCACCATTATCTTCAACTCACCGCCCCCTAGGATTCCCATCAAATCTTCTGAGTTGCTGTTGTCAATTTGCTCTCACTTAGATAATTCTTTTTTTTCTTTTTGTTTTGTACATTAGATGAAGGTTTGCAGAACAATTTCTCATGAAACAGTTAGTACACATATTGCCCTATGACAATGGTTAACAACCCCACAACATGTCAACTTCGTCCTCCATCAACCCTGGCTTCCCTGTCACCAGCTCTCCTGTCCCCTCCTTCCCTCTAGTCCCTGTCCCTGGACTGCCATACCCCATCAGTCCCACATTGTTTCATGAGATTATTCAATCCCTGGCTGAACGGTAAACTTTGAGAGTGACTTCACCACTGAGCTAAAAGGGTGTCCGGGGGCCACACTCTTGGGGTTTCTCCAGTCTGTCAGGCCATCAGATCTGTTTTTTTTTTTTTTTTTTTTTGTGAGTTAGAATTTTGTTCTACATCTTTTTCCAGCTGTGTCCAGGACCCTCTATTGTGATCCC
>NW_004443977.1:17796954-17812378 GCF_000243295.1 Trichechus manatus latirostris
ATTACAGATTAACCTCTCTGGTTCCCTGTTGTAATTCTTTTGGTTTTGCATAGTCTTTAAGAGTTCATTTCCTAGGTTGGTATCTGGCTAGTACAATCCTGTGTCCTATATTCAGCCTGTGGTCAGATGTTGTTTGTTCTCAGAAAGGACTCCCTTTAATATGTCTTGTAAATTTGGTTTGGTTTTTACATAGTCCCTTAATTTCTATTTATCTGGAAATGACCTAGTTTCACCATCATATTTAAACGAGAGTTTTGCAGGATATATTATTCTTGGCTGGCATTTCTTCTTCTTCCAAGGTTTTATATATGTCATCCCATTGCCTTCTTGCCTGCATGGTTTCCGCCGAATAATCCAAGCTTAGTCTTATTGTTTCTCCTCTGTATGTGACTTTTTGTTTTTCTCCAGAGGCTCTCAGGATTCTTTGTCTTTGGTTTTAGCAAGTGTGATTATGATATGCTTTGGTGATTTTCTTTTGGGATCTATCCTATATGGGGTTTGTTGAGCTTCCTGGATGGCTAGATTTTCATCTTTCATGACATTGGGGAAGTTTTCTGTCAGCAGTTCTTCAATGATCCTCTCTGTTTTTTCTGTTTTCTCCCCCTATTCTGGAACTCCGATCACTCGCAGGTTTTTGCTTTTGATTGTATCTCACATAACTCCCAGGGTTTCTTCATTCTTTTTTCTGATCTTTTCCTCAGAGTTGTATCCAAGTGTTTGTCTTCAATTTTGCTGATCCTGTTTTCCATTGTTTCAAACCTGCTCCTCAGCCCTTCTATGACACTGTCCATTTCTGAAATTTTGTTGTTTAACTTTTGGATTTCTAATTGTTATTTTTGTATGATTTCTAGTTATGAATTTATCTTAGCATTTTGTTCCTGTATTATTTTCTTGAATTTTTCCATTTTTTTGTCTGTATTTTCCATGAATTTGTCTGCCTTTTCCATGAATTAGTCTATTTTTCCTCATTTTTGTCTGCTTTTTGCTTCAACTCTTGGATAATTCTGAATATTAGAGATTTGAATTCCCTATCAGTTAGGTCTAGTGCCTTTTCTTCTACTAGAAGAACATCTGGTGTTTTATTTTGGATGCCTACTGGAACCATCCTGTTTTGTTTTTGTAAATGTTTTGATATTGTCTGCTGTCTTTGGGGCATTCTGTGGTTATTTTCCCCATTTATTGATTGTAGATTTGTTTGTTTTGTCCTGCTTTTTTGTTTTATTTGGTTATGTCTGAGTAGGCAGAATGTGCATTCTTTGTTGTTGGCTCTTCTGTGGGCACAATACTTTTCACCTCTTTCTCCAATGGGCAGGATCAGTCACTCAGGTATGGTACAGCAGGGCAGGTCCAGCTGAAGGGGAGTTGCTGGGATGGGTTTTTTGGGGCACATACCAAGGCTGACAGTGAGGACCAGGAATCATTGCAGGGCAGGTTCCAGTAGGCTGTGCTTGTGCTGCTTGGGAGTGTGATGTTCAGCACATGGTGCAGGTAGGCAGGAAGGAGGGGGTAGATTGTGATGTGTGGAGCTAAGATGGGTATGGGAAAGAGGAGAGAGGATCAGGAGCCAAAAACATGCCCACAAACAAAAAAGAGTGGTAAGGGAGTTTGCTATTGGAGTGGAGAGATGAGAGACTGAGAAATGAGGAAAAACAAAAATGAGGGAAAAAAGGATAAAAGAAAAAATAAATCGAGAAACTGGAAATGAAAAAGGAAACAAAAAGGGAATAAAAGAGAGACGAAAACAAAGCAAAGAAACAAAAGAAAAAAGAAATTCCCCCAGTTATGTAGTTATGTCCTTGTGCGTCTGCACAGAGTAAAGGAGTAGCTTCCAACCCGCACGGTACTGCCCAGCTAGAAGGGGCTCCCAAGCCGAGAAATTAGAAAGAAATCAAACAAACAAATCAAAACTGAACAAATCAGAGCAAACAAACAAACAAAAAAGCTCCAGGGTTCCCAAGAGCATGGAGGCACGGGCCAGGAAGCAGTTTCACAGTCAAGCAGTGTTTCCCATCCTTTCAGGAAGAAGCAAAGATGGCGCACGGGGCCAGGTATTTAAGAGAAAGGAGGGGGAGGTGGTGAGAGGTAAAGAAGAAATATAAAGAAGCAGAAAAAAGCAACACCAGTAGCCAACAAAAGGCACTCAGGGAGCTGGCCAGTGCAGGCTGGTGGAATCTAAGTGACACCAGGGTGAAGCTGGTGCTTCCTGGCCAAGAGACTGTGGCTGCAGGAAGAAGAGGAGGCTAAGTGGGGGGTGAAGAAGGGTGTGGGGCGGGAAAGCCTATATCACTGGTTACTGGTTTTTCTGTCTTCTGCTGGAAGCTCCATGAAGCTGCTTTCTCATACCCCCCTGTTCACTGATCTCCGATAGGAGTCCAAGATGGTGGATCCATGCTGCGGTAGCTGATAGGTGACCTCTGCATGTATCTCTCCTCACTCTCTGTTCTGGGTCAGTTTCTTTTTCCATTCCGCGCTTGGCTGAGTTCTTTATCTCTTCATTTGATGGTTAGGGTTTCGGGATTGCTGTTTTCTCTGTTTGGCTTAGTTTTTCTGATCTTTGCTGCAGAGGGATGGCATGGTGCTTCTGACTATAGCACCGTGTTATCCAGAAGTCTCTTAGATGCATATTACTAAGTGAAAGAAGTCAGTCTGAAAAAGCTATGTACTGCATGTTTCCAATTAAATGGCAGTCTCAAAAAGAAAAAAAAAAATTATAGAGACAGTAGAAAGATCCGTGTTTCCTAGGGAATTGAAGGAGAGAGGGAGGGATGAAAAGGTGGGGCACAGGGGATTTTTAAGGCAGTAAATCTATTCTGTATGATACCATAATGGTGGATACATGATTTTATGCACTTGTCAAAACACATACAGTGCACAGCTCAAAGAATGATCCCTAATTTACCTTTGTACCTCAGTAAAAAATAGTATATCAGTGTTGATTCATCACTTGTAACAAATGTATTACACAGGAAAGCAGGATCTTGAACATAGGGGAAAGTTTTGATGGAAATACCAGGTATATACATGGAACTCTCTGTGATTTCTGCTCAAATTTTCTGTAATACAAAAATTGCTATAAAAATAAAGTATTTTAATAATTAAATTATTATTAAATACATATATAAATACTTGTATACATATATTTACATGTATACAGATGTATACTGAGGAGCTCAAAAAATGGCTGACAAGGTTGAAAAATGAGACTTGTGAAAAGCATAAAAATAATTAAGATAAGCAGCCAGAAGCAAAGTCAGTTATGATAAACAGCACTGTCATGGTCAGAGTACACAGGTCCTTGCCCGTGGTTTTTACCTCTGCTGCTCTGGAATCTTGATATTGGTGCCCATACCTCTACCCTCTGCTTCAGAAAGAGCCCCTGACTCTGAGCCTTTCATTATCAATTCTAGACTCACAATTCCAAAAGGAGTATCAGTTTGGTCAAGTTGGAGTTATCTCCCCAGTCCTCAGCGCCAGGGGAGGTAGGAAGCAAACATCTTGCATTTTCAGCTTTTACCATGGGATGTAGGCTCTACACACACCCATCCCACTCACATAGAAGAAATTCCCTAAACATGAAAAAGAAGAAAAGACAAGATCCAGGAAAAAAAGTACAAGTTGCCTGATTTACCCTCTCTGTGGGCAAGACAGAAGCCCTGGTGGCAAAGTGGTTAAGAGCTCAGGCTGCTAACCAAAATGTCAGCAGTTCCAATCCTCCAGCTGCTCTATGGAAACCCTATGGGCCATTCTACTCTGTCCTATAGGGTCACTATGAGTCAGAATCAACTCAATGGCACACAACCACAGCAACAACATGGGAAAGAAGCTTTCCTGACTTCAAGGTGACTGTTACTGACAGATTTATAATAAAGGGAAAGCAATGCAGCTATGTACACATACAGTAAAGAGTCCTATTGAAGATAATCTTTTTGGATTTGAGTATTTAGACGACTGCAAAAAGCATGAAAAATAAAATGAAAATTCTCTGTGATAGGAATATAAAATGGACAATTACTTACAATCTGTTTGCAAATTTGAACAAAATATGGTATTCAAACAGCTTCTTTCATCACAGAAAGAGTCAGTTGGTTGAGAAAACAGAATATGGCTGCATCACCTGGCCAAATGAAACCTGGCCTTCTGTAGCCCTCTGTTCTAGGCAGCCTTCTCTGGGAGCATCACCTTCTGAATTGGAGCCTGGAGGCTTTCTCTGCCAGACTGCAAACTTCTTAGAGACAAGAATGTGACTGCATGAATGAGAAACCATAAAAGAGTTAAAGTGTTTATCAAATACACTATATCACTGTTAACACTGAATAAAACGTATAGCTATGCTCAAGAAGAGGAGAAGAGAGAATATATAGGAACTTTGAGAGCTGTGTTAAGTCTAGAACCAGGACCAGCTTCTTGGACAAGTAACAGTGCAATGACTCAGGACACCATGCTCAGAACAGGGACTCTGGTGCTTAGGGTTTAATGTCCTGCAGTTAGTGTCTTAAAATTCTTAATAATTTTATCTTTGCATTTGTGGAGAGTCTGAGGCGAGCATGCACCAGAGGTTTGAAGTCTCAAATTAGGCACATCCTACCTCCCACTAACTACTTGCCTTACAAGGACAGGTTCTTCATTCTTCTCCCCTACCCCATTCAAATCACGTGCTTTGGCCTCTTGGAGGGTCAGTGCTCTTTCTTCAAAGTATCCCCGTGGCAAAGGATCACGTCATTTAACAGAAAATTAAAGGAAAAACAAACAAACATATAAGAGGTCCAGAGAGACCATGGGGTGGGGGTGGGGTGGAGAATAAGAAGCTTTCCTCCACCTTTTTTAAACAACGAACCCTATATTTTCATTTTGCACTAGGCTCCACAAATTATGTAGCCAGCTCTGTACAGAGCTGGCAGGAGAGAAAGAAAAAGAAAAGCCTGTGGATGGAGAAGGAACAGGTAGGAGAGCAGCCATCAAGGGCAGATCACCCTCTAGAAAACAGACAGTATGGAAAGGTTAAAGGTTTACCTCAGCATCTAGGATGTGGAAGCCTTTGCTTTGTCTTACTCATAGCTGTGTGTTAATTGAACAAAATATTTAAAAAGCAACTATAATGTGCCACACTCTGGGCTGGGTTCAGGAGCTGCTTTAAATAGGCAGTGAGTGTCAGTGTCTCCTAAAAAGTGACATTTGACCTGAACCTAAATGACTGGAAAAGCCAGCTGAAAGATCTGCAGGGGGGAGGGGGGAGGAGAAGGTTCCAGACTGAAGCCACAAAGCTGTGAGGTGAGAACAAGCTTTACTACCAGTGGTTTAACATAATTTGTGAAAAGAAATAGTTTCACAGACAATAGCCACGACCTCTGATATTTGTCTGAATAAATCTGTCCTGTCTTCTGGCCCTAAAGTGGGAACTATTTGATCTACAGAGTAAAGCCTCTGGGTTCTTTAGAATCTAGGAGTGGGCAAAAGGTACTTGTGCTCAAGAATGTGACAAATGCTATGAGAGGGATAAAATCAGTGCCCTAGGTGTCTAGCTGGGATGTTATTGGGGATGTTGTTGCTAGTTTCAGTTGAGTCAGCTGGAAATAACAGAATGAATCATTTCCTGGTCCTGTGCCATCTTCATAATCGTTGATATGAAGTCCATTGCTGCGACTATTGTTTTAATCTATCTAAATGAAGCCCTCATTTTTGCTGGATTTCTACTTTGCCAAACATGCTCTTTTCTAGTGACTGGTTTTTCCTGAGGATACGTCCAAATCAAGCAGCGGGAAATCTCTCCATCTTTGCTTCTAAGCAGCGTTCTGCTTGTATTTCTTATAAAATTGATACATTCAATATTCATGTGAGGAATAATGAGAGAAAGGTCTGTGATCCGAGCCAAGAATTGGTGTATGTCCAATTTAATATCAGCCTCAAAAAAAAATTCTTACAAGTACAAAAAGACTCAGTCTCTTGTGTTTAAGTTTTCCAAATTCTTGTTTAGAAATTAGAAGTTTACCAAGGCATAATTCTCCAAGAATGCCAGAAATTTACACTTAGTGACCACATCTAAAAAGCAATGTCAAAACATGGGATTGAACCGAGTACCTTTAGATCTTCAGTTTAATGGTCTCCCAACTGAGCTATTTCAGATTGTTCCAGTAGGTTCTCCCATATAACTGTAATAAAAATTAAAAAAAAGAAACTTGCTCTGCAGTAACAAAAAATGTCAATATTTAGGTTCATCTGGTGATAGGCTTTAACAAATATTACATAGGTGATGAGACAAAGTTCCTGTTTACAAGCTAGAAGTAATAAATAATTTCACTTTTCTCTATTTCATTTTTAAGTGCTCTGAAATTTGCTTTTGCCATTTTGGACATTTTTCATGTCAAAAAGAAAACAAAAAGTGTTTCCAGTTGGCATTTCCTTTTTAATATATGTTTAATTTCTAGAAAATGACAGCATGGTCCATTTAAAAACACATTTTTTAATAAAAGCTATTGTAAAGAAAATCCACCCAGCCACTTAAGTTAAAATTCCAAGAATTTATTCAGCATTGAGATCCATTTGAACAAAGGAGACCACCAGTTCACACAAGTGAAAACATGATGATTTCATTGTGAGGGTCTCAGAACAAAGGCTCTATAGGGCTAAGGCAGGAGATTACAAGAAAATCATGATTGGTTAGTTTTCAATTGAGGTCATAAGTGAATAAATGGATTCTATTGGGTACATATATACACATGGACTACATCTTTGGCTACAAGGGATATTTACAGAAATTGAGGAGGGGATCGAGATAATTTTCTGTGATGCTGGAAACTATGCCACCAGTATTTCAAATATCTGCAGAGTCACCCATTATGGATGGGTTTCAATGGAACTTCCAGACTAAGACAGACTAGGAAGAAGAACCTGGAGATCTACTTCTGAAAAAAATGATCAATGAAAACCCAATGAACTGCACAGGAATAAGGTCTGATATACTGCCAGGAGATGAGTCCCTCAGGTTGGAAGACACTCAAAATACCACTGGGAAAGAGCTACTCCCTCAATGGAGAGTCAACCTTATGATGTGGATGGAGTCAAGCTTTCAGAGCTTCATTTGTTAACATGACATGACTCAAAATGAAAAGAAACAGCTGTAAACATCCATTAGTAATTATAACATGGAATATATAAAGTATGAATCTAGGAAAATTGGAAGTCGTCAAAATGAAGTGGAACACATAAAGATCAATATCCTAGGCATTAGTGAGCTGAAATGGACTGGTATTGACCATTTTGAATCAGACAGTCATGCTATGTACTATGCCAACAGTGTCAAATTGAAGAGGAATAGCATAACATTCATCATCAAAAAGAACATTTCAAGATCTATCCTGAAGTACAACGCTGTCAGTGATTGGATGATATCTATATGGCTACAAGGAAGGCCAGTTAATATGACTATTATTCAAATTTATGTGCCAACCACTAGGGTCAAAGATGAAGAAATTGAAGATTTTTAACAACGTCTGCAGTCTCAAATTGATCAAACATACAATACAGATGCATTGATAATTACTGGTGATTGGAATGTGAAAGTTGGAAACGAAGAAGGATCAGTAGTTGGAAAATATGGCCATGGTGATAGAAATGATGCTGGAGATTGCATGATAGAATTTTGCAAGACCAACAACCGGCACTGCAAATACTTTTTTTCAATAACATAAATGATAAATATACACATGGACATAACCAGATGGAAAACACAAGAATCAAATCGACTACATCTGTGGAAAAAGACAATGGAGAAGCTCAGTGTCATCAGTCAGAACAAAGCCAGGGACCAAGTGAAAAACAAACCACCAATTGCTCATATCATGCAAGTTCAAGCTGAAGCTGAAGGAAATTAGAGCAAGTCCACCAGAGTCAGTATGTGATCTTGAGTGTATGACTCCTAAATTTAGAGACGGTTTCAAGAATAGATTTGATGCATTCAACAGTAATGACTGAAGACCAGACTAGCTGTGAAATGACATCAAAGACATCATATATGAAGAAAGCAAGAAGACATTAAAAAGAAAGGAAATAGAGAAAAAAAACCAAAATGAGTGTCAGAAGAGACTGAAATTTATTCTTGAACATAGTGTAGCAAATGCCAGCAGTAGAAATGCTGAAGTAAACGAGCTGAATAAAAGCTTTCAAAGGGCCAATTGAGAAGACAAAGTAAAGTATTATAATGAAATGTGCAAAGAACTGGAGTTAGAAAACCAAAAAAGAAGAACACTGCATTTCTCAAGCTAAAAGAACTGAAAAAAAAAAAAATTCAAGCCCCAAGCTGCAATATTGAAGGATTCTATGGAGAAAATATTGAATGACACAGGAAGCATCAAAAGAAGGTGGAAGGAAAACAGAAAGTCACTGTACCAAAAGAATTGGTCGATGTTCAACCATTTCAGGGGGTAGCATATGATCAAGAACCAAGCTGCACTGAACGCATTGATGAAAAACAAGGCTCCAGGAATTGACGGAATACCGTTTGAGATGTTTTAACAAATGGTTGCAGTGCTGAAAGTGCTCTCTTGTCTATGCCAAGAGATTTGGAAGAGAGCTACCTGGCCAACTGGCTGGAAAAGATCCATATTTGTACCCATTCTAAAGGGGAACAAACAGAATGCAGAAATAATCGAATAACATTAATATAATACAAAAGTAAAATTTTGCTAAAGATCATTCAAAAGCTTTTGAAGCATGACATCTACAGGGAACTTCCAGAAATTCAAACCACATTCAGAAGAGGAAGTGGAATGAGGGATATCATTTCTGACATCAGATGGATCTTGGCTGAAAGCAGAGAATACCAGAAAGATGTTTACCTGTGTTTTATTGACTATGCAAAGGCGTTCGACTGTGTGGATCATAACAAATTATGGATAACATTGAGAAGAATGGGAATTCCAGAACACTTAATTGTGCTCATGAGGAACCTGTACCTAGACCAAGAGGTAGTTGTGCCAAAAGAACAATGGGATAGTGAGTGGTTTAAAGCAAGGAAATTGTTCATCAGCATTTTATTTCTTTACCATACTTATTCAATCTGTATGCTGAGCAAATAATCCTAGAAGCTGGACTGTATGAAGCAGAATGGGGCATCAGGTGAAGAGGAAGACTTATTAACAACCTGCGATATCTACATGACACAACTTTCCTGCTGAAAGTAAAGAGGACTTGAAGTATTAAGTGATGAAGATCAAAGACTATAGCCTTCAGGGTGGACTGCACCTCAACATAAAGATAACAAAAAATCTTCACAACTGAACCAATAAACAACATCATGATAAATGGAGAAAAGATTGAAGTTGTCAAGGATTTCATTTTGCATAGATCCAGAATCAACACCTATGGAAGCAGCACTCAAGAAATCAAATAATGTGTTGCATTGGGCAAATCTGCTGCAAAAGACCCCTTTAAAGTGTTGAAAACCATATATGACACTTTGAGGACTTAAATGCACCTGTCCCAAGACATGGTGTTTTCAATAGTCTCATATGCATGTGAAAGCTGGTCAATAAATAAGGAAAACAGAAGAAAAATTGACATCCCTCAATTATGGTGTTGAGGAAGAATATTTAACATACCATGGACTGCAAAAGAATGAACAAATCTGTCTTGGAAGAAGTAAAGCCAGAACTCTCCTTAGAAGCAAGGATGGAGAGACTTTGTCTCAAGTACTTTGGACATGATATCAGAAGGGACCAGTCCCTGGAGAAGACATCATTCTTGGAAAAGTAGAAATGAAAAGAAAACAAAACAATAAAAAAGAACCCATTGCCATCGAGTCAATTCCAACTCATAGCGACCCTATAGGACAGAGTAGAACTGCCCTATAGGGTTTCCAAGGAGCAGCCAGTGGATTGGATCTGTCAACCTTTTGCCTAGCAGCCAAGCTCTTAACCACTCTGCTACCAGGGCTCCTGGTTAAAGTGGAGGGTCAGCAGAAAAGAGTAAGACCCTCAAGGATATGGATTGCCACAGTGGATGCGATGATGAGTTCAAGCATAATAATGATCGTGAGCATGGCGCAGGACCGGGCAATGTTTCATTCTGTTGTACATAGGGTCACTATGAGTTTGAACTGACTCAAAGGCACCTAACAACAACAACCATGTGTATAATTCCAAATATACAAAGTTTTGTTTATAGAAAATGTAGAAAATGTGAACTATAACAGGGGAGGTGAAAGGAGAGTTTATTAAGGGACATGAGGAAATTGTTGAGAATGATGTACATGTTCATTATCTTGATTGTGGTGATGATTTTTCCACATAGGTTAAAAAAAAAAAGACATCTGACTAAAATGATGATCGCTTCATGGAGGTAGCATTAATGTTTAAATAAGTTACTATGTAAAATCTTTACATCGCCCTAGGTAGACTGACATTAGTTCAACGTATGTACTTCCAAAAAAAAAAAAAAAATGCATATCCAGTAACTAACCCAGTAATTCTGAAGGTAGATGTGATTCAGAATGTCTGGAATGAGAATGTGACGAGTGGAGGAGAGAAACACCAATGCAAGGGGTGAATGGGGAGGAGGCTAGGGCAGAAAGGCTGACATAATTTCTGCAAACAGCCTTTAAGGACAGACCAGACTGAGAGCAGAGAATACTGCAAAGATGTTTAACTGTGTTTTATTAACTATGCAAAGGCATTTGACTGTGTGGATCATAACAAATTGTGAATAACATTGCAAAAAATGGGAATTCCAGAGCACTTAACTGTGCTCATGAGGAACCGGTACATAGATCAAGAGGCAGTTGTTCAAACAGAAGAAGGGGATACTATGCGGTTTAAAAACAGGAAAGGTGTGTGTCAGGGTTGTATCTTTTCACCATACCTATTCAATCTGTATGCTGAACAAATAATCTGAGAAGCTGGACTATATGAAGAACAGGGAATCAGGATTGGAGGAAGACTCATTAACAACCTGCATTATGCAGATGACACAACCTTGCTTGCTGAAAGTGAAGAAGACTTGAAGCACTTACTGAAGAAGATCAAAGACCATAGCCTTCAGTATGGATTACACCTCAATATAAAGAAAACAAAAATCCTCACAACTGGGCCAATAAGCAACATCATGATAAACAGAGAAACGATTGAAGTTGTCAAGGATTTCATTTTACTTGCATAACAATCAACACCCATGGAAGCAGCAGTCAAGAAATCAAAAAAACATTGCATTGGACAAATCTGCTGCAAAAGACCTCTTTAAAGTGTTGAAAAGCAAAGACATCACTTCGAAGACTAAAGTGCGCCTGACCCAAGGCATGGTATTTTCAATCACCTCATAGGCATGTGAAAGTTGGACAATGAATAAGGAAGTCCAAGAAGAATTGATGCCTTTGAATTGTGGTGTTCGAGAAGAATAATGAATATACCATGGACTGCCAAAAGAACAAACATATCTGTCCTGAAAGAAGTACACCCAGAATGCTCCACAGAAGGAAGGATGGCGAGACTACATCTCACATACTTTGGACATACTATCACCTTATGCTTGGTGAAGTAGAGGGTCAGCGTATAAAAGAGGAAGTCCTTCAAGGAGATGGATTAACACAGTGGCTGAAACAATGAGCTCAAGCATAACAAAGATTGTGAGGATGGTGCAGGACCCGGCAGTGTTTCTTTCTGTTGTACATAGGGTCGCTGTGAGTCGGAACTGATTCAAAAGAACCTAACAACAACAACATACCCTCTTATATGTCTAGTCAAATCCGAAGGAAGGACTCTGATTTGTCCACTTTGGTTCTTTTGCTACTTTCTTGGGTAGGGAAAGAGGTCAGTAGTTTTCAAACTTGGCTGCATTTTACAATCACTTGTGAAGCTCTTAAAAATCCTGATGTTCAGGTCTCAATCCTCACCAATTAAATCAGAATTTCTGGGACTACTCTACCTGAACCACATGAAGTGAGGAAGGGGAAGCTCCTTAACGACAGTGTTAGAGGTCACTGTTATCCAAACAAGTGGGGAAGAAAGGTTGGTCAAAAGAGGAAGAAGACAGTCCAGGTGTGGGTAATGAGCAGGTGGATGTGGTCAGGAGATAGTGCAGGTATAGGAAGTGTAAAGGTGGAAGGAGTTAGGAGAATGTCCAAGTGTAGCTAATGAGCAGGTGGGAGGAATCAGAAAAAAATACATCAAATCTTATCCTTAAGTTTGTGACTTTTAAAAAATAACTGCTCGCATATGCCTCCTTCCCAGAAGTGATGGAGTCACCCTCTCCTCAGGATAAGTAATGACAAGGTTTCACTTATAATAACCTATGTGTCTTGGATTTCTTTTCAAATTAGCTTTCTTTACAAATGTAAAGGACCCCTCCTTCTAGATGATTCTCCATTTCATTCATCCCAAAACGAAGTGAAAAATGGGTTTTAATATGAAATAATGAGGACTTTAACTTTTCATTTATGACTAACCTTCAGACTACAGACTTAATTCAAGGCAAATCTGGTATTATGGATGTTGACATGAAATTAACGTGTTAAATACTCTTCAGAAAGCTTGCTTGCCTTTGCTTCACTTTCCTGTTTATGTTCTTCAAGGCTATCATTCAGTCTACTGTATGGATCTCCCGAGAGACTCAGCCTGCTTGCTTGAGGCAGGTCCAGGCAGCAGTCGCTGTGCAAGCTAAGCTTTTCAGGGAAGGCACTGCCTTCTAAGGAGTCCTTGGATGGTGCAAATCATTAAGTACTTAGCTACAAACTAAAAGTGTGGTGGTTTGAATCTCTCAAGAGTTTCCTCAAAAGAAAGGCCTGGTGATCTACTTCCAGAATGTAGTTCTACTCTAAAATACATGGGGTTGCTATGAATCAGAATCAACTTTATGGCAACAGATTTTTTTTTTTCCCATCTGCTGCATCCTTGAACCGTACAAAATGTACATGCTCACACTAGGAGCACAGCTGCCACACCTCATTTACTTCCCTGTTGAGGCACCAAGACTCATAACCCTGCCAGCTTAGCGCGTCCCCCTTCTATAAAGCCTCACAGGTGGTTGCGCGGTGATCCTTCCACACCAAGTACTGAACAGAGGGGCCAAAATTCTCTTGGCTTCCAGAATCCAACCTCCAAAGTTTGAATAAAATCTTGTACTTGAATCGGAATCTGATTCAGTGTTCAGACATCCTTCACACCAGAAGATTTCAGATTTCCCCAGTATATAATTTACTCCAAAAAAGCAATATACGTGGTTTTTGGAAGCTGTGTTCACTATCATGGGTTTGTGAATTTGCAATCCTAAATGCAGCTTTGGTCATGGAGCACGTGATGACAAAGTCACAAGTTTGATACTGTGTCTTTTACACAGAGGAACAAAATGTCCCTCAGCCTCAATTGCAATGTGAAGCCCAACTATATATAAAATGGACAAAATGTTCTCAATGATTCCTGCCATGTCCAGTTTCTATGAATCCATGAGACATTAGGCACTGGGTAGCTAGAAGAGACAGGAAGGGTGTAAGAGTTGTTATAACCTATAGAGTGTAACCCTTCAAGAATCCAAATTCCTAAAAGATTTCATGCACCCTCTACAAAAAACTTCCATCTCTCAGCAGTGCTTTCTCTCAGTATATGCCCACATTGCAGCTGTGTAAACTAAGAAATTGAACACATTAAAAAAAGAAAAGAACTACTGGAACTGAAGAATAAAGCAATTGAATTAGAAAATCCAAGAGAAACACTGAACAATAGTGTGGCACAGACAGAAGATAAAATAAGTGAAGCAGAAGACTGAATAAATGAACTTACCAAGTTCAATAGAAGAAGTGAAAAGAACAAAGGAAAACGAGCAAAACCAAATGGAAATATGGGATTCAATTACAAAATCTAACATTAGAATTATTGGAATTCTGGAGCACCATGACAATAATAAAAGCACAGAAGGAATTTTTCAAGAAAGAATCATAGGTTTCCCAGACCTGCACACAGAACCAAGCCTGCAAATATAGGAAGCTATACGAACTCCCATTGGAGGGAACACAAAAAGATCAACTCCATGCCACATTCTAATAAAATTCATGAAAATCAAAGACAAGGAAAGGACTCTGAAATCAACAAGAGAAAAACACTATATGATATACTAAAGGTCTTTCATAGAACAAAGTATGAATTCCTCCAAAGAGCATTTAACAGATTTAACATATTAATGTTGTATGATATCTTTTTTTTTGTTCATGTGTTAAATGTTGTTCCAATCGCAAGTTGTGCAATGTAATATATGTGGTAACCACTAAGAAATCGCCTTGAAAAAAATACACAGAAGGAAGAAATTAGAATGGCTCATCACATAAAATCAACTAAACATGCATAACAGAAAAATGAGAATAAAAAGAAAAAGAAGATATGAAACATTCAAAAAACAAATAGTAAAGAGAATAAGGTACACACTTAGTTTTCAGTAATAACTTTAAATGTAAATGGTCTAAACTTTCCATACAAAAGGCAAAGTTTGGCAGAATCGTTTTAAAAAAAAAGATATATTGTTTTGCTGTCTACAAGAAACACTCTTTAGACACAAAAGACTGAAAATAAAAAAAAATGCCATGCACCCAGTAAACAAAAATGTGAAGGATCACCATCTGATATCAGATAAAATAGACTTTAAATCAAAATCTATAAAAAGAGATACAGAAGGACATTACTTTATAATAAAACAATGCATCCAGCAAGAAGACTTAACAATTATAAATAAAGACCCCGGCCTTCAGTATGGATTATACCTCAACATAAAGAAAACAAAAATCTTCACAACTGGACTAATAAGCAACATCATGATAAATGGAGAAAAGATAGAAGTTGTCAAAGATTTCATTTGACTTGTATCCACAATCAATGTCCATGGAAGCAGCAGTCAAGAAATCAAGGGACATATTACATTGGGCAACCTTGCTGCAAAAGACCTCTGTAAAGTGCTAAAAAGCAAAGATGTCACCTTGAAGACTAAGTTGCACCTGACCCAAGCATGGTGTTTTCAATTGCCTCATATGCACCTGAAAACTGGATTATGAATATGGAAGCGCAAAGAAGAATCAATTCCTTTGAATTGTGGTGTTGGTGAAGAATATTGAATATACCATGGACTGCCTAAAGAAAGAACAAATCTGTCTTGGAAGAAGTACAACCAGAATGCTCCTTAGAAGCAAGAATGGTGAGACTACTTCTCATGTACTTGGGACATGTTGTCAGGAAGTACCAGTCCCTGGAGGACATCATGCTTGGTAAAGTAGAGGGTCATCAAAAGGAGGAAGACCTTCGACATTTCCGGCAAAATGGCGCTCTAGGCAGAAGCACCACGCCATCCCTCCACAGAAAAGATCCGAAAAACTAAGCCGAAAAGAGAATACAACAATCCTGAAACCCTAAAACATCAAATGAAGAGATAAAGAACTCAGCCAAGCACCAAATGGAGTGAG
>NW_004443977.1:17812661-17813797 GCF_000243295.1 Trichechus manatus latirostris
CTTGACCAGGAAACAGCGACTGCTTGGATTCCACACACCTGAACGGGTGGCTGTCTGAGTGCCATTTGTTGGCTGCTGGTGTTGCTTTTTCTCAGCTTCTTTTTATTTCTTCCTTGCCTCTCCCCACCTCCCCCTCCTTTAGCTCAAGTACCTCGCTCCGTGCACCATCTTTGCTTCTTCCTGAGGGGCTGAGGAGTTCCGGTAATTTGTGAGATACACTTTCCCACTCTCTACCCTTTTTCACCCACACTCAACCCCCTCTGCTTCCTGCGGATACAGTCTCTTGTCCAGAAACACCAGCCCGCACTAGCTGGCTCTCTGAGTGCCATTTGTTGGCTGCTAGTGTTGCTTTTTTTTCTGCTTCTTTTGACTTCTTACCTGCCTCTCGCAACCTCCTCCTCCCTTCGCTCAAGTACCTGGCTCCGTGCGCCATCTTTGCTTCTTCCTGAGGGGCCGCTGAGCTCCGTTCGAGTGTGGAGCTGCTTCCAGGTTTGGGCTGTGGTGCTGGTGGGATCCGGGGGCTTTTGTTCATTTGTTTATTTTGAATTGTTTGTTTGTTTTCTTTTCCTTTTCTTCAGTCGGGAGTCCTTTCTGGCCAGGCTGAGCTGTGTGACAGAGAGACGCCCCTTCGGCTTCCACAGACGTATAGAGGGATCCCTGAGGGCATTTCTTTTTATATTGGTTTCTTTTTTTTTTTGGTTTCTTTGGGGACATTTCTTGTTTTTTTTTTTTAATTTGTTTTGTTTTCTTTTCCCTCTTTTTCCCTTTTTCTCTTTCTTCATTGCTCAGTTTCTCGTCTCTCTGTATTTTCCTTCTCTTTCTGTTCCCTGAATACCTGGCATTGCATAACTCTACGCCTTCTAGCCAGGTAGGACAGCAACATCTGAGAGCAACTTCCCCAGACCTCATAGCTGCACCGGTGGGATCCCTGGGAACTTTGCGGTTCTTTAACCTTTCTGATTCTTATTTATTCATGCTTTTCTTTTCTTCCTCCTCTCCTTTCTGTTTTTCTCCATTTCATAGTCTCTCATCTCTCCACGCCAACGGCAAGCTCCCCTAGCATTCTTTTTTGTTTGTTTATATGTTTTTGGCTCCTGTTCCTCTCTCCTCTCTCCCATATCCATCTTAGCTCCACA
>NW_004443977.1:17820129-17845015 GCF_000243295.1 Trichechus manatus latirostris
AAATGGTGTATCTTTGGCTATGTGTATTTTCACCAAACAAAAACAGAGGTTGAGAAGTTAGAGGGTTAATATGTTGTGGGGTTGTTAACCAATGTTATAAAACAACATGTGTACTTCTGTTTCATGAGAAACTATTTGTTCTGTAAGCCTTCACCTGAAGTACAATAAAAAAAAAAATTAATTAAAAAAAAAAGAGGAAGACTTTCAATGATATGGACTGACACAGTGGCTGCAACAATGGGCTCAAGCATGACGATTATGAGGATGGCAGAGGACAGGGCAGTGTTTCATTCTGTTGTATATGGGGTTGCTATGAGTTGGAACCAACTCGATGGTACCTAACAACAAACAGCAATGCTCCAAAATACGTGAAAAAAAAAAAATACTGAGTAGTGTGAAAGAAGAAATACACTAGTCCACAGTAATAGTTGGATTTCAAAACACCACATTCTATTCTAGCCGGAAAATCTAAAAAGAAAATCTCTAAGGACATTAAGATCTTAAATAAAACTAAGATAATTTGACCTAACAGAGATATATATAAGGCTCTACCCATCATCAGAACAGTATGCGTTTTTCTCCAGCTCACATAGATCATTTTCAAGAATAGACCTTATGCTAGGACACATAACAAGTCTCAACAAATTTAAAATGATTGAAATCATACATAGCCTCTTTTCTGACCTTAACAGTATGAAGCTAGATATCAGCAACAGGAAAAATAAGGAAAAAGAAATAAATACATGGAACTAAATAATACACTACTAAAAAAAAAAAAACTGTTGGATCATGTTGTTAACATGTCCGAAGAATGTGAGATGTAGTAATAACTAGGATACAGTAAAGCTTTTGAGACCTTCATTTGCAAATGTGGCAGGACTCAAAAGAAGAAACTGTTGCAAACGTTTATTAATAATCAAAACATGTAATGTACGAAGTATGAATCTAGGAAAATTGGAAGTCATCAAAAATGAAATGGAAAGCATAAAGAAGGATATCCTAGACGTTAGTGAACTGAAAAGGATGAATATCAGCCATTTTGAATTGGACAATCATATGGTCCACTACGCCAGAAATGACAAATTGAAGAGAAATGGCATCACATTCATAGTTGAAAAGAACATTTCAAGATGTATCCTGAAGTACAATGTTGTCACTGATAGGATAATATCCATACACCTACAAGGAAGAGCAGTCAATACTACGATCATTCAAATTTATGCACCAACCACTAATGCCAAAAATGAAAAAATGAAGATTTTTACCAACTTTTACAGTCTGAAATTGATCAAACATGCAATCAAGATGCATTGATAATTACTGGTGATTGGAATGTGAATGTTGGAAACAAAGAAAAAGGATCAATAGTAGGAAAATATGGCCTTGGTGATAGAAATGACATCAGGTATCACATGACAGAATTCTGCAACATCAACGATTTATTCATTGCAAATACAGGCATACCTAGCAATATTGCTGGTTTGGTACCAGGTCACTGAAATAAACTGAGTTGAACGAATTTTTTGGTTTCCCAGTGCATGTAAAAGTTACGTTTATGCTATACTATAATCTATTAAGTGTACAATACCATTATGTCTGAAAAAACAATGTGCATACCTTATTTAAAAAATATTGCTTAAAAATGCTAACCATCATCTGAGCCTTCAGAGAGTCATAATCTTTTTGCTGGTGGAGGATCTTGCCTTGATGTTGATGGCTGCTGACTGATCAGGGTGGCGGTTGCTGAAGGTTGGGGTGGCTGTGGCAATTTCTTAAAATAAGACAACAATGAAGTTTGCCACATTAATTGACTCTTCCTTTCACGAAAGATTTCTCTGTAGCATGAGATGCTGTTTGATGGCATATTACCCACAGTAGACCTTCTTTTAAAATTGGAGTCAATCCTCTCAAAACCTGCTGCTGCTTTATCAACTAAGATTATGTAATATTCTAATTCTTTGTTCTCATTTCAACAGTATACAGAGCATCTTCAGCAGGAGTATATTCTGTCTCAAGAAACCACTTTCTTTGCTCACCCATAAGAAGCAACCCTTCATCTATTAAAGTTTTATCATGAGATTGCAATAATCAAGTCACATCTTCAGGCTCCATTTCTGATTCTAGTTCTCTTGCTATTTCCCCCACATCTGCAGGTACTTCCTCCGCTGATGTCTTTAACCCCTCAAAGTCATCCATGAGGGTTGGAATCAGATTCTTCCAAACTCCTGTTAATGTTGGTATTTTGACCTTCTCCCATGAATCACAAATGTTCTTAATGCTTCTTGAATGGTGAACCCTTTCCAGCAGCTTTCCAAATAACTGCCCAGATCCATAAAAGTAATCACTACCTATGGCAGCTATAGCCTTATGAAATGTATTTTTTAAATCGTAAGACTTGAAAGTCAAAATTACTCCTTGATCCATGGGTTGTAGAATGGATGTTGTGTTAGCACGGATGAAAACAACAAGAATCTCCTTGTGCATCCCCATCAGAGCTCTTAAGTGACCAGGTGCATTGTCGATGAACAGTAATGTTTTGAAATCAATCTTTTTTTTTTTTTTTTGAGCAGTAGTTCTCAACAATGGTCTTAAAATATTCAGTAAACCGTGTTGTAAACAGATGTTCTGTCATCCAGGCTTCCTTGTTCCATTTATAGAGCACAGGCAGACTAGATTTAGCATAATTCTTAAGGGTCCTAGAATTTTTGAACTGGTAAATGAGCTTCACCTTAAAGTCACCATACGACTTTCCTGGTAAGCGGTTTGATTTGGGAGTAAAATTTGAGACAGACTGCTATTTCCTTAGAGATTTTCAAATACCCCTATGCTTCATCTCCAGTTAATGGAATGGGGGTCTGCAGAGGAACATACTCTCTAGTTTAGAAAAATTCTTCCTTAAAAATTATTAGAAATATCTACAGTGTTTCTGTAGTTGCAAGGATTGCTGTTTTTCTTATACCAGGCAGTCAATACATATATATTGAATAAATGAAAGAACTAAAGAAAAGAAAACAAAGTAGAGGAATATGGAGTGATTTGAGTAAATAACCTCTCTGGTCTTCAGTTTTCTTGTGAAAAAGATGGAGATAAGAATAGTACTTGCCTTACAAGATTATTGTGAGGATTGCATTAAATAACAAAAGCAAAGCACTTAGCACCTTGCCAAGCACATAACAAAAGTTCAACAAATGCTACCTCTTATTATGAAGATTTTCTTGTTTTTTATTGTTGTAGTTTAAGTGAAAGTTTACAATCCAAGTTAGTCTATCATACAAAAATTTATACATACTTTGTTATGTGACCCTAATTTTTCTCCCTATCATGTGACAGCACACTGCTCCTTTCCACCCCTGATTTCCCATGTCCATTCAACCACCTCCTAACCCTCTCTGCCTTCTCATCTCACCACCAGACAGAAGCTGTCCATTTAGTCTCATGTGTCTACTTGAGCTAAGAAGCACACTCTTTATAAGTATAATTTTATGTCCCACAATCCAGTCCAATCTTTGTCTGAAGAGTTGGCGTTGGGAATAATTTTAGTTCTGGATTGACAGAGAGTCTGGGGGGGCATGCTTTCTGGAGTTCCTCCAGTCTCAGACCGTTAAGTCTGGTCTTCTTACTAGAATTTGAGTTCTGCATCCCACCCTTCCCCACTCCATCAGGGACTCTCTGTAGTGTTCTCTGTCAGGGCAGTTATTGATGGTAGCCAGGCACCATCTAGTTCTTCTGGTCTCAGGCTGATGAAGTCTCTGGTTTATGGCCCTTTCTGTCTCTTGGGCTAATACTTTTTTATATTTAGGTCTTTGATCCATTTTGAGTTAGTTTTTGTGCATGGTGTGAGGTGTGGGTCTTGTTAGTTTTTTGCAGATGGATATCCAGTTATGCCAGCACCATTTGTTAAAGAGACTGTCTTTTCCCCAATTAATGGACTTTGGGCCTTTGTCAAACATCAGCTGCTCATAGGTGGATGAATTTATGTCTGGATTCTCAATTCTGTTCCATTAGTCTATGTATCTGTTGTTGTACCAGTACCAGGCTGTTTTGACTACTGTGGTGGTATAATAGGTTCTAAAATCAGGTAGTATGAGGCCTCCCCCTTTGTTCTTCTTCTTAAGTTATGCTTTACCTATCCAGGGCCTCTTCCTTTTCCATATGAAGTTGGTGATTTGTTTTACCATCTCAATAAAAAATGTTGGTGGAATTTGGATCGGGATTGCGCTGTATCTTTAGATCACTTTGGGTAGAACTGACATTTTCACAATTTTGAGTGTTCTTATCCGCGAAAAAGGTATGTTTTTCCATTTACGCAGGTCTCTTTCGATTTCTTGCAGTAATGTCTTGTAGTTTTCATTGTATAGGTCTTTTATGTCCTGGTTAGATTTATTCCTAAGTATTTTATCTTCTTGGGGGCTATTGTAAATGGTATTGATTTCATCATTTCCTCTTCGAAGTCCTCTTTGTTGGTGTAGGGGAATCCAACTGATTTTTGTATGTTTATCTTGTATCTTGATACTTTTCTGAAATCTTCTATTAGTTCCAGTAGTTTTCTTGTGGATTCTTTGGGTATTTCTGTGTATAAGATCGTATCAACAAATAGAGATGCTTTGACTTCTTCCCTACCTATCTGGATGTCCCTTATTTCTTTTTCTAGCCTAATTGCTCTGGCTAGGACCTCCAGCACAATGTTGAATAGGAGTGGTGATAAAGGGCATACTTGTCTGGTACCAGTTCTCAAGTGGAATGCTTTCAAAGTCTCTCCATTTAGGATGGTGTTGGCTGTTGGCTATTTTGACCTAGCTCACACTTCTAGACAACTGGGTTTATATAAAATGCAATTTAACATACTATGCCATGTGATTATCTGATTATAAACTTTTTGGTAATTTTAAATGGCATATGACAAACATTAAATCAATTTTTTTTTCCATAGGGAAGCCCACATTTTTAATATGTCCAAAATCCCAATCTGTTAATGCCTTTTAACCCAACAATATAGTTTTGGAAGAACAGGGCTGTTTCTCAGGTTACCTCTCGGATCTCAGCTGGGATGATTATATGTGATCTTTCCAGAAATCATATCTCATATAAACTATGATAGTGGATCCAAAATGATAGTCTATGGGAGAAGAGAATATATGACAAACTTCTCTGGTCTTCGAAAGAAATTAGTAAAATAAAAACAATGTAGCGTGTTCTACATAAAGCAAAATATCCTCAATGTTTATAAAAATTTTAAATGTTATCTCATTTTGATGTTCAAATATCCATTTTAAAAGCAAATAGTGGTGACAGTGATAATAGCAATCACTGTATATCAGATAAATAAAAAGTTAGCTATGCCATGTGTGTCCCCTAATATTTATTTATTTATTTATTCCTTAGCTAGCCAAAGTGTAAATTCCAATCTCTCTTAGGGAGTCACATCTCATTCAGCTACCTAAAACCATTCCTCTCTTTGGTATAATAAATATCCCATTTGATCTATACCACATCCATATTCATTTATTACTTTAATGACATTAAATCTACTCCTTCAATGAATATATATTGAGCATTCATTATATGCATGTTATTAGGCTGAGTTTGACTAATGGTGACTCCATATGTACCAGGGTAGAACTGTGCTCCACAGGAGTTTAAATGACAGATTTTTCAGAAGTAGATTCCCATGCCTTTCTTCCAAAGTGCCTCTAGGTGGACTCAAACCTACAATGTTTTGGTTAGCATCTGCGGTATTTGATTAACGACCAGCTCTATGTCTAGTTTGGCAATTTTTTCTAATTAAATGCTTGCCACTATCACCTTTGTATTCTCTTCTATTTCCTAATATCTTCTTGAAATAATGCATTTTTTTGCAAATATGTAATCGAAGGGTATTTAGAAAGCTAAAACAAAAATCAGCATCAGAATCCCAACAATATGTTATATATTCACCTAGAAATAAAATTAAAGAATAAAAGAATTCATATATGTATCTTAACTGAGTGCTGTAAAAATACTATAGAGTTTGACTTATTGTTGGTAAGAAGAATGAAATCCATACATCATTGAGCTCCAGATTTTGGATGCTGCTGGTCCTCCACTCTGCCTCTTACATCTCCTTTGAGTTTTAGATGAGAAGAACTTGCAGCTGTCCATTTCTCAAGAAAATTGACCTAGGCCAAATTGAATCACTACCCAAGAGTCTATTCTTCCTCTTTTCCTGCAATTTCAGCACCCACTGACCAGCATTGTGGTAAAAAAGACTGACTCCCATGCAAGGTGATATTGACTGTATGATGCGTCAGTTCTCTGCCTGGCATCTCTAGCTGAGACCTCATTCTTGCAGGCTCCTTTTCCCTCCTCTATCATACTTTCTATAGTCTCCTTTTCCTGGTAGCACTCCCCCAATAAACAAATCACTTGAACAAAAGTCCCTATCTCAGGCTCTGATTCTAGGGAGCCTAAGCTAAGACACATCCTGAATTAATTTTCTATTGGGTCGTGACAAATAAAAGGATTGTGAGGGTTACCTTAAGAGTCGGCCTGCCCACATCCCTAATCAATTCAGACTAGTTTTGCCTGTTTTTGGATTTTAAGCAGTTGGGATCATACACTATATTTCTGCTGTGTCTGTTTTTTCTTCCTCTCATTCCTGTTCGAATACATACCCAATTTTCTCAACATCATTTATAACATTTTGAAGATCCATCTGTGTTGTTGCATGTGTTTATGGTTTATTCATTTTTTAATTATGTGTAATATTCTATTTAGTGAAAACCAATAATTTTTTTTTTTTTTAATGTTACTTGTTGCTGTTAGGTGCCTTTAAGTCAGTTCTGACTCATAGCGACCTTATGCACAACTGAACCAAACATTGCCCTATCCTGTGCCATCCTCACAATTGTTGCTATGTTTGAGATATTGTTACAGCCACGGGGCCAATTCATCTTGTTGAAGGCCTTTCTCTTTCTCTCTGACCCTCTACATTACCGAGCGTGATGTTCTTTTCCAGGGAATGTTCTGTCCTGATAACGTGTCCAAAGTACATGAGACAAAGCCTTGCTAAGGCAAGTTCTGGCTGTACTTCTTCCAAGACAGAAGTTCATGTTATTGGCCACATTGTTAATTTTGATTGCTTCCAGTTTTTTGTTTTGCTACTGCAAACTATGCTGTTAGGAATGTAATTGTTTCTGTACATTGATGCATACGTTCTTGTTTTTCTGAGGGACAGTGTTTCTCAAACTTTAGCAAACGCAAGAATGATGAGATGAACTTGTTAAAACCAGAATCTGGAATCCAAGCCTAGAGTTTCTGTTACAGTAGGTCTGAGATGGGGATTTGCATTCTAATATGTTCTCAGGTAATGCTGATTCTGCTGATAGGAGGTTCACACTTGGGTGACAAATGCTGTAGGATATATTCCTAAGTATAAAATTGTTAAGCCAATTCTCTGCAGCATATCTTCAGTTTAGTAGATAATACCAACAGTTTACCACAGTTGTACAGTTTACATATCTACCAACAGTGTACAAAAAGTCCTGTTGCTCTGCATTCTGGCTAGCAGTAATCGTCAGACTTGTAAATTATTTCAAATCTAGTGAAGGTGTAGTGATATTATATTGTGGTTTGAATTTCCATCTCCATGATTATAAAGAAATTGAATATCTTTCCATGTATTTATTTTATATTATTTTGGGGTATTTTTGTGATGTGTCTATTTGTTTTTGTTTTTTTCTCTTGTCTTTTTCTTTTACTTGTTTGTTTGTAGAAGTTCTTTATGTATTTTTAATATAACACTATTGGTTTTAAGTCTTGAAAATAGCTTTTTCCACCCCAACTTCCTTTTTTATTCTTAGTGGTGTTTTTTGAAAAAGAGAAATTCTTGATTTTACTATAGTCCAAATTTTTAGTCTTTTTCTTAACGGTTAATGCTTTGGGAATTTGATTAAAAAATTGTCCATACCTTAAAGGTTGTGAAATTATTTTTCTATTATTCTTTCAAAACTATTTTATCGTCATCATCATCATTATGATTATCATCGCTACCTTTTACGTTTTGACCCATGATAGATTTGGAATAAATGTTCGTGTGTTTGCAATACTATCGATTCAATTTTGTTCATATTACCTACTTGACTATCCTAACATCATCTATTGAAAAATGTTTTCTTTGTTTTAGTCAAGTGTCCGTGTGTATGTGGGCCTTTTCCTTGACTCTCTAGTCTGATGATTTGGTTATTTATCTATCTATCTCTGCCATCATAACATACTGTCTTACTTAATTTAGCATTATTATAATACATGGTGTTTGTTAATATATACTTCTGGTGAATTTAACATATTTCCTCATGAATTGACTATCTTTATCTCTAATAATTTGCTTTGTCTTAAAATCTATTTTGTTTGATGTCACTATAGTTATACTAGTTTTTTTATTTTTACTTTTTTTGTGTTTGTAGGGTTAATCTTTGTTATCAACTTAATTACAAGCATTCTGTAAATTCTGTGTTATATGTGTATATTATAAACAGCTTAGGTTGTTATTAGATGACGTAGAGTTGGTTCCTGTTCATAGAGACCCTATGTACCTCAGAACAAAATACTGTCTGGTCCTGCGCCATCCTCACAATCATTGCTATGTCTGAGCCCATTATCATAGTTACTGCGTCAATCTATCTAATTGAAGGTCTTACTCTTTTTCTCTAATGCTTCACTTTACTAAGCATGATGTCCTTCTCCAAGGATTTGTCCTTCCCGATAACGTGTCCAAAGTACACGAGGTGAAGTCTCGCCATACTCCCTAGTAAGAAGCATTCTGTCTGTACTTCTTCAAAGACGTATTTGTTTCTTCTGGCAGTCCATAGTGTATTCAATATTCTTCGCGAACACAATAATTCAAAGGCATCAGTTCTTCTTGTCTTTCTTAAACATTGTCCAACTTTCACATACATGTGAGGCAATTGAAAATACTATGGCTTGCATCAAGCACCCTTTAGTCCTCAAAGTGATATCTTTGCTTTTTAACTCTTTAAAGAGGTCTTTCGCGGCAAATTTTCCAAATACAGTAAGTCATTTCATTTCTTGACTGCTGCTTTCATGGACATTAAATGTGGATTCAAGTAAAATGAAATCCTTGACAACTTCGTTTTTTTCTCCTTTTAACATGATGTTGCTTATTGTTCCAGTTGTGAGGATTTTTGCTTTCTTTATGTTGAGGTGTGATCTATACTGAAGGCTGTGGTCTTTGCCGTTCATCTGTAAGTGCTTCAAGTCCTCTTCACTTTCAGCAAGCAAGGTTGCGGCATCTGCATGTCGCAGGTTGTTAATGATTCTTTCTTCAGTCCTGATGTTGTGTTCGTCATATCGTCCAGCTTTTCGGATTATTTGCTCAGCATACAGATTGAATAAGTATGGTAAAAGGATACAACCCTGACACACACCTTTCCTTATTTTAAACCAAGAAGTATCTCCTTGTTCTGTTCGAGCAACTACTTCTTGGACTATGTACAGGTTCCACATGGGCACAATTAAATGCTCTGAAATTCCCATTCTTCACAACGTTATACACAATTTATTATGATCCACGTAGTCAAATGCCTTTGCATCGTGATAAAGGGTTAGCCTAACCACAGCAGGCCATAACCACAGAAGACCAACTTGTTTGTCAGAATCTGAAAAGCATGAAACACTAGCAAACTACATCAAAGAAGTGAGATAGAGTGCTCTGAGCAGTTCAATGGACAGTGAATGTGTGTACCAAAAACTAAATGACAATTTACCCTAGGAAGCAAGTTAAAGATCTACCCAATATCATTCTTGGCCCATATAACAAATAAAAAACAATCATAATATGACAGACCCAGGACCTCTGCATCAAGAGACTAAATTGTTAGAAAAGAAAATTAAGAAAAGGTAACCCAATCATGATCTTAGTCCTTTGTCTTTAACCAATAATAGTCTGTAAGTAATTTACTCATAATGAATCAGCACCTGTCAAAATTGTATAAAAATCACAGATAGATTGTACTTCTTTGGATTTTGATATGTTAACAGCCTGAGTGTTTGCAGCCAGTTTTCCGTTTTGTTTTCTGATATATCACAATGAAAATCTCTTTGTTGCAGAAGGCTTTGATGAAAGTTGTTTCTCTACAACAGAGTAGTGCAGCAATAGCAGAGTCTTCACTAGAAAATTCCTTGTCGGATCCCCAGGAGACCGGCACTGCTTGTTGGTGCCACAGCCGATCTCTTGTAGTCTGCTTCTTGCACTCCGTGTCCCCTTTAGACACCTTACGACTGAGGTAAGTGCTATGGAAGTATGAACTTTATTGCTTTTCTGCAAGATAGGAGATATTATCATGGCATATTTTTCATTAGAAATACTGGTTTGGCAACTTTTTGTTGAAGCTTGATTTTTTTTTAATTTTTTTAATGGACTTTAGATGAAGGTTTACAGAACAAATAGTTTCTCATTAAACAGTCAGTACACATATTGTTTTACGACACTGGTTAAGAAACCCACGCCATGTCAACACTCTCCCTTCTCCACCTTGAGGACTTTTTTTTTTGGTGAAAATATACATAGCCAAAGTTACACCATTACGAAAGTTTCTACATTACAATTCAGTGACATCGATTACATTCTTCCAGCTGTGCTGCTATTCTCACTATCTTTTTCCAAATTATTCCATCACCATTATCTTCAATTCACTGTCCCCTAGGCTTCCCATCAAACCTTTTGAGTTGCTGTTGTCAATTTGATCTCACATAGATAATTATTTTTTGTTTTTGTACCTTAGATGAAGGTTTGCAGAACAAATAGTTTCTCGTTAAACAGTTAGTACACATATTACCTTATGACAATGGTTAACAACCCCATGACATGTCAACACTGTCCCTTCTCAAACTTGGGTTTCCTATCACCAGCTTTCCTGTCTCCTCCTGCCTTCTAGTCCTTGTCCCTGGACTGCTGTGCCTCATTACTCCTGTTTTGTTTTATGAGGCTGTCCAATCCCCGGCTGAATGATGAACTTCAAGAGAGGTTTCAACATTGTGCTAAAAGGGTGTCCGGAGGCCATACTCTTGGGGTTTCTCCAGTCTGTCAAGCCAGTAAATCTGGTCTTTTTTTTATGAGTTAGAATTCTGTTCTACATCCTTTTCCAGCTCTGTCCAGGACCCTCTATTGTGATCCTGGTCAGAGCAGTCAGTGGTGGTAGCCGGGCACCATCTAGCTGTACTGGACTCAGTCTGGTAGAAGCTGTGGTAGCTGTGGTCCATTAGTCCTTTGGACTATTCTTTTCCTTGGATCTTGCTCTCTTCGTTCTCTCTCACACCTAAAGGGGTGAGACCAGTGGAGTATCTTAGATGGCTGCTTACAGGCTTTTAAGACCCCAGACGCTGCTCACCAAGGTAGAATGTATAACATTCTCTTTATAAACTGTATTATGCCAATTGAGCTAGATGTTCCCTGACACCATGGTCCCCACAGCACTCTGCCCAGCAATTCAGTCCCTCAGGGAGTTTAGAAGTGTCTATGGAGCTTCCATGACCTTTCCTTGTACAAGTTGTGCTAACTCCACCAGTAATGTGTACTGTCTTACCCTTCACCAAAGTTACCACTTATCTATTTATTTCTCCCCATCCCTCCCATCCCTCATAACTAACAAAGATTGTTTCTTTTTTGTAAACTTTTACCTGAGTTATACAGTAGAGGTCTCATACAATATTTGTCCTTTTGTGATTGACTCATTTCACTCAGCATAATGTCCTTCAGTTTCATCCATGTTTTGAGATGCTTCACAGATTCATCATTGTTCTTTATCTTTGTATAATACTCCATTGTGTGTATGTACCATAGTTTGTTGATCCATTCATCTGTTGATGGGCATCTAGGTTGTTTCCATCTTTTTGCTGTTGTGAACAGTGCTTCAATGAATATGAGTGTGCATATGTCTATTAGTGTGACGGCTCTTATTTCTCTGAGATATATTCCAAGGAGTGGGATTGCATTTTGTAGTGCTTTTTTTTTTTTTTGTGGTGCTGAAGTTTTCTTTGTTCCTCTTACTCTCCTGTGCTGAGTTCTTTTTGTTTGTGGATTTTTTTTTTCATTTCTTTTGTTTTTGTAGATTCTGTTTTTACTAAGACTTTATGTTTTTCTTCTGTATTTTGATGAGTAGGTTTGTTAACTTTCTTTGTGGTTACCTTGAAATTGACCTTTATCTTCCTAGATTTGTACTAGTCTATTATTACTTGGTATCACTTCACTTCTTCTCCATTAAAAGGTTCTATACCTACACCATTTATTCCCTCTTTTATTGTTATGATGCTGTTGTCATTTACAAATTAACCTCTCTAGTTCCCTTTTGTAATTCTTTTGGTTTTGCATAGTTCTTAAGAGTTCTTTTCCTAGGTTGGTATCTGGTTAGTACAATCCTGTGTCCTATATTCAGCCTGTGGTCTGATATTGTTTGTCCTCAGATTGAAGGACTTCCTTCAATAAGTCTTGTAAGTTCAGTTTGGTTTTTACATAGTCCCTTAATTTCTGTTTATCTGGAAATGACCTAGTTTCACCGTCATATTTGAAGAAGAGTTTTGCAGGATATATTATTCTTGGCTGGCAATTTCTTTATTTCAAGGTTTTATATATGTCATCCCATTGCCTTCTTGCCTGCATGGTTTCTGCTGAATAATCCGAGCTTAGCCTTATTGTTTCTCCTCTGTATGTCACTTTTTGTTTTTCTCGAGCTGCTCCCAGGATTCTTTGTTTGTCTTTGGTTTTAGCGAGTGTGATTATGATATGCCTTGGTGGTTTTCTTTTGGGATCTATCCTATATGGTTTTCGTTGAGCTTCTTGGATGGTCAGCTTTTCATTTTTTATGCTATTGGGGAAGTTTTCTGTCAGCAATTCTTCAATGATCCTCTCTGTGTTTTCTGTTTTCTCCCCTTGTTCTGGAACTCCGATCACTCGCAGGTTTTTGCTTTTGATTGTATCCCACATAATTCTCAGGGTTTCTTCATTTTTCTTCATTCTTTTTTTCTGATTTTTCCTCAAACAGAGTTGTATCCAAGCGTTTATCTTCAATTTCATTGATCCTATCTTCCATAGTTTCAAACTTGCTCCTCAGCCCTTCTATGACACTGTCCATTTCTGAAACCTTGTTGTTTATCATTTGGATTTCTAATTGTTGTTTTTGTATGATTTCTAGTTGTGAATTTATTTTGACATTTTGTTCCTGTATTATTTTCTTGAATTCTTCTATTTTTTTGTCTGTATGTACCATGAATTTGTCTGCTTTTTTCATAAATTTGTCTATTTTTTCCTCATTTTTGTCTGTTTTTTGCTTCAACTCTTGGATAATTCTGAATATTAGAGATTTGAATTCCCCATCAGTTAGGGCTAGTGCCTTTTCTTCTACTGGAAGGTCATCTGGTGTTTTATTTTGGAAACATACTGGAACCATCCTGTCTTGTTTTTGTAAATGTTTTGATATTGTCTGCTGTCATCATGGCATTTAGTGGTTATTTTCCTCCTTTATTGATTGTAGATTTGTTTGTTTCATCTTGCTTTTTTGTTTTATTTGGTTATGTCTGAGCAGGCGGGCTGTGCGTTCTTTGTTGTTTGCTCTTCTGTGGGCACGATACTTTTCACCTCCTTCTCCAGTGGGCAAGGTCAGTCACTCTGGTATGGTAGAGCAGGGCAAGTCCAACTGAAGAGGAGTTGCTGGGACAGTTTTTTGTGGCACGTACCAGGGTTGACAGTGTGGACAGGGAATCAGTGCAGGGCAGGTTCAAGTTGGCCGTGTCAATGTTGCTTGGGAGCATGACGTTCAGCACACGGTGCAGGTAGGCAGGAAGGAGGTGGTAGATTGTTATGTGTGGAGTTAAGATGGGTACGGGAAAGATGAGAGAGAGGAGAGACGAACAGGAGCCAAAGATATACACACAAAGAAAAAAGAGTGCTAAGGGAGCTTGCTATTGGAGTGGAGAGATAGATGAGAGACTGAGAAATGGGGGAAAACAAAAATTTTTTTAAAAAAGTAAAAGGGTAAAAGAAAAAAATGAATAAATTGAGAAACTAGAAATTAAGAAAGACAAGAAGCGACTAAGAGAGAGAAGAAGAGTAAACAAAGAAATGGAAAAAAGAGGAAAAAAAAAAAACCAAGAAAAAAGAAATGCCCCCAGGGAAGTCTCTGTGCATCTGCGCCGAGTAAGGGACTAGCTTCCAAGCCAAGCAGTACTGCCTGGCTAGAAAGGGCTCCCAAGCTGAGAAAACAAACAAATCAAAACAGAACAAATCAGAGCAAACAAACAAATAAACAAAAAAGCCCCCAGGATCCCAGTAGCGTGGCGTCACGGGCCGGGAAACAGTTTCACAGTCGAGCAGTGTTTCACAGCCTTTCCGGAAGACGCAAAGATGGCACACGGAGCCAGCTATTTGAGAGAAAGGAGGGGGAGGTGGTAACAGGTAAGGAAGAAATCTAAAGAAGCGGAAAAAAGCAACACCAGCAGCCAACAAATGGCACTCAGGGAGCTGGCCAGTGCAGGCGGGTAGAATCCAAGCATCACTGGGGGAAAGCTGTGCTTCCCGGCCAGTAGACTGTGGCTGCAGGAAGCAGAGGAGGGTGAAGGAGGGTGGGGTGTGGGAAAGCCTATATCGTGGGTTACTGATTGTTCTGTCTCCTGCTGGAAGCTCTGTGAAGCTGCTTTCTTGTACTTCCTGTTCACTGATCTCTGATAAGAGTCCAAGATGGCGGATCCATGCTGCGGTAGCTGATAGGAGACCTCTGCGTGTATCTTTGCTCACTCTCTGTTCTCAATCAGTTTCTTATTCCATTTAGTGCTTGGCTGAGTTCTTTATCTCTTCACTTGATGGTTAGGGTTTCAGGATTGATGTGAGACTCTGTTTGACTTAGTTTTTCTGATCTTTAATGCAGAGGGATGGTGTGGTGCTTCTGACTATAGTGCCATGTTGCCCGGAAGTCTGAAGCTTGATTTTGAGATTTTTTTGTTTGCGAGCTTCATCTGGAGGTCTTTTGGTAAAAACTGCAGTTCTTGATTTTATGGTTGTGTTTCTGTTTCTCTTTTTTGTCTCCTATTCTTTTTTGTCTCCTATTCTTTTTTGTGTTACCTAAAAAAAAGAAAATGGGAAATAATAATAACAAGAGTGACAAAAGCCCCCATCTGGGACTCTTGCTGCCTATATGGTTTGAAACTTTGGTGCAGCTGCTGGTCAGTATTTAGGAACATAGCACAATCTCACTAAGGACCCTGAGACTCAACAGTGGACCCCATGGGGAAGTTTTGATTTGGTTAAAATATTATATTTGAGATGTAAACTAGAAAGTCAAGGGTGTCTTGTAAAGCAACCACAGTGGGAAATTTTTTTATAATTTGTATTTTGAGTCATCAAAAGGTAAACATCATGACAAATTTGACTCCCTCCAGGAAATAGGGTCTAAGCAAGCTAAACAAATTCAAACATTACAAGAAGTGCTGGAAGGCAGTACAACATCAGACCCAGTCAAATCATTGCCTTCCAATCCAGACATAGAAAATTCGGCTTTATCTGAAATGCTATTTGCTAGGTCATAAGATATTAGGCCCACCATGCCCTTGGTAGTTAAATAAAGAGCTGAAGATGGGAGCCCTGAGATCTTTTTCCACCCATAGTCCAAGGCCAAACTTTGGGTCATTGTAAAAGAGTTCCCAGATCCAAGAGAAAACTCCTAAAAATTTATTCATGACTTTAGGATATTAGCTGAAACATATGAGCCCAGGACCACTGATATGTATAATTTAATAACCGTGTTGTTAGTTCAGATGATGCCCATTGGTGGATTGAAGCAGCAAAATGGATAGAACCTGAAAAAACTTTAAGTGTTCCTATAGATGCCTCAAGTACAAGTTTTAGAACAGAAACCAAGATATTAATAGAAGAATTTATAGACTGTTTCTTCAAAGTTTCCCTCTAAAAATCAATTGGGCAAAATTAGAAGGATGCAATCAGGAAAAAGATTAATCTAACTATAATTATAGAGATAAGTTAACTAAATGTTTATAGAATATTCAGTAAAAATACTGATTAAGGGGCTAAGTTCGACTTTAGTTCACTGTTTGTAGGAAGATTAAATACTGAATTAGCCCAAATGGTAAAAAGACACAATAAATTTGGGAAGTAATGATACTTCTGAATTAGCTACTTTAGCCTATAAATTAAATCAAACAATGGAACGGCAAAAAAAAAAAAAAAAAAAAAAAGGCTGAAAGAAAACCAAGAAAAGTTAATCTCTCTCCAATCGCAGCAATTACAGAAGCCCCTGGGAGCAAAGCCAAAGTAGGAGAATTCTCACACCAATACTGCTCTCATGGTCTGAAACTATTGCAAGAAACCTGATCACTTTAAAATGGATTGTTTTAAGCTTTAGAATAAACAAAAGCTGACTCTTTTAGCACCACCTTTAGAAAAATCAATGTGATGGTGCTCCGAGGACTTACAAAGGCTTTGGCACTAGTCGCCTTGTCCCAAAGGGGAGAAACAACATTAAAAGTAAATGAGGAGCTTTGTACCTTCCTTGTGGACATAGGTTCAACACTGTTGGCATTCAACCCTACAAGCTTGCAAAAGCCTCTTCCCTGGCGTACTCAGACTTCCCAAGTAGTAGGATTTCCAGTAAGGAGCAAATTTTAACTCATTCTTTATTCAATACCAGTTTCTTTAGGGCCAATAGGACTTCCATCCATTTTTACTAAGCGATAGTATTCCTGTAAATTCGTTAAGGCTTGATTTTCTTTCCAAATGGAAATGCCATATTCAGTTTATAGATGCAGAGGATATGTTACTCAATTTCCCTAACATTGAAAAAGAAGATAAGACTCAGATGCTCGAGATAGAAGAAACCCTTAGTTTATTACAAGGTCTTTTGCTATCAGAGGATGAGGACACCCGGCCCATAGTAAAAGAGACTCAAATTCTTAATCAAATACATCACAATTATGGACTTCCTTGTCAACAGATGTCGGCCTCGTTCTATCAGCTAAACCCATTAAAGTCCAAATAGACCCCACTAAGCCCTTACCTAATGTCATGGTTTGAATTATGTCCCCCCAAAATGTGTGTATTAATTTGGCTAGGCCATGATTCCTGGTACTGTGTGATTTTCCTGTATGTTGTAAACCTGCCTCTATGATGTTAATGAGGGAGGATGGGTGGCAGTTGTGTTAGTAAGGCAGGACCTGATCTACAAGACTAGATTGTGTCTTGAGGCAATCTCTTGAGATATAAAAGACAGAAGTGAGCAGAGAGACAGGGGGACCTCATACCATCAAGAAAGCAGTGCCAGGAGCAGAGCGCATCCTTTGGACAGGGGTCCTGCGCCAAGAAGCTCCTAGTCCGGGGGAACACTGATGAGAAGGCTAAAGGAGACAGAAAGCCTTCCCCTGGAGCTGACACCCTGAATTTGGACTTTTAGCCTACTTTACTGTAAGGAAATAAACTTCTCTTTGTTAAAACCATCCAATTGTGGTATTTCTGTTATAGCAGCACTAGATGACTAAGACACCTAATGTAGATTAAAACCCTTTAAAACTTGAAGCAAAGGAATGCTTGAAACCTGTCATCCAAGATTTTTTAGAAAAAGAATTAATTGTTCCATGTACTAACCCTTGTAATACCCTAGTGTTCCTGTCAGAAAACCTAATAACTGCAGTTGGTGATTTGTACAAGATCTGAGAGCTATTAACTGCATTGTTATCCCTCGAAACTCTGTTGTTATAAATCCACATTTGCTATGAGTTCAAATTCCACCAGATACCACATGGTTTACAGTTATTGATCTCTGTAGTGCTTTTTTCAGTATTCCAGTACGTTCAGACAGCCAATTTTTGTTTGCCTTTACATGGAATAATCACCAATATTCTTGGACAGTCATGCCCCAAGGGTTCACTGAGAGTCCCACTTTTTTTTTCTCAGATTTTACATGCTGACTTATTGCCTTTAGAGTCTGAGCATAAATCTGTGTTACTCCATTATGATGATAATCCCTTAATCTGTTCAAATACCAAGCAAGCAAACATACAGGATCTTTAAAAAATAAAACAACTTGTTTCTGTCAATTCTGACTCATAGTGACCCCAGAAGACAGTGTAGAACTGTCTCATAGGGTTTCCAAGGAGTTGCTAGTGGATTTGAACTTCTGAGCTTTTAGTTAACAGCCAAGTTCTTAACCACTATGCCACCAGGGCTCCAACATTCAGCGTAGTCTTTTGTTATTACATCATTTGACCGTTAGAAGGCGTAATGCATCTAGGGAAAAATTGCAGTTTGCCCATCCACAAGTAAAATACCTTGGTCATTTAATGTCAGCAGAAGTAATCTCAACTGACCCAAAACAAGAAGAAGGTATCTTTTCCTACTCTATACCTACAATAAAGAAACCATTAAGGGGATTTTTAGGATTGTGTGGATATTGTAAAACGTGAATACCAAATTTTTATTAGCACAGTCTCTTTATGTATATCTTAAGGGTAATGTCTCTGAACCTTTCCTACTGTCTGTGGAAGCTGTGCAAGCCATAACTAAACTAAAAGAATCTCTAAGTCACACTGTAGCTTTAAGACTCCCTAGCTATTCTTTAGATTTTTCTCTTTTCCTTTTTGAAAGACAAGGGAACGCTTAGGAGTCTTAACTCAAAAGCATTGAGACAGACAGAGACCTGCAGGGTACTACAGTATACGATTAGATCCAGTAGCCAGAGCTTATCCTTCATGTCTTCAAGTGGTTGCAGCCACTGCCAAAATTAGTAGAAACAACAGCTGATATAACAATGGGAAACAATCTAGATGTGTATGTTCCACGTGCAGTTGCTGCCACTTAAATTCTACTCTAACCCAGCGCCTTTCTTCTAGCCAACTAACTTCATGTGAAGGTCTTCTTCTAGTTACCCTCAACTTTAGATTACACAACACAGGGACTTTAAATTCAGCTCATGGATTTAACGCCTGATCCCGGTATTAATGACACTGATCATGACTGTTTTGATTTAACAGATCAACCCTTATTTACTAGAATAGATCTGCCAGAAACTCCACTCTCCAAACCTTCACTTGTGCTGTTTGTAGTTAGCTCCCACCTAAAACTTGAAGCTTCTAGTTCTAGGTATCAAGAAAGATATGCCATCACTACTGGGTGGAGGTATTAGAAAGTGGACCCTTGCCTGAGGTAACCTCGGCCCAACAAGCTGAGCTTATAGTTTTAACAAGAGCATGTAAGTTGGCAAAAGGGCAGTCAGGAAATATTTACTCTGATTCTCAATATGGATATGGAATTATTTTTTATTTCAGAATATTATGGAAACAGAGGAGATTTTTAACTTTCTCAGGACAGCCCGTAAAGAATGGTATTTTAGTGGCTGATTTTCTGGAAGCCCTCTTATTACCTTCTGAAATAGCAGTGATAAAAATACAAGCTCACCAACCCAAATGGGGCCCCTAAACAGAGGAAGTAAATGGAAATTACTGACTGACAAAGCTGCTAAAATGGCTGTTCAGACCCACATTCAGGAATATTTAGTCTCAGTAACTGAATGTCTTAGGCTGGGTTCTCTAGAGAAGCAAAACCAGTAAAGTGTATAAATATAGATATAGAGAGAGATTATATCAAGTAAACAGCTCACGCGATTGTAGAGGCTAGAATGTCCCAAGTCCATGGATCAGGGTAGAAGCCTCTCCCAAGTCACACAGCTGCACAAGCTGGCAAGCCCAAGATCAGAAGGTCAGAGAGCATGGCTCCCACTCATAGGCTGTGCAGATCGACCAATCCCAGGTTCGACAGATGAGCTGACAGCTCAAGTCCCAAGAACGGGCGATGAGACGACAGGAAGCAGCCGCAGGATCCATAGAGAGCAAAAAGCCAGAACATCTGTTTATATACAGATGTGGGCCACACCCCCAAGGAGACTCCCTTTCATCTGATCGGCTACTCACAATATATTCAATCATGGGGGTGATTACATTAAAACACGGAGAATCATGGCCCAGCCAAGTTGACACACAACCCTAACCATCACATTGAACAAAATAGGAACTCCACTCAGTTTAAGGGAGTTAGCAAAGGCTCTCCAAAAATTCAACATGGAAGAATTAGAGATATTTCTCCTCATCTTGTTAACTCTCAGTCACCATTTATAACTTCTCTATGTTTTCAAACCATAAAAAAAATCATCAGTTAGCTCCAGAAGAAGAGATACATAGTTGTGTCTCTAGAGAGTCTTATCTAGACACCATGACCCAATTATGGATGGGGCCTGGAAACAGACCATTAATACCTCAAGGTCTCCACATCACGTTATTATTAAATTGTCTATTTGAAATCAAATCTACATGGGAGGAACATCTTTATCTGGTTGCTTAGTCAAGAGGAAAGTGTGAATGTGAATTAGAACATTGTCTCTCATCAAATGATAGAATCAGTCTGAGGAATATGCTATTGTGACATCAGAAGTGGTGAGTTAAATCCTGGCTCTGCCCCTTATTAGCTGTTGGACTATGTATAGATTACCTCCCTGAACATCAATTTCTTTACCTATAGTTGTGGAGATAATAATGCTTCTATCAATGCTATTATTACAAGTGTGAGAAAATATATAGACGTGTCCAGCTAAGTTCCTGACATATAGTCTGTATTCAGTAAATTAATGTTTCCCTTATAATAGAATGAGCATTTAATTTAGGAAAAAATAAATGAGTATAAAATAATTTGAATTAGTATAGAGTCTCTGCTTTAATTTGATGGCATATACAATTGATTAACCAGCCATTGATACAGGTAATAACAAGAACTCTATTAGCAGGACAAGGAAGTCAGGACTGTAGAATTCAAATCCTGACCAGCCCATGTGGGCAACCGACTGAAGCGCCTCAAGTCTGGGTTCCTCATTTATAAACTGGGACTACTATGAGGATGTTATGAGGATTATAGAAGAGAAAGAACATGAACTATTCAGCATAGGGCTGAAGTCCACTAAGCCCTTGGTATATGGAAGACATTAACAGTAGTCATTAACTAAGTGGAACTGTTGAGAGATCTTAAATGTTTCAACTTGAGTAAATTTACTTGCTTATAAGTACAGTAAATTGATGAAAGTTCAAACTGCATGCTCTTGGCCTTCTGGCAGAACAAGTCTATCAGCATTGGAAAGTAACCCCTGAAATGTGTTCCAGATCACTGGAAGCTGACCAGTAAGTCCTGGACCAATTGACATCTTTGTGGACTGTTTCTTCCTGTGTAATAAGAGACCTGATACCTGGGACTCAGGCAGACATGGCTTTAGCAGCATTCTTGTCCGTTTTCCCATTCTTGCCTATTCTGTAATATCTCCTTGGTCTTGGGCAGACATGGCTCTAACAGCATGCTTGTCCATTTCCTACTTTTGCCTCTTTGAATATATGCTGAATAAAACCTTTATTTTTGCTTTACTAAACTTTGTGGGTTTTTTTCCTAAAAACAGTTAATGGCATAGGATTTTTGCAGCTACAAATCCAGTCAACCTCAAGAAGACCTGGACTGCGGAATATAAATTGGCAAAGAGAGGTCTTATCTTCTAGACTCAAACATTCCAACTCCATGTCCCTTTGACACCGAGTAAGTGTTCTGAGAAAATGAGACTTGCTTATTCTTTTTTGTTCTCTTTCTCATGTTTTATTAAGTTTTGTCTGGCATATTTGTTTGAAAAACCAGTTGTTTGATTAAGAAGAATCTTTCTGGACTTCCAGCAACATGGCGCTCTAGTCAGAAGCACCACGCCATCCTTCCACAGCAAAGATCCGAAAAACTAAGCCAAACAGAGAAAACAGTAATCCTGAAACCCTAAAACATCAAATGAAGAGATAAAGAACTCAGCCAAGCACCAAATGGAGTGAGAAACTGACAGAGAACGGAGAGTGAGGACAGATTCATGCAGAGGTCCTTATCAGCTGACACATGCTGATCTGCTATATAGCTAGGACTCCTATCAGAGACCAGCAAATAGGGGGTACAAGAAAGCAGCTTCACCGAGCTTCCAGAAGGAGACAGAACAACCAGTAACTGGCAATATACGCTTTCCAACCCCCCACCCTTCTTCACCTGCACTAGGCTTCCTCTGCTTCCCACGGCCACAGTCTCTTGTCCAGAAAGCACCGGCTGCTTGGATTCCACCCGCCCACACTGGCCAACTCCCTGAGTGCCATTTTTTGGCTGCCGGTGTTGCTTTTTTCTGCTTCTTTTGATTTCTTCCTTACCTCTCACCACCTCCCCCTCCTTTTGCTCAAATACCTGGCTCTGTGCACCATCTTTGCTTCTTCCTAAGGGGCTGTGGAGCTCCGTTCGAGTATGGAACTGCTTCCCAGTCTCTGCTGCCACGCTGGTGGGATCCAGGGGCTTTTTATGTTTGTTTGTTTTGAATTGTTTGTTTGTTTCTTTTTTCTTTTCTCAAGATGGGAGGCCATTCTGGCTGGGCAGTGCTACGCTGCTTGGGACCTACCCCCTCAGCTTGCTCTGACAAACAGTGGTTTTTATTTTTTTCTGTTTTTCTGGGGGGCTTTTCTTGCTCTTTTTTTTTTAAATTTGTTGTGCTTTCTTTTCTCTCTTTTCCCTGTCTATCTTTCTTCATTAATCAGTTTCTCGTCTCTCTATGCCTTCCTTCTCTTCCTGTCCCTGAATACCTGGAGCTGAATACTTCTACGCCTTCTAGCCAGGCTGTACTTCAACACCTGGGAACAACATCCCCAGACTTCATAACCGCACCACGGGTATCCCTGGGAACTTTGCTGTTCTTTTTTCATTATAATTTTTACTTATTCATTCCTTTCTGTTCTTTGTTTTTCTTCTTCCCCTTTTTGTTTTTCTTCATTTCATAGTCTCTCATCTCTCCACTCTAATGACAAGCTCCCCTAACACTCCTTTTTGGTTTTTTTTGGTATGTTTTTGGCTTCTGTTCCTCTCTCCTCTCTCCCATACCCATCTTAGCTCCATACATCACAATCTCCCCTTCCCTCCTGCCTACCTGCACTGTGTGCTTAATATCACACCACCAAGGAGCTCAGGCACAGCCTACCAGAACCTGCCCTGCACTGACTACCAACCCACCCAGGTGGCTGTAGTAAGAGCCACAAACAACTCATCCCAGCAAATCCTCTTCAGCTAGATCTTCCCTGCTGTACCATATCTGAGCAACTGACTCTGCCAATTGGAGAAGGAGGTGAAAAGTATCGTGCCAACAGATGAGCAAGTAACAAAGAATACAAAGCCCGCTTGCTCAGACATAGCCAAATAAACGAAAAGAACGAAACAAACAAATCTACACTCAATAAAAGAGAAAAATAACTACTGAATTTCCCGAAGACAGCAGACAATATCAAAACAATTACGAAGACGGGACAGGATGGTTCCAGTAGGTTACCAAAATAAAACAACAGGTGACTTTCTGGTGGAAGAAAAGACATTAGAACTACCTGATAGGGGGTTCAAATCTCTAATACTCAGAATTCCCCAAGAGATGAAGCAAAAAGCAGACAAAAATGAGGGAAAAAATAGACAAATTCATGGAAACTACAGACAAAAAAATGGAAGAATTCAGGAAATAATGCAGGAACAAAATGCCAAAATAAATTCACAACTAGAAACTATACAAAAAAAAAATTAGAAATCCAAAAGGTAAACAACAAGATTTCAGAAATGGACAGTGTCATAGAAGGGCTGAGGAGCAGATTTGAAATGGTGGAAGACAGGATCAGTGGACTTAAAGACAAACACTTGGATACAACTCTGTTTGAGGAAAACTCAGGAAAAAAAAAAACAAAGAAAAAAGAAGAGACCCTGACAGTTATGTGGGATAGAATCAAAAGCAAAACTTTTCGAGTGATCAGACTTCCAGAACGGGGAGAAAACAGAAAACACAGAGAGGATCATTGAAGAACTACTGACAGAAAACTTCCCCAGTATCATGAAAGATGAAAAGCTGGCCATCCAAGAAGCTCAATGAACCCCATATAGAAGAGATCCCAAAAGAAAATCACAAAGGCATAGCATAATCACACTTGCCAAAACCAAAGACAAGCAAAGAATCTAAGAGCAGCTCATGAAAAACAAGATGTCACAAACAAAGGAGAAACAATAACACTAAGCTCAGATTATTCAGCAGAAACCAGGCAGGCAAGAAGGCAATGGGATGACATATATAAAACCTTGATAGAAAAAAGTTGCCAGCCAAGAATAATATATCCTGCAAAACTCTCATTCAAATATGATGGTGAAATTAAGATATTTCCAGATAAAAAGAAATTAAGGGAATATGTAAAAACCAAACCAAACTTACAAGAACTATTAAGGGGAGTCCTTCGATCTGAGAACAAACAACTTCAGCTCACAGGCTGAATCTGGGACGAAAGATTCTACCTGCCAGATACCAACCTAAGAAATGAACTCTCAAGGACTAACCAAAACCAAAAGAAATACAACAGGGAATCAGAGCAGTTAATCTGTAAATGACAAAACATCAGAACAACAAAAGAGGGAATAAACGGTGTAGGCATAGAAACTTCTAATGGAGAGGAAGGCAAGGCGATAACAAGTAATAATACACTGCTTCAAACTTAGAAAGATATGGGTAAATTTCACGGTAAACACAAAGAAAGTTAACAAACATACTCATAAAAATGAAGAGGAAAAAAATAAAGTCTCAGTAAAAACAAAACCTACAAAAACAAAAGAAGTGAAAAAAAATCCACAAACAAAAGGAATTCAGACAGGAGACTAAGAAGAACAAAGAAAACGTCAGCACCACAAAAAAAAGTCCTACAAAATGACAGCAATAAACTCACACTATCATTAATTACACTCAATGTAAATGGATTCAATGCACCCATAAAGAGA
>NW_004443977.1:17845953-17847639 GCF_000243295.1 Trichechus manatus latirostris
AATGAAATAGAGAACAGAAAAACAATAGAAAGAATCAACAAAACCAAAAGTTGGTTCTTTGAAAGAATCAACAAAATTGACAAACCACTGGCAAGACTGACAAAAGAAAAACAGGAGAGGACGCAAACAACCCAAATAAGAAATGGAATGGGGGATATTACAACAGACCCAACTGAAATAAAAGGGATCATAACTGGATATTATGAAAAACTGTTCTCCAACGGATTTGAAAACCTAAAGGAAATGGATAAATTTCTAAAAACACACTATCTACTCGAACTACCACAAAGTGATGTTGAAAATCCAAACAGACCCATAACAAGAGAAGAGATTGAAAAGCTAATAAAAAAAACTCCCAACAAAAAAAAGCCCTGGCCCAGATGGCTTCACTGGAGAATTCTACAAAACATTCACAGAAGAGCTTGTACCAGTACTACTCAAGTTATTTCAGATAATAGAAAAGGAAGTAACGCTTCCGAATTCATTCTATGAAGCCAGCATAATGCTGATACCAAAACCGGGAAAAGATGCCACAAAAAAAGAAATTTACAGACCAATATCTCTCATGAATATAGATGCAAAAATTCTCAGTAAAATTCTGGCCAATAGAATTCAGCATCATATAAAAAAAAAAATACACCACAACCAAGTACGATTCATACCAGCTATGCAAGGTGGTTCAACATTAGAAAATCAATCAATGTAATCCACCACATAAATAAAACGAAAGAAAAGAATCACATGATCATCTCATTTGATGTAGAAAAGACATTCAACAAAGTCCAACACCCATTCTTGATAAAAACTCTCAATAAAATAGGTACAGAAGGGAAATTTCTCAACATAATAAAAGGCATCTATGCAAAAACCAATAGCCAACATCATTCTTAATGGAGAGAGGCTGAAAACATTCCCCTTGAGAACAGGAACAAGACAAGGATGCCCTTTATCACCACTTCTATTTAACTTTGTGGTGTAAGTTCTAGTTACGGCAATAAGGCAAGAAAAAGAAATAAAGGGCATCCAAATTGGCAATGAAGAAGTTAAACTGTCCCTGTTTACAGATGATATGATACTATACATAGAAAACCCTAAAGACTCCACGAGAAATCTTCTGGAACTAATCGAAAGATTCAGCAGAGTAGTAGGATATAAGATAAACATACAAAAATCAGTTGGATTCCATACATCAATAAAGACAATGATGAAAAGGAAATCAGGAAAACAATACCATTTATAATAGCCCCTAAAAAAATAAAATACTGAGGAATAAATCTAACCAGGGATGTCAAAGACCTATACAAAGAAAACTACAAGACACTACTGCAAGAAACCCAAAGGGATCTACATAAATGGAAAACCACCATGCTCATGGATAGGTAGACTCAGCATTGTGAAAATGACAATTCTACCCAAAGCAATTTACAAATACAATGCAATCCCAAACCAAATACCAACAACATTCTTCAAATAGATGGAAGAAATAATCATTAACTTCATATGGAAAGGGAAGAATCCCCGAATAATTAAAGTGCTGTTAAAGAAGAAGAATAAAGTTGGAGGACTCACACTACCCGACCTCAGAACCTATTATACAGCTACGGTAGTCAAAACAGCCTGGTACTGGTACAATGACATAAATTGACCAATGGAACAGAATTGAGAACCAAGATGTAAATCCATCCA
>NW_004443977.1:17849089-17864200 GCF_000243295.1 Trichechus manatus latirostris
ATCCCTTCGGTAGTAAAGTAGAATGAAGAGAACAGGATACAAGGAAAAGATTAGTCCAAAGGACTAATGGACCACAGCTACCAAGGCCTCCACCAGACAGTCCAGTACAGCTAGATGGTGCCCGGCTACCACCACTGACTGCTCTGACCCAGATCACGACAGAGGGTTCTGGACAGAGCTGGAGAAGGATGTAGAACAAAATTCTAACACACGCAAAAAAGAGGAGATTTACTGGCCTAAAAGAGACTGGAGAAACCCAGAGAGTGTGGCCCCCAGACACCCTTTTAGCTCAGTGGTTAAGTCACTCCCAAGGTTCACTCTTCAGCTGGGGATTGGATAGCCCCATAAAACAAAATGGGACTAACGAGGCACAGCAGTCTAGGGACAAGGACTAGAAGGCAGAAGGGGACAGGAAAGCTGGTGATAGGGAACCCAAGGTTGAGTAAGGACAGTGTTGACATGTAGTGGGGTTGTTAACCATTGTCATAGGGCAACATGTGTACTCTTTAACGAGAAACTATCTTATTCTGTAAACGTTCATCTAAAGTGAGAAAAAAAAAAAGAAGAATCTTTCTTAGATTTTTGTTTGATCATTTGGTTAAGAGTGACATCTAGTAACTCTTTTGGTGAACTGTAGTTTAGGTCTGGATTTGGGCATTTGAAACATTAAACAGGTAATTATATTTTCTAAGAGCTCTGGGTCACGATAAGCCACAAAATTCGGGTCTTTTTGTGACCCAGAAAATAGTGCTTTGTTTTGCCAAATTTGCAAGGGGAGGTGGCAGATCCTGACCTGTTTTGCCAAATTTGTAGGGAGAGGTGGCAGTTCCTGACCTGTTTTATGAAATTTGCAGGGAGAAGTGACAGCTTCTGACCTGTTGTATGAAATTTAAGGGAGAAGTGGTTGCTCTGTACCTGTTTTTTGATATAGTTTCTCAATACAGAATCATAATGTTAAAATTAAAATCATCAGTAGATACTTTAAAGTACTTTCCAGATTGGAAGAACTAGTATATTTAAGGTCTAAAATAAGAGACTAGATCTTTAGCCAGCAGAAAGAATTAAGTTCAAACAGAAGGAAACCAAATGCTTAAACCTTGGAGCTTAACATCTTTGATAAATGAGCCTGGATTTTCCCTCCTGCTACTGAGACACTGGTTTGGGGTTCATATTTAAACACACTATAAATTGAGTATACTAGAAGTAATTTGAAATTTCAGTGACTACTTTGGGAAAATGAGCTTTCATTTGTGTTGTCCTTTCTTTCCTTTTTGGGGAACTTTTGTTTGATTCTCAGGTTTTGTCAAAAGGGCTAATATTCCTCCATCTGAGGCTCTGGAAATTTGTAAGTTTTATCTAGAACCTGTTTCTTCCATTGAATTGAGTTGATTTTAACAAAAAATTGCTATCTACACTTTAAGAAACTAGGATCCCCATACTCTTGCTTTGTGTGGTGTTGTTCAGTGAGTTTATGTGGTCTTTCTATTTCCTTTTGTCCTGAGAGCTTCTGGTCTACAGCATTGTGTCTAAGTTTCTGTCTTATGTCAGATTGGAAGCCTTGGCTGAGAATTGCTGGTTTTGGTAAGGCTGTCTTAGAACCTCAGTTCTTTCCTCATCCAAGAAAAACCGTGTCTTATGTCTGTCTTATGATTTAGGTTTTTAACATCTACTTAGAGAAACTTTGATATAAATTGGTCTATTTGAAAACTACACTAAGATCTTTATGTTCTGTATATGTCAATCTTAAAAGCGAAAACTTTCAAAGTAGATATTATATGAAGTGTGTTTTATTTAAGGAAAAAGAATAATTTTGTCTTAAAATAAAACTATCAATTCCAGGGTATGAAAAAGGAGGCATAGGATAAGCCTAGAAAAAAATTGCTAAGACTTTTGGTATTTACTGGATAAATAAAGAGAAAGCAAAACTGCTTACCAAGAGAATAGTAAAAGGGAAAGAAATTAGTTATCTTTTGCCTTTCAAAATGCTTTGGTTAATTTAAACATATGTAAATGAATCAGAATGACCAAACCTTTTCTTCTAACATGAGTCAAAAATAGGGAGGGAGGGACAAGATCAGGCCTCCTCAGCTCTCTGAGGTCATATAGCTCCAGGAAAGCTTTTGAAACACCCCTTCCAACTAGGGTGAGACCCTTTTAAAACAAAAGATAACAAAAATTGCCACTTTGCTATAGTTATCAGAAATTTAGTTGATCCCAATCATAAGAGAACTGTTAACAAATTCTCTCTATTGTAGGAGAACTCTAAAAAGCAAAAAAATAGAAATCACAATGAGACACATCTGAAATGGCCTGGGAAAATATTTCCAACCCTAGCCAGAGACCTAAGATTATATCCATATCAATGAATTGATCAACTGAGCAGAGACTTTGTGATTTCCAAAGCCAGTTGATAAAATCTTTAAAGGCTAAAATTAGATTGGGAAAATATTGGAAATAGTAAAAGTTGAATGAAAATTTAGAATGTTTAAACAGACTTTATTTCAACTACAGTTGTTTTATAGCATACCGGCTTGAAATAATTTTCAAGATCTTTTAGGTAACTTATTAATTAAATTGAGTAAATAGATATTTGTCATAATTTAAATTTATATATTTTTGCTTTTTAATGTCACAAGAGAAAGAATATATATATTTAAGACTGCAAATGAGTGTGTTGATTTTTGCCGTTTTAAAGAGATGCAGTATAAGAGATACGCAACAAAGAAAACATTTAAAAGGTTTATTAAAAAAAATTATTTGATATGGTCAAAAGTTTTACTTGTCTGACTGAAGTTTAATGGTTTAATTTATGAGATTTTAGGAGCTTTAATTTTACATAGCATGTAAAACAAAGAATTAGGTTTCTCGCTGTTAAAATAACAAAATTTTCTTTGATTTCTGAGTTGAAGAGTTAATTTATTTGTGTAATCTGCCTCGAAGACAAAGGTTTGACCTCTCATTAGAGTAAGATTCCTGAGTCAAAAACCAAGCTGCATGGCTTTAGGAAAAAAAAAAAAAAAAGTTAAGTTTTTTACTTTTAAGATCTTTGGTTAAATAACTTAAGTATTATATCTCGGTGACCTCTAATAAACTGCTGACAACCTTGAAACTTTTTGGAAAGCCATAAAAATTTTCTTATAAAAGAAAAGTGCTAAAAGGATTTATTTAATATGTTATCAATCACATAGAACTTGTTGTCAGAATCAAGAGAATTGCCTGATTCAATTTGGGTTAAAATTTATATATTAGTGTTTCCTCTTATTTTTTGCCTAATATTAGACAATAAATTGCATACTATTATGTCATAATTTTATTAACTGCTAACCTGGTCACAACCTTATCAAAGCCAATGGCTTGATTGGGGAATTAACATAGTTTACCTATGACTTTTTTTATTACTATTCAGATATTTACAGACTTGATAATCTTGGTATATTCTTGGTATATCCTGACTATATGGTATTATGTCTCAAGATTATTATATATTATATCTGAAGCTCTTTGAAAATAAGGTTAATGATTATATTTAGAAATTTTTTTATCTTAAGTGTTTTTAACTGATTTTATTTGGCCTTTATGTTATGCTAGTAATTAATTTCTATCATGTCTTCCACAATTAAGAGTATTGTTAAATTATGGCCATATTAAGTTTTGTCACCTGCAGATGAGTTTTTACTTTGCTGATTAGCTGAAAATGTTTGACCAAAATATTTCAACGAAAAGATGGACTATATTGGACTTGCGAAAAAGACTGTGACTAGACTGAATAAAATTTACAGAACTCTTAATGGGTTTACAGAAGCTAATAAGTTCACAGACTTCTGCTGATCCAGAATCACATGGAATAGAAATTAACTACATAAGACTGAGTAAGCTGAAGGATACTGTGAGTTTTATGTGGGGATATTGTTGATGCTTTAAGGTCCTACTTTATGGATATAAGAAATCATTTTCCTTTCTCTTAAATTATCTAACTAATGGGTTTGGATATTTTAACTCTTGAATTAAAAGTTCCTGTTGGTAAACTTAGCAAAGTTGTAAATATCATAACCAAAGAAGTATCTGAAGTTCCAGCTATGATTTTACAAAATAGAACAGTATTAAATTTCCTATTAGTCTCTCAAGGAATAGTTTTGTGTCTTAATGGATGAATGTTGCCGTATTTATATTAATATGCAATTCGAGGTTTTGCAGAATGTAGTTGTTGCTGAGGCACATGAAAAGCAGTTACTGATGCTGCTTATGCATAAATAAACACCTCAAAAGATTTATTGCCTTGGTTCAAAGACCTTAGGGTTACGGTTTCATTATTTCAGACACTTGGCCTAATATTATTGTTAGTGTTTCTATTCTATCTCCTAGTTTGCTGTACGGTGCCTTGGATCTTAAAAACTAGATGGTGCTCAATTATCATTTATTGAGCATTTATGATCAAAGATTCTATAGCAAGATCATGATCCAAAGGAGGGAACCATGAAAGAGTTCTAATTCTCCTGGAATCCAGATTTCTGGCTTATGGAGGTTAGAGTAACCCACACATGCTACTGCCTTTGGGAGTCCTTTTGAATCTCGAGCTTTGAGGAAAAAACTGGTTCCTGAAGCCATTTTTGAGTCAAACAATGGCCCAGATAAACTAGTAAGGCCGTTTTGCTCTGGGCATTTTGCTTTTTTGAAGAATTCAGTCTGTTGTGGCAAACTGACTCCAAAGATTAGACTGAGAGTTATGTTTAAGGTAAACCAGTAATCAGTTTAAGCAGTCTTCAAGATAGTGTCTTATGAAATATCTGTCAATGTTTATAATTAAACTCTCACCCTCTTACTATGTAGAAATTTACATATCTTAAAGAAACCAGGTTCTCAGAAGAGATCGACCTCATGGCTCAGACTCCATTTTGTCTTAGGCTCCACTTCTGCTTATGAGAAAGTGACCCATGACTGTTAATAGACAAACCAAAGAGGGGCAGCCTGCACTCAGGAAGAACACTTAGTATGTTTTAAAGAGATTAACTGAAGATCTCCAATAGAAGAGGTCCATCCTGTATTATCTTGCTAATCATGAATTCCCTAATGGAAACTTGTTTGTCACATGTAAATTTTTCTGTATTTTCTGTTGTCTCTAGACAAACTTTGTGTGCTCCTTATGGATATAATTTTTTTATGTGGTAGATCCAACTACACTAGTTTAGATGGTCCCTTTCCAACTGATAGTGAATTTATGTGGACAATCTCTTGTTTAGATTTCTGGTGAATGCGTGGGCAATGTGCTTTGGGAATTTAAGGGTTATCTTTAGATATTCATAGTAACCATCCCAGTAAATACTGGAAAGTTACTGTTAAATTGTTACACATTGTAAAATGAAAGTTAGAATAAAACTCATTGGTCCAGCACTCAGGGTATGATTGGTAGCTTTAATTCCTACTTATGGTATAGTTGAATTGGAGAAATCTTTAAGAAAGTTATCAGTCACTGTGGGACAAATAACAGACAGAGTTGCTAATGGAATGAAAACATAACAGCAACCTCTGGCCTCATAAGCCAATGTGACATGAGATAACAGAATAGCTTTACATTTTTTATTAGTCTAAGAAAGTGTAATCTGTGCTATAGCAAATGGCTTTTGTTGCATTTGGATAAATAACACAGGAGAAGTAGAACAGAATACATAGAATTAGATAGCAAGCTACTTGGTTACGCACTGTAACATCCTTACAAATACCAGATTTATTTGATTGGTTACCATCAGAAATAAGTACATGGGCTAGATCACTACTGCAAAGGATAGTAATATTCGTAGTTTGCATCCTGGTAGTGTTAGGCATAATAAAATTTATTTTCTATTGTCTTATGCACTTAAAAGGCAAAAGAAGGCCTCGGGCTAAAATGTTGATGTACATTGAGTCTGCTCACTTCCACAATGCAATTGATGAGAACGCCGTTCTTACTTAAGATTTTGGTGAAGAACCAGTTGATATCCTGTGGAAAACCAGCACTGCGAGTTTCATGAGCCTGCATGGCCACCATCTAGGAGCTTGACTAAGTCCAGGTATCGATCATTGATGTGTTACCTCCAATCTCCAATCAAAAGGAGGGAATGATTTAGTAGATAATATCGGAGCTATTATTCCTTGTCCAAAAATGTGACCCAGCTGGAGCTGGACTCACCAGGACACATCAACTGGGCCCTGAGGTATAAAGACAATAGCTAAGACAATCTTGGAAAACATCTTTTAGGGAACCTTCCACATAAGCTAATAAAACAGCACAAAAGACTCACATACTTTCCACTCTTATCTTTTTTCTGTTAGCATTTAGTGAATAGTAAGATTTGTTGGACAAATGAAGACCCTCTAGACTGTCATTACTGAAACCTGTACCAATGATTGTTAAGAAAGACAATTCAAAATGTAGGAACACAGTTTCTAGCCAATCTGTGAAAAGGTGACGCTTTCAATGGTTTTGCCCATTTGTCATGTTAATATATATTGATGATTCTGTATGATTCCTTGGACTGGGGCAGACATGGCTCTAGCAACATTCTTGTCCATTTTCCATTCTTGCCTATTCTGTAATATTTTCTTGGACTTGGGCAGATATGGTTGTAGCTGCATGCTTGTCCTTTTTCCCACTTTTGCTTACTCTGTAATATTTCCTTGGACTCAGGCAGACATGGCTCTAACAGCATGCTTGTTGATTTCTCACTTTTGCTTCTTTGACTATACACAGAATAAAAGTTTTCTTTTTGCTTTACTAAAAAAAGAAAAAAGAGACCTGATACCTTCCTCAGTGATAAAATATACAAATCCTCCCTTCTTTTTAATCAGAAGAGAGACTACTGGGCATAAACTTAGTGATACATGCATAAAAGAAGCCAAAAACCCCTCCTTGTGTAAATTACAGGGAAAGGCATTGCTGGAAAATGTGGATCATGCATATTCATAAAGACATAAAAATGCATACTCAGTCAAGTCGGTTATTTAAAATGACTGAGAGAATTATGCACAGCATGCAGACTAAGTGACGAATATGCAAATTATACAGTATGCCTCAAATCTATCATTGAAATGCCTTGGAGGAAGAGTACCAAGACTACTTTGAAAAGATAGGAGAGAGAAATTGTGACCTTCAGTCAAAGAAGACAAAAAATATCCAGGTGTATTTTGCTGGGAAGGAAAGTAGATGTAGATGGTTTCATACATTTCAGAGCCTTTGAAACTGTACTGATGGAGTGAAGTTGATGAGACTGTCTGTTACACAGCACTGGCCTCGACATGGCAGTTCTTTACCATTGACTAATTTTCCATATCTAGTTATTCCTATGAACATCCTTCTAAAGGAAAGTAAATCTGGGAATTATTTAAAATGTAGGATAAAACAGAGGCTTAAGGAGGTAAGAAAAATAGATTGTGTGATTTCACATTCAATAAAGACTTTACAAACTTTTTTTTTTAAATCAAAGATTATAAGAAGTGGCTGCATTTTGGCAGGTTCCCTTGGTGGTGCAAATGGTTAAGCGCTAGACTACTAACCAGAAGGTTGGCAGTTCATATCCACCAAGCAACGTCTTAAAAGAAAGTCCTGATGATCTGTTTCCAAAACTCCACAGCCTTGAAAACCCACGGTTGTCATGAGTGGGAATCGATTCAATGGCAATGAACAACAATATTTATTATTTCTTGTTTTGAAATGGCTTCTAAATATTTTTAGTATAAAAGATGCATGAAATGTGGAAATGCAGAATTTTAAAATAATTTGGTAACAGACACACTCATCATTCAACTTGCACCAATTCCAGCAGTGTCAGATTACCCAGTAAGCAAGGTAAGAAAGTGCTTACGGCATTACCAAAACAGGGGCACCAGCTGTCGAAAGCAAAGACCTATAGATGCCAAGCAAGCAGGACACATTTATAGTCACATTAAATTGAAGTTACATAGTGGATAGTTAACATGTATGCATGTATATGTAGGTATGTATGTATGTATATATTAACTCACATATCCTGATTGAATGAGTAAACAGAGGAGGGGGCACCACAGTTTATCAGTGCTTAGCACACTAACGTGCATTAATCTGGCCTTGGACTCCATTCTACACTCAACAAAAAATGTGATAAAAGACACACTCATATTGAATTTGTACTGACTCTTCACTAAACAACCAGTGGTTCTCAGGATAAAAAAGATTAAACTAGTTTGTGTCCAGTCGGTTCCAACTCTTGGCGACCCATGTGTGTCAGAGTACAAGTGTGCTCCATAGGTTACGGACATGCCTCTGGGTGGATCTGAACCTCCAGCTGTTGGGTTAGTAGCCAAACACATTACCCTTTGCACCACTTGGGAACTTCAAGTTCTCAGAACAGGAGATACCTATTCATAATTTCAGTTTCTAAGGGGAAGCTCTCACCCTGTGTATAAAGTAGATTTTTGGCTGTTTTCCTTCATCTGATTTCTCACAGCTCTCATTTAGAGAATACCTATTTTTTTTTTTTTTCTGTTCTTTCTCCATCTCTCAGTTTTCTTCTCTTACATTTTTTCTATTTTGTTTATCTCAAAAGCTCTGTTGTCTCTATTTCACTAAAGAGTCTCCACAAAAATACCAGCCAGACTTTCCAGGAAATAGAATGAGTCAATTTCTGGGTTAATTTGGAGCATTTCACATACTCTGAGGGAAGCAAAAGTATTAACACAATTTCAATCTCCATTTTACTGAAATGGCAGATACCAAATGTAGAAACAAAATGAGTGGATGCTAGAATAAATACTAGACTTTAAACGGTTTTACAGTGTGTAAGAGGTTCATATTGGCAAAGTTATTAGTTCTAGTCAATATTTTAAATTCTCAAAGAGAATAATTTGTAAATAAAATTCCAGTGTATTTTATGTATCATTGCAGTTTTTAAAGTGATTTCTTTTAAAATATCATAATAATAATAAAGTTTATAAAAGTATATTCACACTCCTGTAAATAAAACATTACAGTAAGAATGAAAATTTTAAAAAAGCTCTGTTTTATGATCAATATGAATTAAATGGCAAATATGTAAGCTATTGCCATTTAGTATGTGTTTATTACTGAATAGGTCATACCTGTACATATGATGTATGCTGCCTGGCCTTAAAAACAAACTGGCAGTATCTCTCCGAAGTGCTGTGTGTACTGCTGACCATCACTGGCTCTTTCTTATACTCTGTGACATTAACTAGCTGCTTTGCACACAAACCTCCCTCCCTGCAACACTCTCAAATGGTTCTAAATGTCTATGTGCTTTCTGAGTTTTAGATTTCCTGAATGCTGATAAAGTGAGCTAACTCCTATAAATGGCTTAAAATGGAGTCTGGCACAATTTAAAATTTTTATTAATCAAAAAAAATCTATTATCATCCTTGATACCCAAATGCCTTCCTCCCTTAATATTTTGCAGAGGTATGATTTTTATTTGGATTATTCTACAGTTAGGCCTTTAGATTTCATTTCTTAGCCTCTTTTAATATTTTGTTTCCATTAAAAGAAACATGAAAAGGAAACAGTATAAAATAAACTTCCATTATTATTTTCAACATTCAGTCCTAATTATAAAACAATATTATGACATGATGTCATTCCTAAAATAAAATATAAGTTCATATGCGTATGTAATTTTACTTTAGTAGATGCATAGAAAAAATTCTATAAAAAGAATAGACACCAGATTGTTAACAATGATTATATCTAGAGTTGAGATTCCAGTAAACCAGTTGACCAGTTACCATCCAGCTGATTCCAACTCATGACAGCTCCATCTATTTTAAAGTAGAAATGTACTCCATAGAATTTTCTAGGCTATGACCTTTCAGAAGGATATCACCTGACCTTTTCTGAGGCACCTCTGAGTGTGTTCGAACTGACAACCTTTGGGTTAGCAGCAGTGTGCTTAACCTTTCACCACCAGGTTTCATGTAATAATGCAGAGATTATTGGGAAGAACTGAAAATGCTTTCTATCGTGCCCATAGCCACTTATCCCACCCTATTGCTCATTAAGGCTCATTCCCCACCTGCTTCCATTTAACTGTCACCTCTCCTGGCTTATAACACTCAGACTTGTCATTTTGATCCAAATCCTGCTACTGTCTCAAAGGACTCTCTATTTGAAAGTGGTCTGCGATGTTGATCCTTGATGTTTCTCCATGGACTCAGTTCATTCCTTTGGCTCTCAGACTTCTCTAACTCTGCTCCCTAGCTCCAGTCTCATGAAGAACCAATCCAGTCTACAGGGAACAGTTTGTCTGGCAATGTGGGTAAATTCTCTGGAAGAAGATGGGTCAAAACAGGATACTCTGCGGTATTAATACTTTATGTAAATACATAAAGCCTGGAGAATGTCTGGCACGATCTAAAAACACTACTTCTTGACCAAACCAAAGCACAATCTAGGCCTGGTGATGTGATTTAGATGACAGAAATGAAATCATATAAGTATGAAAGAACAAATGGCCATGACTGGTATTGTTTTTGGACATCTAGATCATATACAAATGCCATCAACAAGCATTAGAGCTAAAGGCAAAGGGAAAGATATAAACATAATGTGAGGACTTCATCGTTAGTGACGACAGGGTTGGATCAAGAAGAGGCCGTGAAGTAGCAGGAGGTCTCCAAAGATGATAAAATCTGTTTCAGTCTGGGAAGTTTTCCCCCACCAACAGCTGACCAGGACAAAAGGAAAGTTTGTTGACAATTTTTTCTCCCTCCTTAAACCCACCTCAAAGTAGACACAGCACTGGGCAAAGGTCAAGACACAATAACAAAGAAAAATCTTACCACTTGGCACTTTGAGAAAATTCAAGGTCAGGTCACAAACAATCAGGAAGTATTTGTGGTGAGGAAGTCTTTTGCATCTATCTTTTCTAAACCTTTCCTATGTCACATCTTAGAATTTAATGAGACTGATGCACATTATGTGGGGCAGTGGTGGTTCAGTGGTAGTATTCTCCCTTCCATGTGGGAGAGCCAGGTTTAATTGCAGGCCAGTGTCCCACAAGCTCCTCCACTTATCTGTCAGTGGAGATATGCTTGCTGCTATGATGCTAAATATGTCTCAGCAGAGCATTCAGACTAAGATGGACTAGGAAGGAAAGCCGGGCAATCTACTTCTGAAAATCAGTTCCTCTGAATCTCAAAAGTCTGAATTACTTATAACATGGACACTACCCCATGAAAATCAACCACGAAAACCCTGTGGATCACAATGGTCTGAACATCAATAACACAATCACTATCCTCAGGGTAATGTGCATATGAACAGTCAAAATTCCATTCAGTTTCAGGATTCACAAGGAACTCCTGATGCCCTGGATGCTAGTTAACAACCTTTGGAGTAGATATGAACTCCTTTTCAGAAAATTAAAGCCCAGTGGGAAAATATTCTTTCACATTTACCATGTACAAACAAAAAATTGTGAATACAGAATTTAAAAAGGGCACAGGGACATGTTGGCCTTTAATATTGCCTTATTAGATTAAGGGATGAGGAGTTCTTGGAAACAATCATTGCTCTAGTTTGTAAATTTCCTAGCCAATGGAAATAATAATGATGGTCAAAGTAAAAATAGCTATTATTGATTGCATACCTACAATATGCCAAACCTCAGGGACAAAAATGTGTTTATTTTTTAAGTATTTATGGAAAATTTCAGTTTTCATTTTGAATAATTGAATACAGAGAGAAGAATCCTGGGCATCCCCAGCAACCCTACTGACGCTGCCTCCCTCACCTCCACTCTGGTCCAGTCTCCACCCTTGGGACCTGGACCTCTCCAGAGATGGCTGCCCAATGCTTCAAGAAGGTGGAGCTGAATATTTCCTGTGACAGTCTTCCGGATACAGATGTAAGGTCAAAGTCAGACCTTTTACATGTGTTATTTTTTAATACAAGTGGTCAACAATGGTATGATGTTGAACACACAGAGAGGATTGAGAATTACTTGAGTCTCAAATTTGAATCCAAATTTTTTACTGATTACTACTTTGAAGAGGTTCAGAAATTGAAATTTGGGATTTATGACATTGACAACAAAACTATTGAGCTAAGTGATGACGACTTCTTAGGAGAGTTTGAATTTAACCTGGGATAGATGGTTTCCAATAAGACGCTAACTCGACCACTGGTGCTTAAAAATAGCAGACCTGCAGAAAAAGGTACCATTATGATTTGAACTGAAGAAATAAACGGTAACAGAGTGGTGTTGTTTGAAATGGAAGCAAGAAAACTGGATAATAAAGATCTATTTGGAAAGTCAGACCCATATCTGGAATTCCACAGACTTCTGGTGAAAACTGTCTAATGGTTCATCAAACAGAGGTTATTAAAAACAACTTGAATCCTGTTTCGAGGTATCTTAAAATCTCTCTTAACTCCCCGTGCTATGGAGATATGGACAAAACCATTACGGTAGAGTGATTATGACAATGATGGGTCACATGATCTCAATGGTACATTTCATAGTACCATGACAAAACTGAAAGAAACCTCCAGAAGCTCACCTGTTGAATTTGAATGCATAAATGAGAAAAAGAGGCAAAAGAAGAAAAGCTACAAAAATTCAGGTGTTGTCAGTGTGAAACAGTGTGAGATTACAGTGGAATGCACATTCCTTGACTATATCATGGGAGGATGTCGGCTGAATTTTATTTGTGAGTGGACTTCACTGGCTCCAATGGTGATCCAGGGTCTCCTGATTCCCTTCATTACATCAGCCCAAATGGTGTTAATGAGTATGTGACTGCTGTCTGGTCTGTGGAACTGGTCATTCAAGATTATGATGCTGATAAGATGTTCCAGCTTTTGGTTTTGGTGCTCAGATACCTTCTCAGTGGCAGGTATCACATGAATTTCCAAAGAACTTTAATCCATCCAATCCCTACTGCAATGGAATCCAAGGTATTGTAGAGGCATATCAGACCTGACTTCCTCAGATAAAATTCTACAGACCAACTAATTTTTCTCCAATCATAAATCATGTGGCCAGGTTTGCTGCTGCAGCCACTCAACAGCAGACAGCTTCTCAATATTTTGTGCTCTTGATCATTACTGATGGTGTGATCACAGACCTTGATGAAAGCGATAAGTTAATGCTGCCAAGCTGCCCAAGACCACCCATTATTGGAGTTGGAGGTGCTGACTTTAGTGCCGTGGAGTTTCTGGATGGTGATCGTGGAAGTGTCCAGTCCCTGTCAGGTGAGGCAGCCATCAGAGATATTGTTCAGTGTGTGCCTTTCAGACAGTTCCAGAATGCTCCGAAAGAAGCACTTGCTCAGTGTGTTTTGGCAGAGATTCCCCAGCAGGTTGTGAGCCACTTAAATACGTACAAACTTCTTCCTTCTAAAAACCCAGCTATGAAATAAAAGTTGTATGGCCACCTCAGCCAAATTCCTTTGTGCCACATAGAGCAGTGGATCGTTCTCTCACCTTAAATCATGAATCTGTCATGTTGTGTACTTTCTACCCCCAACATTTATGATGTAAACCTAGTTCTGTAAGGGTTATATCTGTTCAAAGCATTCTTTTTATACTTCAGGGAAAGTGCCAAGTTAATAGTTGCCCAATAAATTCAGTGATTGCTGTTGATCTGTAATAATTACATTTAGGCTCTTTGGATTAGAAAGTGTGGGGATAGCTGATTTTGTTGTTTACTTTCATTTGATGAAAATGCTGTTCTTGAATGTTTATCAATAGAAAGAAATAATAAAACATTGTTAAAGATGCTATATTTGCAAGTTGTACTTTTTTTTTTTGCTTTGGGCAGTGTATATTTTGCAAGTCAGTGTCCACATCTGATTAAGAAAGCTTCTTAAATGAGATGATATTGAATGTGTTCTTAACTCGCATCCAGTGCTTTTTAATGGTGGAAAAAACAACTTCACTCACTCTTGAATTTTGCTGCAGAATAGAAACTGCATGGTTTGTAAAACAGCATACTTTACATAGGACCTCATGCAAATACTGATTGTGAGAAGAGAGGTCATATATTCGATCTGTAAAATACAATCAACAAGTAAAAAGAACCTGATGAAAGTAAGCCATTTTCATTTGGCTTTCTAGATCTTTTATTTTCATTGTGAAAATCTCCAAACATGGTCAGATTTGGACTTTCGTTTCATTGATTGTATGTGACACTCAGGATTCTGTAGATACTAGGATGATTTGTCCCAGATTCTATATCATTAGCTTATTTTAAAGGGTTTTTTTTTAAAATGGTTAGGACTGCTTTGTACAGGAACGGTGAGGAACAAACACATAATAGGAAATTCATTTCCTTCTAACTAATGAAAGACTTTACTTATAAAAAGAGACAGTTACATGTATTTTGTGTAGAGAATCATCTAGACATTTTCTCCCTTTTTAAAACAGCATGCTTAAACTCATGATACTGGTTATCTATTAATCGAAATCGCATTTTACATTTTAATAATGTGTTACCTCCTAAGCCTACAATGCATTGTATTAAGCATGAAATCTGCTGTAACTGTAATCTGTTGCAACATTAAAAAACAAACCAAAAAAAAATTTGCAACTGCTACATTAGGATATACTGGATTTTTGTATACCTTTTTTAGAGATAAATTTTTTCCCTTGGCTTTTACCTTTTAGAGCATATTGCTTAAAGACCATTAAATTTTCAAAATAGATGCAGTAATATTTATTGAAGACCTGTGTGCCAAGTATTATCTATATACAAATGTTGGCCAATCATCTTTATAATTCAACAATAAAAATTGTGTGTTGGCAAAAAAAAAAAAAAGACATCAAAATGACAGCACTGAACTCATATCTATCAATAATTAAGCTGAATGTAAATGTACTAAATGCACCAATAAAGAGAAAGAGAGTGGCAGATTGGATAAAAAAAAGATCCGTCTATATGCTGCCTACAAGAGACACACCTTAGACTTAAAGACACAAACAAACTAAAACTCAAAGAATGGAAAAAAATATATCAAGCAAACAACACTCAAAACAGAGCAGAAGTGACAATATTAATTTCTGACAAAATAGATTTTAAAATAAAATCCCCCACAAAGGATAAGGAAGGACTCTAGATAATGATTAAACAGTCAATACACCAGGAGGAC
>NW_004443977.1:17864326-17866103 GCF_000243295.1 Trichechus manatus latirostris
CTCCACAATAGTAGTAGGAGACTTCAACACACCACTTTTGGTGAAGGACAGAACAGCCAGAAAGAAGCTCAACAAAGACATGAAAGAGCTAAATGCTACAATCAAACAACTTGATCTCATAGACATATACCGAACCCTGCACACAACAGCAGCCAAGTATACTTTCTTTACCAACCCACATGGAACATTCTCCAGAATAGACCACATATTAGGCCACAAAGCAAGCCTTATAACAAAATCCAAAGCACCAAAATATTATAAAGCATCTTTTCTGACCATAAAGTCATAAAAGTAGAAATCTACAACAGAAAAAGCCAGGAAAAAAAAAATCAAACTCATGGAAACTGAACAACACCTTGCTCAAAAGCTACTGGCTTATGGAAAAAATTAAGAATGGACTAAAGAAATTCATAGAATTAAATAAGAATGAAAACACATCCTACCAGAACTTTTGGGACACAGCAAAAGCAGTACTCAGAGGTCAGTTTATAGTAATACCTGGACATATTCAAAAAGAAAAAAGGACCATAATCAAAACATTAACCCTACAACTGGAACAAGTAGAAAGAGAGCAGCAAAAGAAGCCCACAGGCACCAGAGGGAAGGAAATAATAAGAATTAGAGCAGAATTAAATGAAATAGAGAATAGAAAAACAATTGAAAGAGTTAACAAAACCAAAATCTAGCTCTTTGAAAAGATAAACAAAATTGATAAACCACTGGCCAAAGTGACAAAAGAAAAACAGCAGAGGAAGCAAATAACCCAAATAAGAAATGAGATGGGTGATATCACAACAGACCCAACTGAAATTGAAAGAATTATAACAGAATACTACGAGAAATTGTACTCTAACAAATTTGAAAACCTAGAGGAAATGGACAAATTTCTAGAAACTCGCTACCTACCTAAACTAACACAAACAGAGGTAGAACAACTAGATAAACCCATAACAAAAGAAGAGGTTGAAAAGGTAATTTAAAAACTCTCAACAAAAAAAAAGCCCTAGCCCAAATGGCTTCACTGTAGAATTCTACAAAACTTTCAGAGAGGAGTGACCACCACTACTACTAAATGTATTTCAGAGCATAGAAAAGAATGGAATACTCCCAAACTCATTCTATGAAGCCAGCATAACCCTGATACCAAAACCAGGTAAATACGCCACAAAAAAAGAAAATTACACACCAATATCCCTCATGAACATTGACACAAAAATCCTCAACAAAATTCTAGCCAATAGAGTTCAGCAACATATTAAAAAAATTAATCATGATCAAGTGGGATTTATACCAGGTATGCAGGGATGGTTCAACATTAGAAAAACAATTAATGTAATCCATCACATAAATAAAACAAAAGAAAAGAACCACATGATCTTATCAATCAATGCAGAAAGGCTTTTGACAAAGTCCAACACACATTCATGATGAAAACTCTCAACAAAAGAGGAATAGAAGGGAAATTCCTCAACATAGTTAAGGGCATTTGTACAAAGCCAACAACCAACATCACCCTAAATGGAGAGACTTTGAAAGCATTCCTCTTGAGAACGGGAACCAGACAAGGATACCATTTAAGACCACTCTTATTCAACATTGTGTTGGAGGTCCTAGCCAGAGCAATTAGGCTAGAAAAAGAAATAAAGGCATCCAAACTGGTAGGAAAGAAGTCAAAGCATCTCTATTTGCAGATGATATGATCTTATACACAGAAAACCCCAAAGAATCCACAAGAAAACTACTGGAACTAATAGAAGATTTCAGCAAAGTTTCTGGA
>NW_004443977.1:17866721-17933043 GCF_000243295.1 Trichechus manatus latirostris
ATATCTATCTGCAAAAAACTGAAACAAGACCCATACCTCACACCATGCACAAAAACTAACTCAAAATGGATCAAAGACTTAAATATAAAATCTAAAATGATAAAGATCGCGGAAGAAAAAAATAGGAACAACGCTAGGAGCCCTAATACGTGGCATAAACACAACACGAACCATAAGTAACAATGCACAAGCACCAGAAGAGAGACTAGATAACAGGCAGCTCCTAAAAATCAATCACTTATACTAATCAAAAGACTTCACCGAAAGAGTCAAAAGACAACCTACAGACTGGGAAAAAATTTTTGGCTATGACAAATCTGATCAGAATCTAATCTCTAAAATCTATAAGATACTGCAAAACCTCAACAACAAAAAGACAAATAACCCAATTAAAAAGTGGGCAAAAGATATGAACAGGCACTTCACCAAAGAAGATATTCAGGCGGCTAACATACATATGAAAAAATACTCACAATCATTAGCCATTAGAGAAACACAGATCAAAACTACAATGAGATATTATCTCACCCCAATAAGTCTAGCATTTATCCAAAAAAACAGAAAATAATAAATGCTGGAGAGGTTGTGGAGAGACTGGAACATTTATACACTGTTGGTGGGAATGTAAAATGGTACAACCACTTTGGAAATCAATTTGATGCTTCCTTAAAAAGCTAGAAACAGAAGTACCATATGATCCAGGTATGTAGTCTAGAATATATAGTCTAGAGAAATAAGAATATAGTCTTGGAATATAGTCTAGAGAATATAGTCTAGAGAAATAAGAGCCATCACTCGAATAGATAAATGCACACCCATATTCATTGCAGCACTGTTCACAGTAGCACAAAGATGGAAACAACCTAGTTGCTCATCAACGGAGGAATGGATAAACAAATTATGGTATATCCACACAATGGAATACTACACAACAATAAAGAACAACAATGAAGCTGTGAAACATAACAAAACATAACATGGAGGAAGCTGGAGGTCATTATGCTGAGTGAATTTAGTCAGTCACAGAAGGACGAATATTGTTTAAGACCACTACTATAAGAACTCAGGAAAAGGTTTAAACACAGAAGAAAACATTCTTTGATGGTTAGCGAGGTGGGGAGGGAGGATGAGGGTTATTTACTAACTAGATAGTAGATAAGAATTATCTTAGGTGAAGGGAAGGACAGCACACACTACAGGGGAAGTCAGCACAATGGAACTAAATCAAAGCTAAGAAGTTTCCTGAATACAATCAAACACTTTGAGGGACAGAGTAGCAGGGGTAGGGGTCTAGGAACCATACTTTCAGAGGACATCTAGTTCAATTGTCATAACAAAGCTTATTAAGATAATGTTCTGCATCGTACTTTGGTGAGTGGAGTCCGGGGCCTTAAAAGCTTGCAAGCAGCCATCTAATATGCATCAATTTGTCCCAACCACCTGGAGTAAAGCAGAAAGAAGAATACCAAAGACACAAGGAAATTATTAGCCCAAGAGACAGAAAGGGCCACATAAACCAGAGACTTCATCAGCCTGAGACCAGAAGAAATAGGTGGTGCCCGGCTACCACCAATGACTTCCCTTACAGGGAACACAACAGAGAATCCCAGATGTAGCAGGAGAAAGGAGGGGTGCAGAACTCAAATTCTAGTAAGAAGACCAGACTTAATGGTCTTACTGAGACTGGAGGAACCCCGGAAAGTATGGCCCTTGGATTCTCTATCAGCCCAGAACTGAAACAATTTCTGAGGCCAACTCTTCAGACAGGGATTGGACTGGACTGTGGGACATAAAGTGATACTCTTGAGGATTGTGCCTCTTAGCTCAAGTAGATACAAGAGACTAAATCAGCAGCTTCTTTCTGGAGGTTATATGGGAAAACAGAGAGGGTTAGGAGCTAGCTGAATGGACATGGAGAATCAGGTGTGGAAAGGAGGAGTGTGCTGTCACAGTATGAGGAGAGCAATTAGAGTCACATAACAATGTATGTATAAATTTTTGTATGGGAAAAAATAAAAAAATTGTGTGTTGGAGAGGCAGAGCCAATATGACGCTATAGATAGAAGTAACACCGTCCCTCCACAGCAAAGACCCAAAAAACTGAGTAAAACAGGGACAAACGTCAATCCTGGAACCCTAAGTATCAAATGAAGAGATAAAGAACTCAATCAAGCACCAAATGGAATAGGAAACTGACAGAACAGAGAGCAAGAAGAGTTATGAGCAGAGGTCCCCTATCAGCTAACAGCACAGATCTACCATCTTGGTCTCCTGTAAGAGATCAGTGGACAGGGAGTATGGGAAAGCAGTTTCACAGATCTCCAAGCAGGAGACAGAGCACCTTGTAACCAGCAAGACACTCTTTCCCAAACCCCACCCTGCCTCCCCCTACTCAACCTTCACGGCTTCCTGGCCAGCCAATCTTCGGCTTCCCAGTGGGTCGATTCCTGGCTTCCCAGAGGGCTGATTCCCTGATTCTCAGCAGGCCAATTTGCTGCTTCCCAGCTGGCCGATTCTCGGCTTCCCAGAGGGCTGATTCCCTGATTCTCAGCAGGCCAATTTGCTGCTTCCCAGCTGGCCGATTCTCGGCTTCCCAGAGGGCTGATTCCCTGATTCTCAGCAGGCCAATTTGCTGCTTCCCAGCTGGCCGATTCTCGGCATCCCAATGGGCTGATTCCTGGCTTCCTGGCCTGCTGATTCCTGGTTTCCCGGTGGACCAATTCCTGGCTTCCTGGAGGGCAGATTCACTGTTTTCCAGCTGGCTGATCTGCCACTTCCCAGTGAGCCACAACCACAGCATGACAGGTGCTGGTTCCGTGCCACATGGATTCACCCTGCCCACACCAGCCGGCTTTTTCACTGCCATTTCTTTGTTGCTGGCGTTGCTTTTTTTGTCCCCTTTTGGTTTCTTCCCTGCCGCTCACCTCCTCCCCCTCCTTTCTTAGAACACCTGACTCTCTGTGCCAGGCAGGCTGTGAAGCATCGCTTAGCTGGGGAACTGCTCCCTGGTCTGCATGGCCACATTGGTGGGATCCCTGGGGGCTTTTTTAATTTCTTTTTGTTTGTTTGTTTTCTCTTTTTTCCTTATTTTTTTTCATTTCTCGATTTCTCGTCTCTTTCTACTTCTTTTCCTGTCCCCTGAATACCTGGCACTGTGTATCATCTCCACCCATTCTAGCCGGGCTGCACTGTGTGGCTTGGAAGCCCCTTCCCCGGCCACCACAGCCATGCCAGTGTGATCCTGGAGGCAATATTTTTTTTAATTTTTATTTATTTATTTACTTTTTTATTTTCTTCATTTCTCAGTTTCTTGTCTCTCCACTCCAATGGAAAGCTCCTTCAGTAATTTATTTTTGTTCCTGTTTCTCTCTTGTGTCTTTCTTCTTTTCCATACTCAACCTAGCTCCACACAACACAACCGCCCCCTGCCCCTCCCTCCTGCATATCTGCATCATGTGCTGAACATTGCACTCCCAAGCAGCACAGGCACTATGACCTACTCTAACCTGCCCTGCACTGACTACCAGCTCACCTTGTCTGCCCCAGTATGTGCCACAAACAACTCAGCCCAACCCCTCCCTTTCAGCTGGACCTGCCCCCTTGCACGATAGCTAAGTGACTGGCCTTGCCCTTGGACAAGGAGGTGAAAAATATTAGGTTCACAGATGACAGAACAACAAAAGACACACAGCCCACCTGCTCAGACATAACCAAATAAGAAAAAGCAGGGCGAAACAAATCTACTGTCAGTAAATGAAGAAAATAGCTACAGAATGTCCCAAAGACAGCAGACAATATCAAAACACACACACACACACACACACACACACACACACACACAAAGGACAGGATGTTTCCAGTAGGCATCCAAAATAAAACACCAGATGACTTTCCAGTAGAAGAAAAGGCACTAGAACTACCAGATAGGGAATTCACATCTCTAACATTTAGAGCTATCCAAGAGTTGAAGCAAAAACAGATAAAAATTAGGAAAAAATAGACAAATTCATGGAAAAGGCAGACAAATTAATGGAAAATACAGACAAAAAAATGGACGAATTCAGGAAAATAATACAGGAACAAAATTCCAAAATAAATTCACAACTAGAAATCATACAAAAATAACAATTAGAAATCCAAAAGATAAACAACAAGATTTCAGAAACGGACAGTGTCATAGAAGGGCTGAGGAGCAGGTTTGAAATGATGGAAAACAGGATCAGCAAAATTGCAGACAAACACTTGGATACAACTCTGTTTAAGGAAAAATCAGAAAAAAGAATGAAGAGACCCTGAGAATTATGTGGGATAAAATCAAAAGCAAACGTTTGGGAGTGATCAGACTTCCAGAACAGGGGGAGAAAACGGAAAACACAGAGAGGATCATTGAAGAATTGCCAACAGAAAACTTCCTTAATCCCATGAAAGATGAAAAGTTGACCATCCAAGAAGCTCAACAAACCTCATATAGGATAGACTACAAAATAAAATCACAAAGGCATATCATAATCACACTCCTTCAGGCAGTCCATGGTATATTCAATATTCTTTACCAACACCACAATTCAAGGGTGTCAATTCTGCTTTGGTCTTCCTTATTCACTCTTCAGCTTTCACATGCATATGATGTGATTGAAAATACCATAGCTTGGGTCAGGTGCACCTTAGTCTTTAAGGTGATGTCTTTGCTTTTCAACACTTTAAGGAGGTCTTTTGCAGCAGATTTGCCCAGTGCAATGCATCTTTTGATTTCTTGACTACTGCTTCCGTGGGTGTTGATTGCGGATCCAAGTAAAATGAAATCCTTGACAACTTTAATCTTGTCTCTGTTTATTATGATGTTGCTTATTGATCCAGTTGTGATGATTTTTGTTTTCTTTATGTTGAGGTGTAATCCATACTGAAGACTGTGGTCTCTGATCTTCATCAGTAAATGCTTCAAGTCCTCTTCACTTTCAGCAAGCAAGGTTGTGTCATCTGCATAATGTAGGTTGTTAATGAGTCTTCCACCAATCCTGATACCCCCGTTCTTCTTCATATAGATTATTTGCTCAGCATACAGATTGAATAGGTATGGTTAAAGAATGTAACCCTGATGCACACCTTTCCTGTCTTTAAACCACGCAGTGTCCCCTTGTTCTCTCGGAACAACTGCCTCTTGATCTGTGTACAGGTTCCTCATGAGCACAATTAAGTGTTCTGCAATTCCCATTCTTTGCAATGTTATCCATATGATCCACGCAGTCGAATGCCTTAGCATAGTCAATAAAACACAGGTAAACATCTTTCTGGTATTCTCTGCTTTCAGCCAGGATCCATCTGACATCAGCATTGATATCCCTGGTTCCATGTCCTATTCTGAATCCGGCCTGAATTTCTGGCAGTTCTCAGTCAACAGACTGCTGCAGCCACTTTTGAATGATTTTCAGCAAATTTCACTTGCATTTTGTTGGATGGCCTTGGGAATAGGCATAAATATGGATCTCTTCCAGTCAGTTGGCCAGGTAGCTTCTTCCAAATTTCTTGGCATACATGAGTGAGCACTTCTAGCACTGCTTCCGTTTGTTGAAACATCTCAATTGATATTGCATCAATTCCTGGAGCCTTGCTTTTTGCCAGTGCTTTCAGCTCAGCTTGGACTTCTTCCTTCAGTACCATAGGCTCCTGATCAGATGCTACCTCTTGAAATGGTTGAACATCAACCAATTCTTTTTGGTATAATAACTCTGTGTACTCCTTCCATCTTCTTTTGGTGCTTCCTGCTTCGTTTAATATTTTCCCCGTAGAATCCTTCACTATTGCAACTCGAGGCTTGAATTTTTTCTTCAATTCTTTCACCTTGAGAAATGCCAAGCATGTTCTTCCCTTTTGGTTTTCTAGCTCCAGCTCTTTGCACATGTCATTATAATACTCTGTCTTCTCCAGCTGCCGTTTTAAATCCTCTTCAATTCTTTAACTTCATCATTTCTTCCTTTTGCTTTAGCTACTCGATGTTCAAGAACAAGTTTTAGAGTCTCTTCTGACATCCATTTTTGTCTTTTTTTTCTTTCCTGTCTTTTTAATGACATCTTGCTTTCTTCATGTATGATGTCCTTGATGTCATTCCACAACTCGTCTGGTATTCAGTCATTAGTGTTCAATGCATCAAATCTATTCCTGAGAAGGTCTCAAAATTCAGGTGGGATATACTCAAGGTCGTACTTTGGCTCTTGTGGCCTTGTTCTAATTTTCTTCGGTTTCAACTTGAACTTGCATATGAGCAATTGATGGTCTGTTCCGCAGTTGGCCCCTGGCCTTGTTCTGACTGATAATATTGAGCTTTTCCATTGTCTCTTTCCACAGATACAGTCGATTTGATTCCTGTGTATTCCAACTGGCAAGGTCGATGTGTATAGTCACCGTTTATGTTGGTGAAAAAAGGTATTTGCAATGAAGAAGTCATTGGTCTTGCAAAATTCTATCATGTAGTCTCCAGCATCATTTCTATCACCAAGGCCACATTTTCCAACTACTGATTCTTCTTCTTTGTTTCCAACTTTCACATTCCAATCACCTGTAATTATCAGTACATCCTGATCCTTTCATTCTTTTTTGGTTAGGAGAAATTCTAATGCTTCTGAAAATTTTCCAATACACTAACTTTGTGAAAAATAGACATTACGTCTTTTCAACTCAAGATCACCCAGTAGGGAGATTTGCAAATTGGTCTTATAGTCATCCAGATGCTTTATATGCATATTTTGGAATTCGTGGCCTGACACTAACAGAAGCAAGTGGAAATTGTAAAGTACATCCTGCTCTGAATGTAAGCACATGGACTTCTGAAAGCCTTTGAGATCTCCATGGGATTTGGAAAACCAAGGACTCTAAACAATGTTCAGAGAATGTTCACATTAGATTGGGGCGATGTGTGGGATTTGTAGCATAAATGTAGGCCAAGTTTAAAAGTCACTGATAACCAAGTGTGCTTTTCTTTCTTCTTTTTTTGGATTTTTAGTGTATTTTTTTATTTTATCATGCTGTAAGTGAAAGTTTACAGCTCAAATTAATGTCTCACACAAGAATTTATACACATATTGTTTTGTTACATTAGTTGCAATTCGCACAATGTGACAGCACATTCCTTTTTTCCACCCTGGGTTCCCTGTGTCCATTTGGCCAGTCCCTGTCCCTTCCTGACTTCTCAACCTGCTTTTGAACAGAAGCTGCCCCTTTGTCTCTTATATCTGATTGAACTAAGAAGTACATTCCTCAGGTGTTTTTGTTTGTTTGTTTGTTTGTTTGTTTGTTTTGTTTGTTTGTTTTTTTAATAGCCCTGTCTAATCTTTGTCTGAAGAGTGAGCTTTGGGAATAGTTTCAGTTCTGGGTTAACAGTGCATCCGAAGATCATAGTTTTGGAGTTCCTCCAGTCTCTATGAGACCATCAAGTCTGGTCTTTTTAAGTGAATTTAAGTTCCGCTCCACAGTTCTCTAATGTTCTGTCCAGGACTCTGTGTGTGTGTGTGTGTGTGTGTGTGTGTGTTTAATTGTACTTTAGATGAAGGTTTAGGGAACAAACTAGCTTCTCATTAAACAGTTTTTGTGACATTGGTTAACAACTCCACGATATGTCAACACTCTCCCCTTCTCGACTGTGGGTTCTCTATTACCAGCTTTCCTATCCCCTTCTACCTTCTAGTCCTTGTCCCTGGGCTATTGTGTCCCTTTAGTCGTGTTTTGCTTTATGGGCCTGTCTAATCTTTGATCAAAAGGTAAGCCTCAAGAGTGACCTCATTACTGAGCTAAAAAGGTGTCGGGGGCTATACTTTCAGCGTTTCTTCAGTCTCTGTCAGGCCAGTAACTCTGGTCTTGTTTTGTGAGTTAGAATTTTGTTCTACATTTTTCTCCAGCTCTGTCCAGGGCCCTCCATTGTGATCCCTGTTAGAGTAGTCATCGTGATAGCTGGGCACCATCTAGTTGTGCTGGACTCAGACTGGTAGAGGCTGTGGTATTTGTCATCTGTTAGTCCTTTGGACTAACCATTCCCTTGTGTCTTTATTTTTCTTCATTCTCCCTTTCTCTCAACGAGGTGAGATCAGCGGAGTACTTTAGATGGCTGCTCACAAGCTTTTAAGATCAGAGATGCTACTCACCAAAGTAGAATGTAGAACATTTTCTTTATAAACTACATTATGCCAATTGAGCTAGATGTTCCCTGAGACCATGGTCTGTTGGGAACTCTTTGTTGTGTTCCCTGTCAGGGCAGTCATTTGTGGTAGCTGGGTACCATTTAGTTCTTTTGGTCTCAGGCTGGTGGAGTCCCTGGTTCATGTGGTCTTTTAGTCTTTTGGGCCAATATTTAGCTTATTTATTCGGTTTTCTTCATTCTCCTTTGCTCCAAGTGGGACGGGACCAATTGATGTATCTTAGAAGGCTGCTAGCAAGCTTTTAAGACACCAGATTCCACTCACCAAAGTGGGATGTAGAACATTTTCTTTATAAACTTTGTTATGCCAGTTAACCTAGATGTCACCTGAAACTATGGTTCCCAGGCCCCAGTCCTACCTACTCTGTCCCTCAAAGTGTTCGGGTGTTCAGGACACTTCTAGTTATTGCTTTGGTCCAGTTGTGCTGACTTTCCCTGTATTGTGCATTGTCCTTCCCTTCACCGAAGCTGATACTTGTCTACTATCTAGTTAGTGATTTCCCCTCCGTCTCCATCCCACATTCATAACCATCAAAGACTGCTTTTTTCTGTGTTTAATCCTTTTCTTGAGTTCTTATTATAGTGGTCTCATACAATATTTGTCCTTTTGTGACAGACTTATTTCACTTAATATAATCCCCTCCAGATTCATCTATGTTATAAGATGTTTTGAGATTCATCATAGTTCTTTATCATTGCATAGTATTCCATTGTGCGCATGTACCTTAATTTCTTTATCCATTTATCTTTTGATGGGCATTTAGGTTGTTCCCATCTTTTTCTATTGTGAATAGGACTGCAATGAACATGGGTATGCATATGTTTATTCATGTGACAGCTCTTATTTCTCTCGGGTATATTCCTTGGAGTGGGATTGTTGGATCATAGGGTATTTCTATTCCTAGCTTTTCAAGGAAACATCAAATCATTTTCCAAAGTGGTTGTACCATTTTACAATCCCACCAGAAATTCATAAGAATTCCAGTCTCTCCACAACCTCTCCAACATTTATTATTTTGTGTTTTGTGGATTAGTGCCAGCCTTGTTGGGGTGAGATGTTATCTCATTGTAGTTTTGATTTTCATTTCTCTAATGGCCAATGATCGTATTTCCTCATGTATCTGTTAACCACCAGAATATCTTCTTTGGTGAAGTGTCTGTTCATATTCTTTGCCCATTTTTTAACTGGATTATATGTCTTTTTCTTGAGGTGTTGCAGTATCTTGTAGATTTTAGAAATTAGACCCTTATGCGATATGTCGTGGACAAATTTTTTCCCCTGTCTGTAGGTTCTTTTTACTCTTTTGGTGAAGTCTTTTGATGAGCATAAGGGTTCGATTTTTAGGAGCTCCTAGTTATCTAGTTTCTCTTCTGCTGTTTGTGCATTGTTAGTTATGGTTTGTATACTATTTATACCATGTATCAGAGCCCCTAACATTATCCTTATGTTTTCTTCCATAATCTTTATAGTTTTAGATTTTATATTTAGGTTTTTGATCCATTTTGAGTTAGTTTTTGTGTATGGTGTGAGGTATGAGTCTTGTTTCATTTTTTTACAGATGGATGTCCAGTTTTGCCAGCACCATTAGTTAAAGAGACTGTCTTTTCCTCATTTACCAGACTTTGGGCCTTTCTCAAATATCAGCTGCTCATAGATGGAAGGATTTACGTCTGGATTCTCTATTCTATTCTGTTCCATTAGTCTATGTGTCTGTTGTTGTACCAATAGCAGCCTGTTTTGAGTACCATGGCACTATAATAGATTCTAAAATCAGGTATTGTGAGGCCTTCCAATTTGTTGTTCTTCTCTGGTAATACTTTACTTATCAGGGACCTCTTCCTTTTCCATATGAAGTTGTTGATTTGTTTCTCCATCTTGTTAAAAAATGCCATTGGAATTTGTATCAGGATTGCATTATATCTGTAGCTTGCTTTGGGTAGAATTGAAATTTTCAAAATATTGAGTCTTCCTATCCATGAGCATGGTGTTTTTCCACTTATGTAGGTTTCTTTTGGTTTCTTGCAGTCGTGTTTTGTAGTTTTCTTTGTATAGGTCTTTTAAGTTTCTGGTTAGATTTATTCCTAAGTACTTTATCTTTTTGGAGGCTATCGTAAATGGTATTGATTTAGTGATTTCATTCCTGAAGTTCTCTTGGTTGATATAGAGGAATCCAACTGATTTTTATATGTTTGTCTTGTATCCTGATACTTTTAAGGCACTAGAAATCTTATATTAGTTCCAGTGTTTTTATTGTGAATTCATTGGGTTTTTCTGTGTATAAGATCATATCATCTGCACATAGGGATAATTTTATTTCTTCCTTATCAATTTAGATGTCTTTTATTTTTTTTTCTTGCCTTATTGCTCTGGCTAGAACCTCCAGCACAATGTTGAATAAGAGTGGTGATAAACTACATCCTATCTGGTTCTTGTTCTCAAAGGGAATGCTGTCTGTATCTCTATATTTAGAATGGTGTTGTCTGCTGGCTCTGTATAAACACCCTTTATTATGTCCAGGAATTTCCTTTCTATTCCTATTTTGCTGAGAGTTTTTATCAAGAATGGGTGTTGGACTTCGTCAAATGCCTTTTTTGCATCAGTTGATAAGATCACGTTTCTTTTCTTTTTTTATTTATCTGGTGGATTACATTGATTAATTTTCTAATGTTGAATCGTCGTTGCATACCTGATATGAATCCTATGTGGTCATGATAAATTATTTTTTTGATATGTTGTTGAATTCTATTGGCTAGAATGTTGTTGAGTATTTTTGTGTCTGTGTTCATGAGGGATATTGGTGTGTAATTTTCTTTTTTTGTGGTATCTTTACATGGTTTTGGTATCAGGGTTATGCTAGCTTCATAGAATGAGTTTGGGAGTATTCCTTTCTTTTCTATGCTCTGAAATACCTTTAGCAGTACTGGTGTTAACTCTTCTCTGAAAGTTTGGTAGTTCTTCAGTGAAGCCATCCAAGCCAGGGCTTTTTTGTTGTTGTTGTTGGAAGCTTTTTTATTACCTCTTCAATCTCTTCTTTTGTTATGAGTTTATTTAATATCTCTGCCTTGGTTCATGGTAGTTTAGGTAGGTAATGTGTTTCTAATAATTTGTTCATTTCCTCTAGGTTATCAAATTTGTTGGAGTATCGTTTTTCATAGTATTCTGTTATGATCCTTTTTATTTCAGTTGAGTCTGTTATGATATCACCCACCTCATTTCCTATTCAGGTTATTTGCTTCCTCTCCTGTTTTTCTTTTGTCAGTTTGGCCAGTGGTGTGTCGATTTTGTTGACCTTTGCAAAGAATCAACTTTTGCTCCGGTTGATTCTTTCAATTGTTTTTCTATTCCATATTTCATTTATTTCTACTCTTTTTTATGATTTCCTTTCCTCTGGTGCCTGTGGCCTTCTTTTACTGTTCTCTTTCTACTTGTTCAAGTTGTTCAGTTAATGTTTTGATTTTTGCCCTTTATTCTTTTTGGATGCGTGCATTTATTGCTATAAATTGACCTCTAAGCACTGCCTCTGCTCTCTCCCAAAGGTTCTGGTAAGTTGTGTTTTCTTTCTCATTTGATTTTATGAATTTCTTTATTCTGTTCTTGATTTCTTCTATAACCCAGTAGTTTTTAAGCAAGATGTTGTTCAGTTTGCATGTATTTGATGATTTTTCCTCACTGTTTCTGTTATTAATTTCTACTTTTATGGCATAATGATCAGAAAAGATGCTTTATAATATTTTGATGTTTTGGATTCTCTTAAGTCTTGCTTTGTGACGTAAAATGTGATCTATTCTGGAGAATATTCCGTGTGCATTGGAAAAGAATGTATACTTGGCTGCTGTTGGGTGGAGTGTTCTGTATATGTCTATGAGGTCAAGTTGATTGATTGTAGCATTTAGATCTTCTGTATCTTTATTGATTTTCTTTCTGGTTGTTCTGTCGTTCACCTAGAGGTGTGTGTTGAAATCTCCTATTGTTATTGTGGAGTTGTCTATCTCTCTTTTCAATGCCGTTAGAGTTTGTTTTACATATTTTGGTGCCCTGTCATTGAGTGTGTATATATTTATTATGGTTATATCCTCCTGGGTATTGACTCTTTAATCATTATATAATGTCTTTCTTTGTCATTTTTGGTGGATTTTGCTTTAAAGTCTATTTTGACAGAGATTAATATTGCCACTGTGCTCTTTTGTTGTAGTTGTTTGTTTGATTTTTTTTTCCATAATTTGAATTTTTGTTTGTGTCTTTGAGTTTAAGGTATGTCTCTTGTAGGCAGCATATTGACAGATTGTGTTGTTTTATCCACTCTACCACTCTCTGTTTCTTTACTTAGGCCATTTCTATTCAGTGTTAATTATTGATATGTATGACTTTAGTGCTGTCATTTTAATTTTTTATTTTGTGGTATTGACAGTTTCTTTGTTCCAGTTAATTTTCTATGCTAAGCCATTTTTTTTTATGTATTTTCTTTTCATCTTTTTCATTATTGTTGATTTTGTGTTTGCTGATTCCGTATGTTTTTCTTCTTTTTTATTTTGATGGGTAGGTTTGTTATCTTCCTTTATGGTTACCTTAAAATTTACCTTTATTTTTCTAATTTAAACTGATCTTTTATTTCTTGATATCGCCCTAACTTCCTCTCCATATGGAAGTTCTATGACTACACTATTCATTCCCTCTTTTTTGTTTTGATATTGTCATCATTTACATATTGATGTCTCTGGTTCCCTATTTTCAGTCTTTTACTTGTTTTTGTGAATTCCCTATCTGGGTTGATAACTAGTTGATCTGTCCTGTGTTCTAGTCTTGGACTGTTGTCTGATATTGTTGGTTCTTTATGCAGAGGACTACGTTTAATATTTCTTGTAGTTTTGGCTTGGTTTTTACGAATTCCCTTAACTTCTGTTTATCTGGAAATGACCTAATTTCACCACTGTATTTAAGAGCTAGCTTTGCTGGATATATAACTCTTGGCTGGTAATTTTTTTCTTTCAAGGCCTTATATATGTCATTTAATTGCCTTCTTGCCTGCATGGTTTCTTCTGAGTAGTCAGAGCTTAGTCTTATTGGTTCTCCTTTGTAGATGACTTTTCATTTATTCCTAGCTGCTCTCAAGATTCTCTCTGTCTTTGGTTTTGGCAAGTTTGATTATGATATGTATTGATGACTTTCTTTTGGAATCTACTCTGTATGGGTTTCGTTGAGTTTCTTAGAGAGATATCTTCTCATCTTCAATATCATGATATCAGGGAAGTTTTCTGCCTGCAAATCTTCAACATTTCTCTGTGTATTTTCTGTTATTCCCCCCATTCTGATATTGCAATCACTTGTAGGGTTTTTCCTCATGATAGTGTCCCGCATAATTCTTAGGCTTTCTTCATTTTTTTTAAATTATTATTTATTTTTCCTCAAATAAATTGGTGTCAAGGAATTTACCTTCAATCTACTAATTTTGACTTCCATTGTCACAGTTCTGTTCCTATGAACATCCATTGAGTTGTCTAATTCTGAAATTTTATTGTTAATCTTTTGGATTTCTAGTTGCTCTGTGTGTTTTCTATCAGCCTGTTAATTTTGTTGTTTTATTCTTATATTGTTTCCTGAATTCCTCTATTGCTTTGTCTGTGTGTTCCTTGGCTTGGTCTGAGTTTTGAATGATCTTCTTCCTAATATCTTGGAGAGCTTTGTATGTTAGTCTTTTGAAATCTTTCTCAGGTAGTTCCCTTACCTTATCTTTCTCTGGAAGGTTTCCTGGTTCTTTATTTTGATCTCTTGCTAAAGCTGTCTTGACCTGCTTCTTTGTATGATTTAACATTGACTGTTGTCTCCAAGCCATCAATAAGTTATTGTATTTATTATATGTTTGCTTACTGTGTCCTTACTTTTTGTTTTGTTTTGTTTTGATATGCCCAAGTAGGCTGGGTGTGTGAACTACTTTGTTGCTGTCTTTGAAGCTCTTAAGTCCTGTCTGTAGGTGGTCAGAGCAACTACTATGTGTTTGAGCCCAGGAGTCTGTTCATTTTTCTTGTGGGGGTGTGGCACTGATGTCCAGGTCATTAGTCACTGAGTGTGTGGTGTAGACTCTCACCTATAGTCCTAGATGGGCAGCGCTGTATAGGGGTGTTTGGGGCTGGCACAGGTTTCTGGCCACAGTAGTGGGTTATGTGTGGAGCAAGGTGGGGCTGATGGCTGCCCCCAGGTGTCTGGGTGGAGGGTATGTGCCTGTACCCTAGAGTGTATAGTGGGAGGGTATTGCAGCCAGTCCTTGGGCTACCGATACTGTTGGCTGGAGGGACTAGGAGGTTCCACTTAGTCTCAGACCCATGTCGTGGGTGGCTAGATGGAATGGGTCATACCTTCAACCCTCAGTCCACTGGTGTGGGTGAGCGAGGCCTCTGCTTAGGAGGCAGGATGGTGTCAAATGTCACAAATCTGCAGCTCCTCCTTGGCAGCTGCAGTTGAAAATGGGCTTCGAGTGTATGCCCTGCTTGTTTTGCTAATGAGGGCATGCAGTGTTGAATCAGCCCACACAGGTCTAGGCAGGAGTGGAGGACTGTGCAAGTCTGTGGATCCCTTATGCCAGTGACTGGGCAAAGTGGCCGAGAGACTGGTATGGGAGTAGAGATCCCTAAGTTCTCAGCGTAGGGGGGTTGGCATTTTTTAATACTATGGGACTGGTGTCAAAGCAGAGTGGGGTGGGGGTGAGTGAGGAGAAGGAAGCACTTCTGTGCTGTGGAACTCTGAGAGGGGGAGGAGTTATTTTGCCCCCACACAGTAGGTTAGACCCTTGCACTTAACTTCCACTGGGCTCCACTTCTACTGGGCTCCAGAGGTGTATGCTGACTTACAGCCACCCAGCCACAGCTGACAAGGTGAGACTTGTCCCCAAATGCTGTTGGTCACCTCAGCCCATGCATGCTGGCCAATTTAGCCAGTAGGGCACTGGCAACCTCATGACTGGCACTTCTCTGTTGCTTTTGAATTGCCTCTCCTTCCCCCTGACACTCACTCACTCAGACTCTTCAACTTTGCCTTTGATGATCAGGGCTCCTAGATTTTCGTATATAATCAATTCACTTGTTTTTTTTGGATCTTTGTTGTAAGAGGGATGACAGGAAGCATCTGCTATTCCATCTTGACCCCACCTTAGCGGTATGCTCTTTTTTAAATATGTGGAGTCACACAATCAAATATCTTGCTGATGTCACTTTGTGACAGTAATTGATAATCTTAAAGTGAACACTTAGCGATTATTTTAGTTTGATGATTGCTGATGATAGAAGACTGCTTGAAGAATTAAGTATCTGGGATTATTTTTTGAGAAGACATAACCCATAAATTTTATAATGAATTATTTTGTCTAATTTGTAAGTGAAGTGTGCCTATTAAACTTGTGTGGCCTATATAAATAAATTTAATGACTTCATAGTAAGAATAAATAAGCTTAACTAACACAATAGTTTTGTAAATGGAGATTGTTTAAATAAAATTCTATTATATAATAAAGTCATCTTAACTGAGAGAGAAGTAATTTAACTGTATGTGATTGTAAAGGGAAAGCTCTGCCCTGTGCTGGGCTGAATACTAGGTATGTTTGATTTTAATCTCAAATTATTAGTTTTTTTTTTTTTCCCTAGGGAGAAAATAATCTTTTATATACTAAAGGAAAGATTAGTGTTTTATTTTTTCAAAATATGTGATATTATAAATTATATTTGTACTTTTATACCTAAGTTATTTTGACCCGCTTGAATTTTTATTTACTTTTGTTGTACCTAGTTGAAGTGAGTTAGCTGCTGTAATTTGAAACTAATAGTTTTGTAATGTTCTCAATTTAAGTAAGTAAAAATGTACATAAAAAAATAGTACCACTCAAGTAAATTGAATGATGTACCTCTATTAAAAAAAAAAAAAAAAGTCCTTCCATTAAAATAAAACGAAGTTAAATCTTACATACAGGAATTAGATTTTTGATCTGCTTTGATACATTCTTTCAGGAGGTTTAACATTTGAGAAATAAAATGGAAGCCAGATGTTGAGTTCTGTTGCACTAATCACTCAGAGAAATCTATCGCTTTAACCATTGTTTTAGGATCTGGAAGATTTTTTCTCGCGCTTGAATTAGTTCAGATGAATCAACATTCGTTGCTTTGTACATATCTGAACAGTGTGCTTCACCTAAAAAGAAAAAGAGAAATATCAGAATACCTACATACCAAATATCCAAAGACCAGAAGTCCTTCACCTAGGCTGTACATTAGAATGACCTGGAACCCGGTTCAAACAAACCAAAGCCTGAGCCCCATCCTTCAGCGGTTCTGATTTAATTAGTCTGTGGTGGAGCTAGGTACCAGTAATTTTCAAAAGCTAGTTAAAAGGTGATTAAAATGTGTAGCTATAATTAAGAATGAGGATTAGTTTTCTACTATAATGGGTTTTGAATCAAAGAAGTAAGCTTTGTAGATTAAGTGTGGGTAAACATGATATTTATTAAAGTGAGTTACTGTTGATGCCTAAGCAATTCCTATGTGATACAAATTAATGAACATTTCAGCCAATGATTAAGGCAGTAGGTTTAAAGAATAATATTTTTAGCTTACTTTTTGTTCAATCCAAGTGTGATATAACTTAAATTCCATTTTAGGAGGTTATATTGTATGAATCTCAGTGTCATTTTAGAAGGTTTTCCCAGCAGTATACTAGAGTCACACTGTACCAGCTCCAAGAGCTGATTGTTCAATTTTCAGAAATTCTACAAGCTAGCTGTTAAACTGTGAGCAGCTTGAAATTGGCCATGATGGGAATATTTACACCATGGAAATCAGCAGATGTTACAAATCAGGGGGTTTCTTTTGCTTTGTTTGTTTTATTTTGTTTTTCTTATGGAGAGTGGAATAATAAATATATTACATATAAGAATAAGATTAAATGGATGAAATTTTATGGGGATGTAAATGCTTGTAAACACCTTAACTTTATAGACGTGGAACCTATGCCTCAGAGAGTTTAAGTGAATTGTCAAGAAAATTGCTAGTGGAACTAAGGATTGAACCCAGTTCACCACTGTGGAGGTCACACTCTGGTTTAAATAGTAAATACTGTCAAATGTAAGTTCAGTGTTTTCCAAATAAGCATCCAACCAAACCAAAAATCAAAGAAAAAAGAAATAAACAAAAACAATTGCCATAGAGTTGTTTTTGACTTATAGTGACCCCATAAGTTTCAGAGTAAAACTGTGCTACAAAGTGTTTCAATGACTGTGACCTTTGGAAGTAGGTTGCTATGACTTTCTTCCAAGGTACCACCAACCTTTCAGTGAGTAGCCAAGCACTTTACTATTTGTGCCTCCCAGGGACTCCAAGCATCCATCCACATGAAATTTTTTTAGGGGTACCATGTAATTGCTGTTACCAACAAAACCCGTAGTAGTTAAGTTGATTCTGACTCATAGCAACCCTTTAGGACACAGAATAAATGTCCCACTCTAAGGTTTCCAAGAAGATTTCTAAGGCTAACCGAAAAGGCCAGCAGTTCAAATCCACCAGCCACTCCTGGGAAACCCTATGAGGCAGTTCTACTCTGTCCTATAAGGTTGATTTGAGTCGGAATCGACTAGACGGCAACAGGATGGTTTAATCCTTACAGAAGCAGACTGCCACATCTTTCTCCCAAGACGCAACTGGTGGGTACGAATGCAGACCTTTCTCTTAGCAGCCATGGGTTTAACTATTGCTCCAGCAGGGCTCAGTATCTGTTGCTGAGAAGCTAAAATTTTGTAATAACTATGGTAAATCCAGACTATGGAGTACTATTCATGCATTAAAAAGAATGAGAAAGACTTCTATGTAATGAGATGGCAAGATTTTCAGTGTATATTGATAAGAAAAACAAGCAAAGTGTATAACAATATATACAATATGTTAGCTTTTTTTGTGAAAAGAAAAATAAGAATATGCATCATTATATTGGCAAAAAGAGAAATACTGGAAAGATGAACAAGAAACTAATAAAGATGTCTTCCTAACAGGTTAGGAGGGAAACAGTAGGAAGTGTAAGACTTCTTTTTGTGAGAAAGAAGCGAAGTCCCTGACAAATGACAGATAATGACAAACGACGGTGTTCCCTATAACCATAAACATTTTCACAGAATTTCAACATTAGATGAAGTCACACTATGACCATTATGAGACCAGGCACAAAGAACACCACTCTGTAATCATGTCTGAACATAGACAAAAATAAGTATACTCTGCAACCACAAGGCGTCTCTTGGTGGTGCAAACTGTTAAATGCTCTGGTACTGAAAGGTTGGTAGTTCAAATCCAACCAGAGCCATCTTGGAAAAAAGCCCTGGCAATCTATTTTCAGAAGATCACAGCCATCGAAAACCCTGTGGAGCACAGTTCTTCTCTGTAACACATGGTGTCACCATGAGTCGGAGTCAGAACTGGTCATTATTATGCAATTACAAAAGTAACGTAATATCCTTCTCTCCTGGCTAACACGAGAAACTTCTGCTTTTCTACCGTAACATCTCTAGCCCCACTTTCCTCAATCTGCCTCCTAAATAAAAATTACTAAGATTCTCAAACACTGAATTCTCCCCACAGTGTTACAGTATTTAATTTTGGCCAATGACCAAATGTGAACATCCCAAATTGTAAAATAATAGCCTGACACATACTGAAATGATGAATATCCAAGAATACATAATTAAATTCATAAAAGTAAAAGCGGGTTATTATGCCAACTTGATTTTATTGTTATCTAATATAATGAGCCATAAAATTGTATTTTCAATTGGCATGAAGAACTAATTAAATGCAAGACCAGCTAGGAATGGTGTAAGAAAGAGATGGGGAAATGGAGGTGAAGTGGAAAAGGCATATCTATCTACAAAAATTGGCTCAGTGCTTGAAATTGTTCTCTACTTAGAGAGTAAGTAGTCTTTTCTTCAGCCAATATAAACAACCTAAAAATAAGACTTTGACTTCCTTGCCAAGTTCTTTTCATTTTATAATTGGGTGTGTAGCATTTTCCATTCAGCACACAGTCTTTGAATATCAACCATGTATTAGTCACCAAGTATTCAAAGATAAATAAAGAGCTTGTCCAAGCTATCAAAGAGTTTGCTTCCAAGATAGTGAATCCTAAACTTCTCCTTCACTTTTTAAATTCTGTTTAGACATTTCTCATCCTGAAAACCTCTCCGGACAGTTGTTTGATCAATGTCTGTCTCTCATTTATGACTAGTAGCCCCTGGGGGGTAGGGACTATTTGCACCCTTACACCCTTAGTGCCCAGCACAACATGTGACACAAGTAGACCCTCCATAAACATTTTTGAAAGAATGAATCTGAACAGTCCTTCTTCCTAATTTCCATGAAAGAGAAGTATTTGCAATGGTTTTTTCAGGTTTTTGAGGTCTTTCTGAAAGCTTAAGAACTTATATCTCCAAACAACTTGGGAGACATGTTGCACAATGGTTAAAGAACACACCTTCCAGTGAGACTCCTTATTCTTGAGTTCTGATTCAACTACTTATTACACTGTGAGTCTTAGGCCAGTTGCTTAACCTCTGTATGACTGCCTAGGTGGTTCAAATGGTTAACATGCTCGGTTGACATTTGAAAGTTTGGAGTTTTGAGTCACCCAAAGGTTCAGAAGAAATGTCTGGCAATATACTTAAAAAAAAAAAAAATAAGCCACTGAAACCCTATGGAGCATATGAGTTCACCATAAGTTGAGGCCCACTGGACGGCAACTGGTATACTGTTTTTATGGTGAGTTTCCTGATTTGTAAAGTGAGAAATGTGATAGCTACTACCCTTGGTTGAAAGAAGGATTTAACGAAATTACACATGTAAAATGTGAACCTGCGTTATTCAGCACTGCAGCCATCATGAGCCTCATGTGGCTATGGAGCACTTTAAATATGGCTCATCCAAACTGAGATGTGCTTTAAATAAAATATGCACTGGAATTTGAATACTTATGAAAAAAGTTAATGCAAACATCATATTAACAACCCTCTAATATTAATTGCGTGTTAAAATGAGAATATTATGAATATATTGGGTCAAATAAAATATATTCTTAAAGTTAACTTCACTTGTTTGTGTATGTGTACTAGAAAATTTAAAATTATACATGTGATTCAAACATATAGGTAACATTATACTACTAAGGGATAGTACTGGAATAAATCTGTATGCTGAGCAAATAATCTGAGATGCTGGGCTGTATGAAAAGAACGCAGCACCAGGATTGGAGGAAGACACATTAACAACTTGCAATATGCAGATGACACAGCCTTGCTTGCTGAAAACGAAGACTTGAAGCACTTACTGATGATGATCAAAGACCGTACCCTTTAGCATGGATTGCACAGCAGCATAAAGAAAACAAAAATCCTTACAACTGGACCTATAAGTAACATCGTGGTAAATGGAGAAAAGATTGAAGTTGTCAAGGATTTCATTTTACTTGAATCCACAATCAATGCCCATGGAAGCAGCATGACATATTGCATTAGGCAAATCTGCTACAAAAGAACTCTTTAAAGTGTTGAAAAGAAAGATGTTACTTTGAGGACTAAAGTGTGCCTGACCCATGCTATGATATTTTCAAATGCCTCATATGCATGAGAAAGCTGGACAATGAATATGGAAGACGGAAGACTTGATGCCTTTGAATTATGGTGTTGTTGAAGAATACTGAATATACCATGGAGTGCCAAAAGAATGAACAAATCTGTCTTGGAAGACGTACAGCCAGAGTCCTCCTCGGAACTGAGGATGGCGAGACTTCATCTCACTTACTTTGGACGCATTATCAGGAGGAACGAGTCCCTGGAGAAGGATATCATGCTTGGTAAGGAAGAGGGTCAGCAAAAAAGAGGAATATCCTAAATGAGATGAATTGGCACAGTGGCTGCAACAATGGGCTCAAGTATAGCAAAAATTATGAGGATGGTGCATGACTGGGCAGTGTTTCATTCGATTGTACACAGGATCACTATGAGTCAGAACTGACTCAAAGGTACCTAACAACAAGGGGCAAAAATAAAATTACCAATTTAAAAATAAGTAGCATAATTTAGTGTTAGACACTTATTCAGAAGTAGGATACAAAAGACTGGTGTTTAGGTAGTAAAATAATTCTACCCATAAAAAAGTTGTATAGTGTTCTTAGTCTACTATGGATACCTATCCCAAGTCATTTGACTCTTTTTCTCAGTTACCATTCAGTGAGCAATTGCTATTTTTCAGGCTCTATGTTAAGTATTTTACATTTAGCATCTTATTGAATAATATAGTCCTAGAGTTTATAAATCCCCCAACTATCTATCAGTTTGTCATATTGTGGTGGCTTGCGTGTTGCTATGACACTGGAAACTATGCCACCAATATTTCAAATACCAGCAGGGTCACTCATGGTGGACAAGTTTCAACAGAACTTCCAGACTAAGAAGACAAAGAAAGGCCTGCTGATCTAATTCTGATAGGTAGCCAGTGAAAACCTTATGGATCATAACAAAGTATTGCTGGATATAGGTCTGGAAGATGAACCCCCTAAGTTGAAATGCAGCAATGGACTCAAGCATATCTGCTATTATGAGCGTGGAGACCCAGCAGCATTTCGTTCTTTTGTACATGGAGTTACCATGATTGTAGCCTACTCAATGGCAACTAAACTAACAGCAAAGTTTGTGAATAATATATATAATGTGTAATATGTAATATAGTTTATTTAGAGCCAACTTCAGAATTCTTATTATGGCAATATACATTATGCACTTGAATATGAGAGAAATGGAAGTGAAAGCAAGTGTGCAGGACTTGTATGTGCCCATATCACAGCTATAATGAGCACGCCTGACCTTGATTATGTCCATGGGACTGTGACTCAGAGATGAACATTATCTGATCCATATTGATGGAAAAAGGGCAAGAATCTCTTCCGGAGAGAGATCAGAAAACTAGAAAATTCTCTAAAGCCTCACATTTACTGGAAGCATCCTGACCCTTTAAACCTTAAAGCTACCTGCCCTGAAGCTGTAAAATAGGAACTTCCTTAAATCATATTTCTTCTCTTTTTCTTAAAGTGTTGAATAAAATCTCTCCATCCAGATGTTTGATAATTTAATTAAATCAATCTCTAAAGACTTGTAATTTCCCATTTAAAAAAAAAAAAAAACTGTTGCCATCGAGTTGATTCCGACTGATAGTGACCCTATACGACACAGTAGAATTGCCCCATAGGGATACCAAGGAGTGCTGGTGAATTCGAACTGCTGACCTTTTGGTTAACAGTCATAGCTTTTTGTTCTTAACAAGAACAAAGTGTCAGTCTTGTCCCTGGTGGATTAACATTTATGCTGTATATTCTTTGCAAAGATAAGAAGGGCACGAAATTGTCTTTGCACTGAATTTGTAGTCTCTGAGCCAAAACGTGCAACTGAAAGCTCTGGACAAGGCATTAACCTTCCCCAGCAAGAATTTTTGCTATGATGTCATCTCTGGAAGATACCATAATTATAGTATCTTCTTCTGTTTTCATTAGAAAACCAAAGTGACCACTTCCTCCTTCTTATAAGATGGTCTTTTGGACAAAAATTGATTGCTATTATCACATACATTATCATATACACAAAGACACACTATGAGAGTGATAGGACTTGGGTTAACTGGAGTGAGAGTAGATGAGAGATACTGTCTTTTGCATTGTTACAGGAGAAGATACAGAGAAGTTCAAGGTCTAGGTAGCATGAATTTGAGAGTGTTCTTGATTTGGGTTGGATAGTTTTAAGAATATATTTCCAACAGAGGAACTCTCAAACTCCTGCCACTAAGATTACAAATCTGCTGTGTTTTCCCTCATCCTTAACTTTTTTGTTTCTGTTACAGCAGAGCCAGCTGTGAAGGCCAGTTGTTCATGTTCTACTTCTCACAGTTGAGGTATCTATGCTTGCTGTTTCTGCTTCTTCAACTCCTCCATCTCAGTGTACTTTACCCTTACTTCTACTGGCTCATTCAGAATAACACTCAATGAGAGAGGCCCAGGTCACTAAATTCAATCCCTATTTTGCTTTTCTTATACTACTTGAAAATTCAATAACATTCCACCCAACTGACTCCCACCGTCTTGAAGTATGCTCTTCCATGTTGACACAACACTTTTTTGGCTTTCCATCAACCTCTCTGCACACTTGAGTCTCCTTTTCTAGACTTTTATTGTTGGAATAACTCATGGCCCACCCCTAGGCTCCACTTCTTTCCTTGCATATTTTTCAATGTGAAATCACTCATCTACCACTTGTCTGTCATTTTGTTGTACTGGATGTACCAGGGTGGCTTGTGTGTTGCTATGATGCTGGAACTATGCCAGTTATGATTTAAAGCAAAAAAAAATACAAAAACCATTGCCATCGAGTCGATTCTGAGTTATGATCAAAGTATGTTCATATTTCATGTTTGCAGGGCAGGGAGTTATAAGGTTTAAAGGGTCAATGATGCTTCCAGGAAATGTCAGTAGTCCCATTACATGCCTTAAATGTTGTCATAGATCAGATATCTCTTCTAAGCCTAGACAAGTGATATATACAATTGCCTACTCTATTTTTCTGCTCAAAAATCTCATGAGCACCTCAAACTAAAAGCGTTAACAACTGGGTTCCTAATCTCTCTGTATGCCCTTCTGTCTACTCCAACCTAAGTCTTAGCCTTCCTGATCTTTCCAAGTGTATGGCGTCTCAGGGATTGGTTTCACCATCTACACAGCTAGATATGTAGCAACCTTAGTGCTTCATTTTGTACTCATTCTTTCCTCATCTCCTATATCCACTCACCAATTTCTAAAGATCAGCAACCCAGCTGCACTCATGCAAATTTTTTTATCAGTGTTCAATGTCCACACTCACTCTCCTGCAATTAAAGTCCTACAGTGCAAACAGAATGTGTCTCAGCATGCTCATCACATTTACTCACTCCCTTACTTAAAACTCTAAAATCACCTTCCATTTCTCTTTGGATATTTCCCCAAATCCTTACAATAGCCACAAAGCCCCTATATTATATGGCATCCTGTCAACCAGCCTCACTTATGCCTCTCTCCCCTTAGTTTCTCTCTCTCTAGCCACATCATTGGCTTTTGAATCCTCCACAAAGCCAAACTCATTTATGCTCAGAGTCCTTATACATTTTATATCCTCTATCTTCCCATCCCACTCCCCACATCTTTACACCCTTTAGATCTCAACTTAAACTTATTTTCATGAAATAGGTTCTCTTTAATCTTCAACAAGGTAAGTTCCCTATGATATATGCTCTCTCATATAATGTATTTGATTTTTGGTATCTTGTAAGCATTATAAGAATTGTGATTAATTGACTAATTATGTAATTAATGATCATTTCTCCTTCCTCGTGAAGTCAGGGAGGAAATTGATTGTTATTTTTTGTTTGTATGTTTTTTACTACTGAATCTCTGTGCATTGTGCATGTTGTTATTTGTTGTTAGTTGTCCTTGAGTTGGCTCCAATTCATGGCAACCTTACCTATAACAAAACAAAATGTTGCCTGGTTGTGAGCCATCTTCATGATCATTGAAATATTTGAATCCATTTTTGTACCTATTGTGTCAATCCATTTCACTGAGAGTTTCCCTTGTTTAAGCAGTTACCTAATAAATGCCTATTCAACAAATAATCAACATCTAAATACCAAAAGGAGAAGATGTGAATTTTTCTTAAATATTACTTGCATTATAATCTTTCATTTAAAATGAGTTTTAAATGAAGTTACAGATATTTTAGTAAAAATTTCAGTTATTAATGGATACCTGAAGTCAATCTATAATTATATAAATTTTCAGTAAGTAAGTTAAATTTGCCTAGGGCTATCACAACTAGGCAGTAGAAACTAAGACAGCAGAATAGGGACCAAAGAAGGAATAAGACAAAACCAATAGTAGTAATGGCTGAAGTACTGAAACATTATTGACAGCTTTACAATTATGATTATCTTTCTGAGAAGTACAAATACAGATACTTAATTTAACCCTTTTCAATACAACTAGAGCAGTGTCTCTCAATCTTTTTTTCACCATTTTCCCCTTAAGGAGCCATGTTAGACATTTTTCCCTACTCAATCCTGCCTATGAAATTGTAATAGCTTAATAAGAGTTTATACCTGTTTATGTACTGTTAATGCATACTGTATATACTGCATAGGCATCTGTGCTTTATACATAAAAAGTAGAATTTTTCACCCTCAAGTACCAATTATTATCCTCTTGGTGATGCCACTGCCCCTGTTGAGAATGCATGAACTAGAGTAATTCTTTTAAAATAACAATGCATCATGGACAAATTAATTAGCACCTCAGAAATAATTGTGATAGAACTGAAAGATGTACACCATGTCTTTGCCATCTTCCCACCTCTAGAGAGTTGGTTCTGGTTAACTTGTCCAACACAGGGAACAAATTGCTTCTAGTTATGGTAACCCCCTGTCGATAGGGGCATAATGGTAAAAATATTGTTGCCTTCAGAGATGGAAGGATATCTTGTTCTGAATGAACTGCATTATATTTCTTGTTGTCAGTTGCCGTAGAGTCAATTGTGACTCATGACAACCTTAAGTTCAAGAAAATGAAATGTTACATGACCCTGTGTCATTCTTACAATCACTAGCATGTTTGTTTCTACTGTTGCAACTGTTGTGCCAATTCATCTAAACTGAGGGTCTCACACGCCCTTATTGGTCCTCTACTTCACCACATATGATGTCCTCCTCTAGCAATTGATTACTCTTCATGATGAATCCAAATCAAGCAAGTCATACAATGTTCTGGTGTGATCCATAAGGTTTTCATTGGCTTATTTTTGGAAGTAGAAAAAACAGACATTTTTCCCTAGTCTTAATTTGGAAGCTCTGCTAAAACCTGTCCACCATGGGTGACTGCTGGGACTTGAAATACCAGGGGCATAGCTTACAGTATCATAGCAACATAGAAACATGAGGTTTGTTTCAATTTAGTATTAATTTTTATAAAACACATAACCATGGAGGGACTATGAAATAGAACATTATTTTAAGCAAGTATACTTTTTCCTATAAAATAACCTACCTCTTACCAATGACCAAATGGCTAATTATCTAGGAGTCAACCACAGGTATCATTCATATCTCTCTCTGTAATCAATACATTTGCTATATTTTCACTGTCAAGAATGCTGCTCCTTAACGTCTTTTTCTCTTATTAAAAAAAAAAAAACTTTTTTAAAATATTAAGAGTTACATGTTTATGGGTCTGACTTTTCATTGACTAAGTTTTAAGGCTTCCTGAGGATTTTAGCTGGATAACATGGTGACAGTTTTATAAATATCACATTAGCATAATAAGCAGCTGATTTTTATTTTTCAGTAGAAATACAATTATTATTAAGTTTGCGTGGAGAACAAACAAATCTATCTTAGAAGAAGTACAGTCAGAATGCTCTTTAGAAGCCAGAATGGTGATAGGAGGCGGAGTCAACATGGCTGTATAGACAGAAGCACTATGCTGTCCCTCAGCAGCGAAGACTCAAAAAAACTGAGCAAAACAGATACAAGCATCAATCCTGGAATCCTAAGCATCAACTTAAAGGATAAAGAACTCAATCAAGCACCAAATGGAAGAAGAAACTGACAGAGAACAGAAAACGAAGAGAGCTAGGGACTGGAGGTCCCCTGCCAGCTAACACAACACAGATTCACCATTTTGGGCCACAGCCACCAAGGACCCCAGACAGGGAGTATGGGAGGGCAACTTCATGGAGCCCCCAAAAGGAGACAAAGAACCCAGTAGCCAGGGATATAATTTTTCCCACAATGGAGGGGAGGGATGAGAGGAAAAAACAATAACTGGACAATAGATAAATGATAACTTTGGTGAAGGGTAAGACAGTACACAATACTGGGGAAACCAGCACAACTTGACCAAGGGAAAGTCAAAGAAGCTTTTTAGACACCTCCATACTCCCATAGGGATCAAGTTACTGGGCTGAGGGCTGGAGGTCATGGTCTCAAGGGACGTCTAGCTCAATTGGCATAACATAGTTCATAAGAAAAATGTTCTATATCCTACTTTGGTAAGTAGTGTCTGGGATCTTAAAAGCTTGTTGGTGGCCATCTAAGATACGTCTACTGGTCCCACCCCATCTGGAGCAAGGAAGGATGAAGAAAATCAAAGACATAAGGGAAAGATTAGTCCAAAGGACTAACGGACAGCAACTACCACAGCCCCCACTAGGCTGAGTCCGTCACAGCTAGATGGTGTCCAGCTACCACCACTGACTGCTCTGACAGGGATCACAATAGAAGGTCCCGAACAGAGCTGGAGAAAAATGTAGAACAAAATTCAAAATCACAAACAGAGACTGAAGAAACCCCAAGAGTATGGCCCCCAGACAGGCCCATAAAATGAACAATAATACACATAACTCAACCATGTATATGAGACTAAATGGGCACACCAGCCCAGGGACAAGGACTAGAAAGCAGGAGGGGACAAGAAAGCTGGACAAATGGAAATGGAGAACCCAAGGTTGAGAAGAGGATAGTGTTGACATGTCATGGGGTTGGCAACTAATATCACAAAATAATATGTGTATTAATTGTTTAATGAGAAACTAATTTTCTCTGTAAACCTTCACCTAAAGCACAAATTTAAAAAAAAAGAAGAAGAAGAAAAAAAAAATAAGCGAGGATGGTGAGACTTCATCCCACCTACTTTGGACATGTTATCAGGAGGGCCAGTCTCTGGAGAAGGACATCATTCTTGGTAGAGGGTCAGCAAAAAAGAGGAATACACTCAAAGAGATACAACAGTGGGCTCAAACATAGTAACCATCGTGAGGATGGCACAGGACCTGGCTGTGATTCGTTCTCTTGTATATAGGGACACTATGAGTTGGAACTGACTTGATGGCACCTAACAACAGCAGGAATATTTCTAAATTTTTGGGGAAGTAATAGGAGAAGTTGGAGGTTTTGAATGCTTTATTTTGAGAACTTGTAGCAATGAAAAACTAAATTTTGGTTGAAAAGTATGAATCGATAACCCCAAAATGATTAACATAGAACCAAAAGATCTCTTACTACAACTGAGATAAAAGAGGAAAATAAAGATGGTATAAAAATGGCAGAAATCTTCTACACACAATATCTCATTAGCATTTAACAAGCAGATGATTGCTATTTTGTGGTTGGAAAACACATTTTATCCAGTACTAAAAATGACTTTTGAGATTATTTACAACTAATTTCAGTAACCACTACATATAAAACAGACCACAGGAAAGAGCATGTGTTCCAAGTGAGGTTACTGCTCTAAGAACTAAGCTGTTGTGCTGTTTGACACTCATTCATCTAGTTTTCTGAATGTAAACAAAGTAATTTCTTTTATTTAATTAAATTCACGAAAGAAAATGACCTCATTTCACTTGATTATCTGAAACCACACAAACTTCTTGGGAAAAAAAAAATAAGAAAATAAGTACAACAGCAGAAAAATGGTGCATTTTATATGCACCTTTGTTTTCTGTGCCTATTAGTACTTTTTTGATGTGTTCTATTTAGATGCTGCCATGCTGATGAAATACTACTGAAGACTAAATGACCTACCTATCATCCGCTTAGAAATATTTTGTTTCTTGTCAATAACAATAGCAAAAGAAATTTATTAATGTTGTTGTTGTCATGTCAGCCTCCAACTCATGATGACCCAGAGCGCAACAGAACTAAATGCTGCCTGGTCCTGTGCCACCCCTCCGATTGGTAGCAGATTAGACCATTGTGATCCATAGGGTTTTCATTAGCTGATTTCTGGAAATAGATCATCAGATGTTTCTTTCTAGTTCATCTTAGTCTGGAAGCTCCACCGAAACCTTTTCAGCACTATAGACACACACAAGCCTCCACTGACAGATAGGTCGTGGCTGCACATGAGGTACATTGGCCCGGAATCAAACCCAGGTCTCCAGTATCTTAGGTGAGAATTCAACAACTGAACTACTGTTGCCAGCTTATTTTATTATTACATGCAGATATATTTCATCCTATTTGTGGGTATTTGACTATTCACAACTGTGTTACCTTTAATGAAGATAGCAGGTAAATCTTCACTTATATCCTTTGTGATTCCCAGAGGGTGCCAAGGATCATTGGAACCATTGATAAAGATGATTTTTTTTCCCTTCACATTGAAGCCACCATAGTACATATTGGTGGCATTAACACCCCGGATCACTAAATCATAGTTCAACTCAGGACCAAAGAGATCTGAACATCTCTTAACAAAATACCTGCAAAGAAAACGAAACAAGTGTAGATGGCGGAGGGCAGGGTTGAAGAGTGTAAGAAGGATATCTACAGAAAGGGTACAGTGATTTTTTGCTCTTTTAACTATTTTCTTTTCCCATTACAGGTACCTTCACCATAGAAATCACTCTTCAAAAGTGTGGTGCAATTACCACACTTTTCCTTTGACAAAGTCATAGCTCCATTCCTCATTAGGGAATTTGAGAGTCTGGGGACTCTGACAGAAGAAGCTATAGTCTTCAATTTCATACTTTTTTCCTCCAAGTTTATATGACTATGACTATTTTACCTTCCAAGATATTCTTACATTTTATAATATCTATGCATTTTTATGCACAACCCATCTGCGCACACACACACACGTTCACACACAAATGAAGAATCCCCTTCCTGCAATTTTAAGTATGAAATTGCCTTTAAAATTCTTCATATTTATTAGCTTCTGTTTCTAGTGAACAATTCTAAAGGTCAGGAACCATATCTTGCTCGAATAACCCAGTAAATATGAACAAAGCATCATTAACTGATGAGAATAAGGTTGGCTTTGAGTGATCTTTCCTGCTTCATACAACCAGCAAATTTTGGCTAAACTAAAATTCAGAACAGATGGGCAACTTGCCTATTATTTGTAACTTTGCTGTCATCCATGTTTCTTAACTGAATTTTTTTCAAAAAGCATATAATGTACCTTCCTGGTAAAAGAGCATTAAATAAAATAACCTGTAATGCCAATAATTAAGATTGATGCTGCTAGTGTATTTATTCTTATTTGTCCTACAGACTCTACAGAGTGTTTCCTAGCAGCTACTAATTAAGGTAAAGTTTAATTTCTCAAATTTACATCCAGAACATTTCTCCATTAATTTTCTTTTACCAGTTTTGGATGGGCACATCTGATCAATTTAATCTTCCCTTTAAACACGGCAAAAAAACCTTCAATCACAGTTTCTACTTACAAGCAGAAGTCAAGGCAGAGCGACTTGAGTGGTAGTCACTTTACCTGGTGGTAGTCACTGTACCTGAGTGGTAGTCCAGAGAAGGGGTGGTTTTTTGATTCCGTAGTCATAAAGAAGCCAAATTCAGTGCAAGACTGATAGAACCATTGCCTGACTAGAAAGCAAAACACCAACTTAACCAGAAATCATATTTTTTTGAAGACCAAATTAAAAACTAAAAAAAAAAAAGGAACCCATTCCCTTCTAGTTGATTCTGACTCATAGTGACCTTACAGGACAGCAAATTTTGCGTAGAACTGTCCCATAGGGTTTCCGAGGAGCAGCTGGTAGATTAGAAATGCTAACTTTTTGGTTAGCAGTGGAGCTCTTAACCACTGCGCTGAAAAGCTTAAAAAAAAACAAATAAGCACTCTAATTTTCATGCTATTCGTGACTTTCTAAAACAAATCTGATCTCATCATTATAATGTCATTTTAAGTCATGTCCATACTACACCAAGAACTGAAATTATGTCTAATAAGCAGGAAATGCTGGCATAGAGCACTCTCTCTTCTCATCCTTAAGTAAAACCCTTAATTCTGGTTCTTTCATAATTACTCACAAAGCTTAATGCAACTCAATTTGCAGAGTGTTTAATGTATGTTTTTGTGCTCACATTTCTCAACTCAAAAAAGGAAAATTTCCATTTCCACAGGATAATACTTTACCTCCAACAGTATTTTCCTCATCCACAGAAGAGTCAGAGTAATGTTCCAGGAAATCACTGTAATCTGCAGTAAGGCAAGGCATTTTTTTCATTTTGACTATTAAATTTCCAAGTCTTGCGTATCTATCATATGGTGAACCTAGTGAGTTGTCATTCATTAAGGCACATAAGTCATCAATGCTGATCTCATTCTGTCCTACCTGCAAAAATCGAGAATCCAATTATCCTTAATAGAATATACATGGGACGGTTTTCAGCTCCAAAGAGAAATCAGGTTCAAAACATATTTAAAATGCTTTAAGTGATTGTTTTCAATCCAAATAAGGTGTAAACATTTTTTTGGTGACTTTGCCTGTAAATCACCTCCTGAAAATCACCAACTAGCCTGAGAGTGTTGCCGAGTCTAAAAGAAGATGGTCGACATCCTTTGTACAAGACATATAGCTCATAAAAGCACTTGCTTTAACAAGGGCTTTTGGCACTCAGGTCGGTATTTGGTTTGGAAGGAGCTCTCATTGAGCACCCACTATCTCACCAGAGCAATGCTAAAATCTATGGGAGGTGTAAAAGATGAGAAGCACCTTTAGGAAGAATTCAGTCGAAGAAGACTACACATGATATGAAAACGGTAGTGAGCTACCCTGGGGATTCTGAGGGAGGTCAGTGAGGACTAGAATCATGAGAAAGGGCTTCTTGAGGACGTAAGAATTCAGGTGGACATGGAAGATTATGTAAGATTTAAATAAATAGACATAAGTAAAATGCATTTGTATGATTTCAGTAATATGAAGTATCTAGAATAGACAAAGGGATAGAGATTAGAGTTTAATAGTGGTTACTAGGGACAAGAGGGGTGGAGAAAGAATAGAATCATTGTTTAGGTAATATAGTTTTTGTTTATGGGGGTGGAAATTTTAGAAACGGATATTGGTGATGGTTGTACAACATGATTGATGTAATTGATTTTATTGAATTGTACCCATGAAAAATGTAGAATTGGCAAATGATATGTTTTTGTATTTTTACAACAATAAAAATTTTTTAAAATTTTTAAAGAGTACATTTTAGTCAAGGAAAGCAACATGTCTGAAAAGTGGTGGCAGGAATGTGCAGTGTCAAACAGGCCTGGATATGTGACCTTGAGTTAGTTACTTAGCCGTTTGAGCCTCAGTTTGCTCATGTGTTCAGTGGGGACAATAATAAGCTCATCAGAATATTTCATAAGTTTGCTGTGAGGATTAAATGAAAGCAGCCTTTAAGATTGTGCCTGGAACAAAGGTCATTCAATAAAAAGTAGCTTTGTTATTATAATAATTATTATATGTCTTCTTTTCCCATTTTCTTATTATGGTAAGTGTATAGGTAACAGAGCATTTGCCATTTTTACAATATTGACATGTACAGTTCAGTGATATTATGTTCATCATGTTGTTCAACCATCACCGTATTATTATTATTATTTAGTCAAAAGAAGTATCCGACACGAAAAAAAGTGGGAATAGCTATTGACCGTAGAATGTGATTAGATTATATAACCCTTTAACTTTGAAGAGATGGAATAATAAGGAATTATTCAAAGATTTGAACAGGTAAGTAACTTAATGATAAAGATACTCAAGGAGGATCAGCCCAGGAGAGGGGGCTAGGTTATATTTATTGGAGATGGAGAGATGTCCTAACTTTCTGTTACTGACCAAGTTATTGACTTCAAGACATCCTTTCATGTTAGAATAACCAAATGAAATGCCACAGTCCACTAGGAAAGGGATTTGGGCAGAAATGTGTGACTTTTCTCACCTTACTTATTAAAAGCCATAAAAGCCCATTCTCATTTATTCTTAGAAAGAAAAATGTTTTGCTAATGACATACTAATTATGGAACTGAGAGTGTCTGTTTGACATACCCCTTTTAGCAAGGACATTAAATTATTATGACATACTGATATATCTATTTCTGGAGTTCGGGGGGTGGACAGTTTGTCCTGTTTTATTTTGTTATGGTTTGAGCTTGGGGGAAAAGAAAGGAAATAACCTGACAGTAACATATTCCCTCTGAGAGAAAGATAACTCACGTCTAATTAGGAAGCAGTGTAGTATCTTCAGCTAAGCAATACATAAGAGCTTCGTTGGGCCTCGCAGAAGCTGACATCTGATTTTCAGCTTCCCTAAGTACAGGAAAAGTCAGCCTCCAGTCCTTACATTGACTGCAGACTTAACTGCATACTATGGCTTGGCTTTCCAATCACATTACACTCTGCTTCCCTCAGTAACTGCAGAAAAATAGAGCTAAACCCTGTGAAAGCTAGGAAAGGCTCTGTATTACTTTCAGACTTAATAGTTCTGTCTATGCTCATCATTTGGATTCATCCAGAAGAAAAGTGCTCCGGTCAACACTTTTTATCTCCAGGGAAAGAGTCTTAGAAATTAACAACCTCCCCAAACTGATTTCCTGTACTTTTATACAAGGGGAAAAAAAAAATTATTCTGGACAACGGAATGTACAATGGGCTCCTGCCCAGTTACATCAATGCAATATTTTTAACTGAAGTAATTCAGGTAAGACACATACACACACACAGAGACTCTTCAATTTTTTTCTCTCTAATCTGAATGCTTAATTTTTACACTTTTGTTGATTACCTATAACAGAGGGATAAAGGGCTTGTGTAGAAACATTTTTAAAGGACAAATACAACTTAATATTTCATATTTGCTATATATTAAAAACTGTAATAGTTTTAGTGTGGATAAAAGTCAAATCTGTTGGCAGAATTATACTTTTTGAATTAAACTTGTTGAATTGTCTGTGGACATTGGAACCCCTAATGCTACATTTGGAGTCCCTGGGTGGTACAAAGGGTTCACACACTCAACAGCTAACTAAAAGGTTGAAAATTCAAGTCCACGTAGATGTGCCTTGTAAGAAAGGCCTAGAATCTACTTTCAAAATACCATCTATTGAAAACCCAATGGAGCACAGTTCTACTGTGACACATATGGAGTCCCCATGAGTTGGAATCAACTTGACGGCGGCTAGTTGGTTGAATGCTCCATTTGCACAGAAAATCTGAAGCTGACTACTTATATAGAAAGGGTTGCTAGAACTGAACGTAATGAATGAAAGGAAATATAATTATCCTTTATTAACTCAAGTTTTTACATGCAATAGGACTTTCCTATTTTGGGATTATGGGGAGGGGAAAGGATGGATGTAAGTAGTTAGCGTAGAAGACAGAGTCTTAAATTCCACTTAAATTAAATTGCATAAGAATCTCCTGAGGAACTGAGTCCTGGTTTCCACTCTAGAGGTTTGGAAGTGAGGCCAAGGAATCTGCATTGATAACATGCACTCCAGGTAACTTTGCTGCAAATTGTTCCTGATCACAATTTAAGAGATTCTGGTATAGCTGAACCTTCTCAGATGCTGATATTGAAAGAGAAAACCACCTTTCATCATTTGGCTTGTATAGTGGCATTTCAGGGGATGTATTTTTATTTGGTATAGCTGAATCACTATAATAACAAGGCATAGATTTTCAATGTATGCTTGAATGAGGAGAAAAATCCTTAAAAAACCCCTAATTTACTGAGCATCACCTGTGTACATGGCCTCAAATTAGGTGTCAAGGAATTAATACATATTCCTCATTTCTATCAGGCTCTTCAAAGGGCAAATCGCAATACCCATACTAGAGTTGTATGTTAGTTTAGGGAAAAGAAAACCACATGAATTTCAAGCCATTCACCTTCCCCCACAGAATATAAAAATCCTCCAAATCTAACTTTGGTCTATTCTCAGAATAAAAATTAGATTTTTACATAAGATATTTCCATGCTATAAACATTTAAATTTGTAATTACCAACACAAATATTTCTAAGAATGCTTTGAGATTTCAATCATCAAGCAAAATTTAAGTAAAGCCTCTTATAAATAACAGTAATCTTGGAAAAGTTCAAACAAAACAAAAGCATCAAAAAGAAAAGTTTATCCTTGACCAAGCCCCTTCCAACCACTTCTTATCTCCAAAGTACACCTCAAGAAATTATTGAGTTTGATTCATTAAAATCACCAAGTGAACAGGTATTGATGGAAAGAAATCTTGCTTGTGAAGAGTAAGGTTTGAATTTTAGTGAGCACATGGACTTCCTTTAAAGACTTTTTCGGGAAGACCCTATTGTACCTTCATCTGCAGAACAGTCTTGCATCTTGGCTCTGCCTCATATTGGCTATGCGACTGCAGGCCAGCTACTTGGCCTCTCTGAGCATCAGTTTCTGTAGTTAAATGTGGAGATAATAATGCCCACCTATGAGAGTGATTATTAGAGTAAATGAAATAAAGTGAGTGTACCTATTATGGTGAGCACTGAATCATAGTCAGTGCTCAATAAATCTGATATTTTCCCATGATAGCATGAAGATTAAATTTAGCAAAAAGAAGGAAGGAAGGAAGAAATGAAAGGAGAGAAGGAGTGAGAGAGGGAGAGAAGGAGTGAGGGAGGGACTAAGGAAAGAAGACAAGAAGGAAGGGAGGAAAGAAGAGAAAGGAAAAAGCAAGTGAGGATGAAATTGTTTATTTAATGGAGTATGTTTTTCAAAGAATTTCAGAAAATGTAATATATACTATCACAGTAATTAATACATGGGTTTTAGTCAGAGAAACTCTTGTTTAAATTCTGACTCAGCCCATTAGTAGACTTGGGAATTTGTGCAAGTAATTTAAAGCCTTGAAAGCTGGATCCTCGTTTGTAAGATAAGACTAACATAGAGATACTGTGAAAAATTCTAGGAGAAAAAATATAAACTACATAATATAAGCTCTGGGGCAGGGTAAACCCTTGATGCTGTAGTTGTTATTAATATCATTATCTCATTGCTATCATTATTATTCATTAACAATTCATTAACAGTTCAACACCCTTGGATGCTCATTTCTAGGAAAACTTATTTTGATATAAGTCCTTTAAATTTGGAAAAGATCAAGTTGCATGATCTTGGCCTTCTGACAGAACAACTATATGACTCAAAAGTAACCTCTAAACTGTTTTCCAGATCATTGGAGGATAGCCATATAATAGTTGTGTTTTACGTTCTGAAATGATTGACATCTTTTCTGAGAGTTCCTGCCAACCAAATTGGAGATCAGGCATACCAGTTATAAAATAAGCAAATACCCTAGTCCTTTTAGTAAAAAGTTGGGCACAAAATTAACCCACACAGATTAAATCACAGGGATATATCTGTACCCTGAAGTAGTAGTTTAATTCTGGTGAAATGTGGGCCTTGCATATCCTTAAAGAGTTAAAAGAAAATTCACATAGACTCAACTCAATTATTCAGGGTCATAAAAGACTTATGTGTTATAATCAAGTTAGATAACAGATAAGCAAATGACACATCACAAGTCAAGACTTTACTTGAATTATCCTTTAGAGACAATCAAAAATTGACTCTGCAAACTACTTGCAAAGAGGATAGGGAGGAAAGTGTGACCACCATTTATTCCATGTAATCAAAATGTCTGGGTTCAGTGGGGAATGTGGCAGGAAAATGGATGTGGAAAGTTCTGCTATTTCAGACCCTGAGAAATGTTGTTTGGGGAGAAAAGATATTGGGATTTTCTGCTTCCCAGACTGACATTATAATTCCCAATATATGTTCACTAGAGTTAGGAGTAGTTCATTTCTCAAAATGATTCCAGCTTTCAGAGAATTCTGAATCCAATACTGGTCTTAGGTTTCTTAAAGTAATCACTAACCAAAAAAGAAAACAAAAACAAAAACAAAACAAAAAAAAACCCATTGCCATCAAGTCAATTCTGACTCATAGTGACCTTCTAAGACAGAGCAGAACTTCCCAATAGGGTTTCCAAAGAGCAGCTGGTGGATCTGAACTGCTGACCTTTTGATTAGTAGCCTTAGTTCTTAACCACTGTGCCACCAGGGATAGTTTGTATCTGCTTAGAGCAATCAGAAGATATTTCATAGAGGAGGTGGCTTTTGAAATGCACTTAATTTATTTTGATGGGAACAAGCATGGGATGGGGCAGGGATTCCAGAAGGCTAGAGTAACATGAGGGGAAATGTGCAGGTGAGTACCAGAACAGAAAATTGCAGAATTTAGCTAGAACCTAAGCTAGGAATACTGAAAGAATGGGACTTCCTACAATGGCAGTCTGAACACATGTTACAGTAGTTCATTCTTTTGATGAAGAAGTGTTTTCTAAGGGTTCTTTAGCAAGCGAAGTAATGAGACTAAGAATGGTGCTTTAAGATTATTTTAGAGCTTTGTACAGGAAGGAGTGGGTTAGAGGGAGACAGGAGGCTGGAAGACAAATCAGAAGGCCTGTTAAGGATCTGAATTATAACATAGGAAAGATGACAATGAAGGAGGGCAGGGCCACAACTGTCTTTCTTTACCAATCTTTCTCCAGCGCACAGCACAGTGCTGGCAATAAATTGATACTCAGTGTGGAGAATGGAAGCAAGAGAGAAAGAGAGAGAGTGTGAGAAGCAGGGAGAGAGAGAGGGAGGGAAAGAGGGAAAATATTACAGATGTTGCCCACTGGGACTTTGGGAACTTATGTGGAATATTCTCACTCATAATTATCAAGACCCTCCCCCGCCCCCCCCAGAAAAAGAGTGCATGTAAAAACTGATAAGATCCAAGTAAGATCTGTAGTCTAGTTAACTTTATTGTGCCAATGTCAACTGGTTTTGATAATTTACCATAGTTATATAAGATACTAACTGTATTGGATAAAGCTGGATGAAAAGAACATGGGATTTTTCAATATGCTTTTTGCAACTGCTCCTGAGTCCGTATTAGTTCAAAATAGTAAGTTTTTACAAAAATGTCAATGCAAATTGCAAAGCACTTTCATTCCCTTATTCTATCATATGTTATCCTTGTACTTAACTCTTTTCAGCAGTTTACCAGGTTGGGTTAGAACAAGGTGATCTGTGGGGTGAAGCTGCCTTGGTTAGATACTCCTGTTTCAGGGACATGCCCCTTAATCTCTGACATTCTTCAAAAAAAAAAAAAAAACTTTACTTCCTAATATCCAAAAAAAATGCTAATTTTTCTACATATATCTAAATTCACAAGTTTTCCATCTCAAAACCTGACTTATTCCATGACCTAGTGCATCAAAAGAGCTAAAAAAATATTATCACCTTTATATTAAAATTTTATTTTTAATTACCTGCATCTGAGAGTTATTTAAATCATTAAAATTCACCATGTCTTATTCTTCTGTCCACACAAGTCATAATTCAATTATTTCCTGTTTGCTTGTAATTGTCACTATGAAATAGGTCAAGTTTGGGGTACTCATACTTAATGGTACAGCTTCCTAAAATTTTTTAAATAAAAATTATAATTAATAGTTGAATTCTGGCCTACTGTGAATCCACCATTCTATTAATCTGAAAGAGCTTCTAAGTATATTTAGAACAAAAGATGAGTAAGAAAAGAAAGTTGTATAATTTTAACATAATTCAGTAGTAGACGTACGTCATCATTTGCTTGGTTCTCTGACTGGAGGCTTGCATGTACGATTTTAATTTTTTTTAAATAACCACAACATATGTATATTTCTCTGCAATGATTTTAAGACATCTACACAACTAGTGAATGTCTACTTGAGCTTTTATTTCTTTCTGCATATATTACCCCCTTTCTTTCTTCATTTTCTTACCTCAATATTTTCATTCTTGATATTATTCTCAATAATGGATGAAGAAAAATGTATTACAATGTGCATGAAAAGGGTTGTGTCCATCATTGAGTTAGTTATAAGAGGTTTACATAACCTGTGGGAAAGAAAACAGGGAAATACAAGTGAAATTCCATTTCACTTGAACTTCAAAGTCCAAATGCAGAAAACTGTCCAAAATGAATGAATAGCAGATTTCTTCAGAACATTTATACTGTGGAAGAAGAAATAAGTTATAGACAATACTTGTAAGTTTTCAAAATATATCTGTGAAAATAACTCCATCCAGCATTTGTGTAACACTACTGTTATCAAAATGCTTTCATTTAAATCAACCTACGGACCACAAAAATCCTATGACTATTCTGAAAAATGCTTACCTCTTAAAAATAAGATTTCAGGAGACCTATTTTTAAGGAATATGTTTCTACAATGTAAAATCAATACAGATTAAAATGATAATTGATGTTTGTCCCAATCATACTGGCCATCAATATACATATAATGATCCTATTTCAACACCACTGCAAACACACACATACACATACACAGAATATATATTAGCAGGTCACTAACCCTGAAATAAAGACGTAGAGGAAGGCTTAGATTATGGGGAAGACTCACAAGGATTATCCATTTTGCCACAGACACTTTAATTCAGGTTGCACAAGGCATACCTTAATCCTACTGCCCTGTTACATCCTGGCCTAGTCCTTTGACTTCTTCTTTGGCTGCCTCAGAATCCTTGACTTCATAGCACTGACGTCCATCTCATCTCTAATCCGAAGGACTCACTGTTTACAAGTAGTCTGTTGTCTCTCTCACCACAGACGTTAGAATGTCATGGAGTTCTGCAGGAATTCTTCTCCCAGCTCCACCTTAGAAAAGGAGCCCAATCTTTGAGCCCATCTGTTCTGTTGGTAATGGCTGGGGACACGGTGCTTAAATCGTGAAGAAAAATAAATATCTAGGTGTTGGAAACCTAGTAAACATGCAGTGAGGACTGAATAAGCCTCCTCATTGACAGAGGATTAACCAAAGCACAATGATATCATTTATGCAAAGAAATTTAGGACTCAAAGAAGAAAGAATCAGAGGAGGTTGCTGCCCGATGCGGACTTTCATCCAGATTTAACACAAATGTATTTAAATGTAAAAATTAAAGGGAGACTTAGAGTTGTCTATGAACAAAGGGAAAGGAGAATGTGTCACTAATTTAATGGGTCACTAATCTTGCAAAAGGAGCCGGGGTGGCACAATAGTTGAGTGACAGGCTGCTAACCAAAGGCTGGCAGTTCAACTCACCATGGAGCCAAAAAGACCTAGTGATCTGTTCCCTTAAAGTTTACAGTCTTGGAAACTCTATGGGGCTGTTCTACCTTGTCATATAGGGTTTCTAAAGTCGTAATCGACAAACGATTAGTTTGTCGACAGTCTGGGCTGCCTTCTCTTGAAACCCGCCCCAGTGTACATACAGAATTGGGCCAAACGTCAAGAGACAATAACAGCAAAAAAAAAAAAGAAATAAAACAACCCCTACCCTCACCCTCTGTTGGACAAGCCAAAGACCAGTTCACAAATTATCAGCAAGTATTATGGTGAGAAGACCACAGCTATGAAACATCTGTAAGCCATAAACTTGAATTATTGAATTCTAATGAGAACTATCACCCTTTCCCCTGTAAAATGTATCTATGCACAGTCACGCAGAATTATAAGCAGTTTCAGAATTTTGAGAAAAATTTGGTGCAGACCAACTTCCTTGTTTTTAGGCATTTGCACCAGCATTCGACACAATGCTAGAACATACTAAACTGGCTCAAATGCTTGTCAATAAACCTCCAGGTACAGAAAATATAGCTGCTACATATGTCCCCAGCATCCTTAAAAGGTTTAAATATGTAACAAATGAGAGAGGACTACAGGGATGTTGGCATTTCATATTGTTTTTAATAAACGGTGAGAAAAATATCTTAACAAAATAGAATGAGGATCTAAATTACAAAGTTCCTAGCAATTATTAATAACAATGACAATAGTAAAATTCATAATATTACCAACATGTCATCATATCCCACAGTATTCAGTGGCCTAAGCATGAAACTTTGTATTCATTTCTTCATTCATTCTTTCAACATTAATTGTTTGAACATTTTAGTGGACATCTTAAATTAGTAAATCTACAAAAATAACACCATAAATATTAGCTATTAATATTCTGATTGTTATTAGATATTCCTGCTTGCCGTGTTCTGGTAAGATAACCCCTTTTCTCCCTTTAGAAATCACTCTCATTCTACTTTTGTGGGTCAAGGGGGGCTGACCTCTACTCTTAATTTCTGGAAGGTCTCCTGACCCTGACTAAGATAGTCAGGACACTATGCTCTTAAGCTATGGTGGGGGATTCATGAGTGAGCCTTTGACCCAAGCTGACCATTGAAAACTCTAGTTAGTTCCTGAAACAATCTCTTTCTAAGACTAGAGGTACCAAAGCTCAGATAAGCCTGGAGAAATCAGTACCATATTGGCTACCACATGAGCAGAACATACGCAAAAGTAAAAGCAATAAAAGTAAAAAGGATGATCCTAAGGACATAGTTTGAATCCAGTGTCCACTATCTATGGACTTTTTAGGTACATAAGTCACTGCTTCCTTTATCTTGCATAAGGTTGTGTGAGTTGTATTTTTGTTACTTACAACTCAAATTTCTGACCAGGAGAAACATCTGCCATGTGCATGCTATGTGCTCGAGAAATAATTGTGTCTAAGACAAATGAATCCCTGCCCTCATGGAGCACAGAATCTACCAAAGAAAACTGACATTAACAAATGATTACAAGTTTGTTGAGAATTATAAGGGAGAGATGCAAGTTTTCAATGGCAAGGTTTACCAATTCACCATCCTCACAATCATTGTTATGCTTAAGCCCATTGTTGCAACCACTGTGTCAATCCATCTAGCTGAGGGTCTTCTTCATTTTGCTGACCCTCTACTTTACCAAGCATTATGTCCATCTCCAGGGACTGGTCCCTCCAGAAAACATGTCCAAAGTATGTGAGACAAAGTTTCACCATCCTTGCTTCCAATGAACATTCTGGCTATGCTTCATCCAAGACAGATTTGTTCGTTCTTCTGGCAGTCCCTTGTGTATTCAGTATTCTTCACCAACACCATAATTCAAAGGTCTCAATTCTTCTTTGGTCTTCTTATCCATTGTCCAGTTTTCATAGGCATATGAGGCAATTTAAAACACCCTGGCTTGGGTCAGGCTCACCTTAGTCCTTAAGGTGACATTTTTGCTTTTTAACATTTTAAAGAGTTCTTTTGCAGATTTTCCCAAAGCTATGCATCCTTTGCTTTCTTGGCTGCTGCTTCCATGGGTTTTGATTGTGCATTCATGTAAAATGAAATCCTTGACAGCTTCAATCTTGTCTCCATTTATCATGATGTTGCTTATTGGTCAAATTGTGAGGATTTTTGTTTTCTTTATGTTGAGGTGTAATCTATACTGAAGGCTGTAGTCTTTGATCTTCATCAGTAAGTGCTTCAAGTCCCCTTCACTTGTATCAAGCAAGATTGTGTCATCTGCATATCATAGGTTGATACTGAGTCTTCCTCTAATCCTGATGCCATATTCTTCTTCATACAGGCCACCTTCTCAGACTATTTGCTCAGCATACAGACTGAATAAGTATGGTAAAAGGATACATCTCTGACTTTAAACCATGCAGTATCCCCTTGTTCTGTTTGAATGACTGGTTCTTTGTCTATGTACCAGTTCCTCATGAGCACAATTACGTGTTCTGAAATTCCCATTCTTCACAATGTTATCCATAATTTATTACGATCTACACAGTCAAATGTCTTTGCATAGTCAATAAAACACAGGTAAACATATTTCTGGTATTCTCTGGTTTCAGCCAGGATCCATCTGACGTCAGCACTCATATCTCTTGTTCCACATCCTCTTCTGAATCTGGCTTAAATTTCTGGTAGTTCTCTATGGATATACTGCTGCAACTGCTTTTGAAAAAATTTTACTTGTATGTGATATTAATAATATTGTTTGATAATTTCCACATTTTCATAGATCACCTTTCTTTGGAATGGGTACAAATATGGATCTCCTCAAGTCGTTTGGCCTGGTAACTGTCTTCTAAATTTCTTGGCATAAATGTGTGAGCTGTTCCAGTGTTGCATCCACTTGTTGAAACATCTCAATTAGTATTCCGTCAATTCCTGGGAGGTTGTTTTTTGCTAATTTCTCCAGAACAGCTTGGACCTCTTCCTTCAGTACCATCAATTCTTGATCACATGCTACCTCCTGAAACATTTGAATGTGGACGTTTTTGTGGTATTCTCTGCTTTAAACCAAGATCTATGTCTACCTGTGTTTTATTGACTATGCAGAGGTATTCGACTGAGTGGATCATAACAAAATATGGATAAAACTGGGAAAAATAGGGAATTCCAGAACACTCATTTGTGCTCACACAGAACCTGTACGTAGACCAACAGGCAGTCATTTGAACAGAACAAGGAGATACTGTGTGGTTTACAGTCAGGAAAGGTGTGTGTCGGGGTTGTATTATTTCACCATATTTATTCAATCTGTATGCTAAGCAAACAATCTAAGAAACTGGACTATATGAAGAAGAATGGGGCATAAGGATTGGAGGAAGATTCATTAACAGCCTGCAATAAGCAGATGACACAAACTTACTTGATGAAAGTGAAGAAGACTTGAAGCACTTACTGATGAAGATCAAAGATTGCAGCCTTCAGTATGGTTTGCACTTCATCATAAAGAAAACAAAAATCCTCACAACTGGACCAATAAGCAATATCATGATAAATGGAAAATATGTTGAATTTGTCAAGGATTTCATTTTACTTGGATACATAATCAACACCCATGGAAGCACCAGTCAAGAAATCAAATGATGTATTGCACTGGGCAAATATACTGCAAAAGACCTCTTTAAAGCATTGAAAAGCAAAGATGTCACTTTGAAAACTAAGATGACCCTGACCTAAGCTATAATGTTTTCAGTTGTCTCATATGCATGGGAAAGCTGGACAATGAATAAGGAAGAATGAAAAAGAATTGATGCTTCAAATTATGGTGTTGGTGAAGAATATTGACTATACCATGGACTAGCAGAAGAATGAACAAATCTTAGAAGAAGTACAGCCAGAGTGCTCCTTAGAAGAAAGGATGGCAAGACTTCTTCTCACATACGTTGGACCTGTTATCAGGAGGGACCAGTCCCTGGAGGAGGATGTCTAGCTTGGTAAGGTAGAGGGTCAGAAAAAAAGAGTAAGAGCATCAATAAGATGGATTGAAACAGTGGCTGCAACAATGGGATCAAACATAGCAATGATTGTGAGGTGGGCACAGGCCTGGGCAATGTTTCATTCTGTTTTATGTAGGGTCACTATGAGTCAGAACTGACCGGAAGGCAACTAACAACAACAAATAAATTAAATATAACTGTGTGATACATTAATTTCTGTAAAAAAGGAAGGAATCATCCATAAGGAGATAGCTAGAGTAAGTGTAAAAGTGTTCATGAATGTACAATGTCGAATATTTTCCACTGATGGGTATTCTGGAGGAAGTGACAGTATTAGGTCATTTTAAATGGGAGGACTACTCTGCTGAATGGTTGAGGTGTGAAGAGTTCTGAGGACTGCAAAGTACTTGGTTATATTAGAAATGTCCCATAAGGTATATATATATTTTACTCTATAAAATGACAAAGTTAAAACCAGATTATCTCTAAGAGCTTTCCTGCTCATTAAATTCTAGAGAAGTGTCTTCAGTCTAGTCTGTCAAAGTTTAATTTGTTACATGTAAGAGTAACAGACACCAAGTGCTACTCCACCGTGTTTACATTTCACTAGGGCCTTTGTGTTGATTATTATCCACTTGTAGGGTTATGAACTATCTAGAGAACCTGGTATTTAAAGAAAATAGAAATTTAGGTCCATGTTTAACATTGAAGAACATAAAATATTGGCACAGTGTTGTGCTTTTAAAAATCAAGAAGCACTCCCACGCTATTCACAGAAATGTGTCTAGATTGAGAAATCATGTGAAATGAAATTAAATGCATGAGATATGACCTTAAAATAATGCATCTGGTTTTAAAATAAACATATCAAATGGGCATGGGGCCCTTCAAAGAAGTACCTCTGGTGGATAGTCCCCTCACCCCAGACATGCTGCACTGCCATACATGAAGTATTACTGGAAATTGCTATTATGAAATTGCCTTTAAACACATTGACTCATTCCTTTGACTACTTTAAATGGTGATAAAAGAATCCCTGGTGACACAATGGTTAAGCACTCGACTGCTAACTGAAAGGTCAGTGGTTCAAACCCACCATCTGTTCCTCAGGAAAAAAGATCGGGCCATCTGCTCCCTTAAAGATAACAACCTAGGCAACGCTATGGAGTAATTCTTCTGTCCTACAGGGTCATTATGAGTGAGAATCGACTGGATAGCACACAACAGTGATAGTAAAAGGAGCCCTGGTGGTTCAATGGTTAAGTGCTTGGCTGCTAACCAAAAAGATGGCAGTCTGAACCCACCTAGTGGCTCCGTGGGAGAAAGACATGGATATCTGCTCTTATAAAGGATACAGCCTAAAAAGAAACCTATGGGACAGTTCTGTCCTGTGCTATAAGGTCACTGTAAGTCAGAATCCACAGCACTTAATAACAATAAAGATAATAAAATCTGCCCTTTGAATGAGTTTTGAAAACTCACTTATCACCAAGTCAAGGAAAAAAAGTGCAGAATTCTACTTTGATCAGAAACATGAAGCAGTGAGTTTTGATGCCCTGTGCTCAGACTGATTCTAGTACAATTCCAAATCAGATCTAAGAAAAAAAAAAGTTTAAAACAATAGAAGAATCATAAGAGTAAGAGCGTTACTTGCTAGGTTGACTACTCAAATACATACACTGGGACAACTGATACATAGATAATTATTTTAATCATCTAATATACTGAATTGAATATATGTAGAATTAAAATCAAGTACCCTTCTAATAATTTTCTGTGAATTCATCATTCCATAATATTTTGGAGTTTCTGTTCTGAGCAGGAGTCCCTGAGTTGTGCAAATGGTTAAGCACTCCACTACTAGCCAAAAGGTTGGCAGTTCAAACACACCCAGAGGTATCTCAGAAGTCAGGCCTGGTGATCTGGTTTCAAAAGGTCACAGCCTTAATACATGATAGAGGAGTTCTACTCTGCACTCATGGAATCACCATGAGTTGAACTCTGCAGCAACTAATAACAACAAATATTCTGAGTGGACTGTGCTCTGTACATACAGGCTCTCAAAGAATAAAGCTAATTACTAATAATAAAGCAGGTCAGAAGCAAATAAGGACTGGAGCCAATACTTGATCTTAAATTCCTAAAATAGGGCCCTAAAAAGAGACCAGCTAGCAACAGATATTGACAACCATGTGAAAATACAAGACTAGAGTGATTGCACTTTCTGGAAATAAAACTTAAATTGTGAATAAAATTTTGTAAAATTAATGGGACCTAACTAAATATATTCCATGTATGAGAGACCAGAAAAGTTTCTTAAATGGTTATTTAGAGTAACAGCTTTAAATAATCTTCAAAATCATATTATATCTAAACCCCAGACCAAAGTTCTATATGAGTTTAAGAAATCTAGATTTTTTTCTTTTCTACATGTTTACTGCCATTAGTTTACAATTAAACTAAGGAGTATTCAGATTCCACTTTAGCTCATAATGTATTTACACAATTGGAAGAAAAGAGGCTTTGTCAATTTAACTCGTAAAAATTCCAAGAAACTAACTAGTTTTCAATTTTTTTAAATATATTAAAAGTTACTTAAGAATCCTAGCCTTTCCAACTTACTTAGGTGATACTCAAAAGGGCAATGTGAGTAGAAAAAAAGTTTCTTGTATGTTTTTAAATGCTCAAGATGTTTGGAGGGGGAAACCTTGTAATATACATTACAGTTACTTTTTTTCTAATTAATATGGACATTAGGAAATGGGCCTCATTCAGTTGAAATTCCACCATTCAATCACCTCTCTACCCCTAAATTTCATACAGAAAAAAATGTACTTCTAGAACAAAAGTTGAAGCTGAATTTGAAATTTTCTTTTCCTGCTTGATAGTCTATAGTTCTGCACACAAATGATCTTGCATATTTTCAAAATTCACCTGTTTTCTCCATATCTAATCAATTGACAAATATTAGCTGAGACTATTATGTGGGCCCATGGATAATGGTCCCTCCCTTTGCAAAGTTTGAGGTATATAACGGAAAGAATATAAATAAGTGCTCACTTAGGGTAGGTGGTTTCGGTAAAGAGCCCTTGTGGCACAGTGGTTAAGTGTTTGGCTGCTAAACAAAAGGTTGGCAGTTGGAATCCACCAGCTTCTCCATGGGAGAAATATATGGCACTCTACTTCCATAAAGATTACAGCCTTAGAAACTCTATGAGGCAGTTCTCCTCTGTCCTTTAGAGTTGCTGTGAGTTACAATCAGCTCAACTGCAGAGGGTTTGGATTTCTGGATGAGGGGGTTGGGTTCAGACCACAGGTTCCAGATGATTGAGAGAAGGCGGAGATGGTTGGAGTTGGACAGTGCAGAAGCAAGGCAGGTGGTCCATGTAGAACATGACGTAGATCTCTGATGAGCCAGAGTGTGTTCAGACCCCACATCTATCATTTACTTGCAGAGTGATGTTTAGGCTAGCTAGTTATGTTTAAGCTGCGCTGAAGGCACTGGAGAAAAACAAGACTCCAGGAATTGACAGAATACCATCTGAGATGTTTCAACAAACAGATGCAGTGTTGGAAGTATTCACTTGTCTATGCCAAGAAATCTGAAAGACAGCTACCTGACCAACAAACTGGAGAGATCCATTTTATGCTTATTCCAAAGAAAGATGATGCAACTAAATGCAGAAATTATCAAAAATATCATTAATATCACACACAACTAAAATTTTGCTGAAGATCATTCAAAAGAGGCTGCAGCAGTACATCAACAGGGGACTGCCAGAAATTCAAGTCAGATTCAGAAGAGGACTTGGAACCAGGGATATCATTACTGATGTCAGATGGACCTGGCTGAAAGCTGGGAATACCAAAAAGATGTTTACCTGTGTTTTATTGACTCTGCAAAGGCATTTGACTGAATCATAACAAATTATGCATAACGTCGTGAAAAATGGGAATTCTAGAACACGTAATTTTGCTCATGAGGAACCTGTACATAGATCAAGAAGCAGTCATTTGAACAGAACAAGGTGAAACTGCATGGTTTAAAGCCAGGAAAGGTGTGCATCAGGGTTGTATCCTTTCACCATACTTATTCAATCTGTATGCTGAATAAAAAAATCCAAGAAGCTGGACTATATGAAAAAGAATGTAGCATCAGGATTGGAGGAAGGCTCATTACCAACCTGCATTATGCAGATGACACAACCTTGCTTGCTGAAAGGGAAGAGTTGTTGAAGCACTTACTGATGAAGATCAAAGATCACAGCCTTCGGTATGGATTGCAACTCAACATAAAGAAAAAATCCTCACAACTGGACCAAGAAGCAACATCACATCATGATAAACGGAGAAAACATTGAAGTTGTCAAGGATTTCATTTTACTTGGATCCACAATCAACATCCATGGATACAGCAGTCAAGAAATCAAAAGATTCATTGCATTGGGCAAATGTACTGCAAAAGAACTCTTTAAAGGGTTAAAAAGCAAAGATGTCACCTAGAAGACTAAGGTGCACCTGACCCAAGCCATGATGTTTTCAATTGCCTCATATTCGTATGAAAGCTAGAGGATGAATAAGGAAGACCAGAGAAGAATTGACACCTTTGAATTGTGGTGTTGGCGAAGAATATTGAATAAACCATGGACTGCCAAAAGAACAAACAAATCTGTCTTTGAAGAAGTACAGCAAGAGTGCTCCTTAGAAGCAAAGATGGTGAGATTATGTCTCACATACTTTGGACATGTTATCAGCAGTGACTAGTTCCTAGAGAAGGACATCATGCTTGGCAAAGTAGAAGGTTAGTAGAAAAAAGCAAAACCCTCAAAGAGATGGAGCGACACAGTGGCTGCAAAAATGGGCTCAAGTATAACAATGACTGTGAGGATGGCGCAGGCCCGGGCAGTGTTTCATTCTGTTCTACATAGGGTTGCTATGAGTCAGAACTGATTTGATGGCACCTAACAACAACGACACCTCTCTCCTTGAGAAGCATAATGGTTCAGTGGTAGAATTCTCATCTTCCATGAGAGAGAACTGAGCTCCATTCCTGGCCAAAATACCTCATGTAGAGATACCATCCATCTGTCATGCTGCTATAATGCTGAACAGGTTTCAATGGGACTTCCAAACTAAGACTAAGAAAAAAAGCTTAGTGACTACTTCTGAAAATCAATCCATGAAAAAACTACGCATCACAATAGTCTGATCAGCAAATCTTCATGGAGATGTCACAGGAGAGAGCAACATTTATTTCCAATATTGTGGGGTAGCCTAGGGTTACATTGTTATGGGGTAGCTACTAATGGCAGCTAACAACAACCTCACTTCTCCAAAACGCCATGTCCTTGACTCTGTAACAGGGATGAAAACAGTTGCTCACTCGAAGGATTATCATGATAATTGCCTGTAGTGATGCTGGGCACAAAGTTCTCAGTTATTACTTTAGTCAAGAGGTAGGACTTGATCAAAGTTTTCACTGATGGATAGGATTTTGGTAGGATAAAGGAAGAGAGGGTTCTAGAATGGGGAAAACCTCTGAACAAACCCAGAGCAGAAATGAGATTCAGTGTAGAAATAAGCTCTAATGAAAATCTCGAGTTTTATATCAAGTTGCACTAAAACTAAAACCAAAAAAATCAAACCCATTGTTGTCAAGTTGATTCCAACTCATAGCGACCCTATAGGACAGAGTAGAACTGCCTCATAGAGTTTCCAAGGAGCATCTGGTGGATTTGAACTGCTGACCTTTCGGTTAGCAGCTGTAGCTCTTAACCACTATGCCACCAGGGTTTCCATGAAATCTCATATAATGAATATTTTGTGTATTTAATCAGAGGTAAAATACAGATCCCCAATCCTGTTTCCCTGGAGATTCTGATTTAGTAGGTCTAGGGAGGACTGGGCAGTGTTTCCTTCTGTTGTACATTGGGTCCCTACAAGTCAGCACTGATTCAATTGCACCTAACAACAACAGGGAGAGAAGTACACCAGACTGCTCCTTAGAAGTGAGGAAAGTGAGACTTTATCTTGCTTATTTTGGACATGTCCTCAGGAGAGATCAATAAATGGAGAAGACATTATGCTTGTTAAAGTAGAGGGTCAGCAAAAAATGGAAGACCCTCAAAAAGATGGATTGACACAGTAGCTGCAACAATGGGGCCTAACATAGCAATGATTGTGAGGGTGGTGCAGGACCAGGTAACATTTTGTTCTGTTATCCACAGAGTTTCTATGAGTCAGAGTCAACTTGATGGCACCTAACACCAACAACAACAAGAAGAGACTCAGGAATCTGTATATTAAAAAAAAAAAAATTAACAAGTCTTTGGGTCTTCTGAGGTAAACTAAGCCTACTATTCATAGCATTCTACCTATCTATGAGTCTCCAAAACATATTTTAACATAATTGTTAGATCCTAATTTTTTTGTTTCTTTGTTTAAGTTTCAGTAACTCAGGGCTGCATTTTCTAGAGACAGAGTTTGGTACAAGTTAACTGGCAGGTGAAAACAGAATCTTAGAATCGCAGGAAGTGACTTTATAACACTTATTAATTTTATAAATGAGGAAACTGAAACCCAAAGGAGCTAAGGTAACTTTTTATCATATTAATTATACAGTAGTTCTAATATCAGAGGCCTTGGGAAAGAAAAAGCCTTGTATTTCATTTTGTATAGGCAGTTTTAGGAATTCAGTAATGCTGAGCGGTGGTAGGGAAGCACTTACTGATGAAGATCAAATACTAGAGCCTCAGTATGGATTGTACCTCAACATAAAACAAACATCTTCACAACTGGACTGATAAGCAATATCATGATAAACAGAGAAGATAATGAAGTTGTCAAGGATTTCATTTTACTTGGATGTACAATCAACATCCACGGAAGCAACAGTCAAGAAATCAAAAGACGCATTGCATTGGACAAATCTGCTGCAAAAGAGCTCTTTAAAATATTGAAAAGCAAAGATGTCACTTTGAGGACCAAGGTGTGCCTGACCCAAGCCATGGTATTTTCATTCACTTCCTATGCACGCAAAAGCTGCACAATGAACAAGGAATATCAAAAAAGAATTGGCGCCTTTGAAATATGGTGTTGGCAAAGAATATTGAATATACCAAGGACTGTCACAAGAACAAACAAACCTGTCCTAGAAGAAGTACAACCAGAAAACTCCTTAGAAGCAAGGATGACGAGACTTCATCTCAAGTACTTTGGACATGTTATCAGGAGAGACTAGTCCCTGGAGAAAGACATCATGCTCGGTAAAATAGAGGGTTACTGAAAAAGGAGAAGACCCTCAATGAATTGGATTAATACAGTGGCTGCAACAATGACCTCAAGCCTAACCAACAATTGTGGGGATGGCGCAGGACTGGGCAGTGTTTCGTTCTGTTGTACATAGTGTAGCTATGGGTCAGAACTGTGTAGAAGACACCTGTCATGGATTGAATTATGTCTCCCCAAAATATCTGTCAATTTGATTGGGTCATGATTCCCAGTATTGTATGACTGTCTAGCATTTTGTAATCTGATGCAATTTCTTCATGTGTTGTAAACTCTATCACTAAGTTGTGGTAAAAGGGATTAGTGGCAGTTATACTGATGAGGTCTACAAGATTAGATAATGTCTTAAGCCAATATCTTTTGATATGTAAAAGAGAGAAGTGAGCAGAGACACATGGGAACCTCACACCATCAAGAAAGCAGTGCCGGGAGCAGAGCGTATCCTTTGGACCTGAGGTTCCTGCACTGAGATGGTCCCAGACCAAGGGAAGACTGATGCATCACAAGGACCTTCCTCCACAGCTGACAGAGAAAGTTTTCTACTGGAGCTGATGCCCTGAATTTGGACTTGTAGCCTACTAGACTGTGAGAAAATAAAATTCTCTTTGTTAAAGCCATCCACTTGTGGTATTTCTGTTATAGCAGCACTAGATGACTAAGACAGCACCTAACAACAACAATAATGGTAGGGAGGTGGGTCGGATCATGGGAAGCACACAAAGCTGCAAATTTTCTCGAAGGAGGAATTCTTCAGCAGGAGGCAGAGGTACAGTCTGAAATCTATTAAAGCAACAACAAATTGATTTCACTTTGACTCAATCAAAGCTATATAAAGGTAGCTGAGTCCCAGTGGGCAAACAAGTGGCCTTGCCATGCAACTGGAGAAATACCAGAATTTGCAAACTTAGTGCTCTTGAGAAAGAATCCAGGATTTCACTAGCCACTCGCCTGGCCTAGGTAAAGTCAAAATTGGAAAGAGTCTTATTTCCTGCATATAACTAGAATGAAATTCAGCCCACCTAACGCACAAGAAGGGAGATGAGCAATAAGATCTCAGCTGCTAACCAAAAGATCGGCATTTCAAATCCAGCAGCTGCTCCTCGGAAACCCTATGGGGCAGTTCTACTCTGTCCTACAGGGTCGCTATGAGTTGGAATCAATAGAAGGCAACTGGTTTGGATATTTTCTGCTTGTTTGTTTGTTTAAGTCAAATCATACTTTAACAATACTGAACACTCCATCCTATGAGGCAAATTTGCTAAAGGCATTTGTATTTAGTGTGTTTTTGCCCTACACCCAGTTATCTTCTCAAAGTGAAGATATAATTATGACACCATAGTCCCTAGTTATAGACCAGTCAGTGACTTCCCACCCAATGTCTTATGAGGTTCTACAGAGTCTACCTGGCCTCACCTTCCAGTCTCATCTCACAGGTCCTCCCCAATTTTCTCTCATAAAAGGAAGAAACTTGATTACAAATGCAAGTGTCTTACATAAATCTTAAGACTTAATCAACTCTGACACTACCCACTCTTGATTTATAAATATTTAAAATAGAAATGCTGATTAATTTCTAGAATATGTTCATGCAAAGGGAATACATTCTGTAGTCTTCCAAAAATTGTCTTTTTTTAAGGTCTCATAGTCCTTACTAGACTCACAGCAGTGCATTACTCATCCTTGCATCCCTTGAAGTGCCTAGGAGCAACAAAAGCTGATTAAGTTTAATTAAATTGCATTGTTTGATAAAATTTGGACACATCCATTCCAATTACTTAAGCTGAAAACTCAGTAGGTATTCTTGAAGTCTACCAACTTCTTACACCTTATATCCAATTCATCACTGATAATTACCCCCTAAATCTTTCTAAGGTTTGTCTCCTGTTCAACATCTCTAGATCTGTAGTCCTAGCCACCATAAGTTCTGTGAAAGTCTATAAATTTGTCTACTATCCAATTCATTTTTGCCCTACTTCCAGTTATCTTCTCGAAGGAAGATATAATTATGACACCATAGTCTCCAGTTATAGACCAGTCAGTGACTTCTCACCCAATGTCTTATGAGGTTCTACAGAGTCTACCTGGCCTCACCTTCCAGTCTCATCTCACAGGCCCTCCCCATTTTTCTCTGCTCTCCAGTCACATGGGCTTCCATTAGGTCCTCTCATTACAGGCTTTTTTCCCCTTCTGCTCTCTCTAGAATGTTCTCTGCCTGCCTTTTCTTATCTTTATCTTTATTCCATTCTGCAGAGAGCAGGTCAAACGTCACATCCTTGGAGAAGTCTATCTCCCTTGCCCTCACAAAAAGTCAGTTTCCTTTCTTCTAAAAGTTTACAGAATCCTGTTCATTCTTTTTTTCAGAGGACTTACCTTAGTTTGTAATTGTAATATCAACTTTTATTATGGATATCTGATTCATGCCCATCTTCACATGATTGAAAATTCCATGAGGCCCAGGGACTTCTTTCCATCCATCCATCCATCAATCCATTTGCATGTCCTTTTTTTTATCCCTATTGTGTTACCAATATCTATCCTACTGTATATGATGGATGGATAAATGGATGTGTGGGTGGGTGTTTGGTAGATGGATGGATGGATAGATGGAGAGTTGAAAAGGTGAATGGAAGAAAGGAAGGAAGGAAGGAAGAAAAAAAGGAAGAGAGGAGAAAGGAGATAAGGAAGAAAGAAAATGCAATGTGGTGTTGGTGAATTCTGAATAAAAAGCTATGGTATTTTCAGTTGCCTCATATGCACGGGATAGGTGGACAATGAGTAAGGAAGACTGAAGAAGAATTGATGCCTTTGAATTACGGTGTTGGTGAAGAATATTGACTATACCATGGACTGCCAGAATAATGAACAAATATATCTTGGAAGAAGTACAGCCTGAATGCTCTTTAGAAGCAAGATAGTAAGAATTTGTCTTACTCACTTTGGACATGTTACTAGGAAGTACCAGTCCCTGGTGAAGGATATCATGCTTGGTAAAGAAGAGGGTCAGTGAAAAATTGAAAGACCCTTAGTGAGGTAGACAGACACAGTGCCTGCAACAATGGACTCAAACATAGCAATGATTGTGAGGATGACACAGGATTGGGCAGTGTTTCATTCTGTTGTTCATAGGGTTGCTATGAGTCAGAGCTGACTGGATGGCACCTAACAACAACAACATAAAAAAGAACCTCCATGTGGCTTTTATAATAAGTAGTTTTTCATAATATCTTGTCTTAGGCTGGGTTCTCTAGAGAAACAAAACCTGTAAAGCGTATAAATATATATAGAGAGAGAGAGAGAGAGAGATTCATATCAAGGAAATGGCTCACATGGTTGTAGAGGCTGGAATGTCCTAAGTCTGTGGGTCCAGACAGAGGCTTTTGCTGATTCACGTAGCCAAAAAGGCTGGTAAACTGAAGAAGAGCAGGTCAGAGAGCAGGGCTCTTGCTCACAGACTGAGAAGATCAATGAATCATAAAATCAGCAGGCAAGACCACAAGAGTAAGTGGCTAGTTCAAGTCCCAAGAACCGGAGTTCAGAGAAACAGAAGCTAGCTTCAGGATCCAGCATGAGCAAAAAGGCCCCAAGCCTTGACAGAATGTCTGCTTATATTCAGTGCAGGCCACATGTCCAAGGAAATTCCCTTTCAACTGATTGGATACTGACAGCTGTTCCCATCATAGGGATGATCACATATTAAATCTCAACAGGGAAATGATCACAACTTTATATGACTACCGTAACACTGAGACTCATGGCCCAGCCAAGTTGACACACAATCTTAACCATCACATATCTACAATAACAATAGTACAGAAGGGATAGACAGATAGGTGGATGGAAGAATGGAAGGAAGGGATGAGGGAAAAAGGAGAGAAGAAATGAGAAAGGGAAGAAGGAAAATGCAATGTAGTATTAATGAATTCTACTTAAGAAAGCATCTCCATCCTAGCCAGAGCAATTAGGCTAGAAAAAGAAATAAAGGCATCCAAACTGGTAGGGAAGAAGTCAAAGTATCTGTTTGCAGATGATATGATCTTATACACAAAAAAACCCAAAGAATCTACAAAAAAACTACTGGAACTAATAGAAGATTTCAGCAAAGTTTCAGGATACAAGAAAAACATATAAAAATCAGTTAGATTCCTTTACACCAACAAAGAGAACCACGAAGAGGAAATTACCAAATCAATACCCTTTACAATAGCCCACAAGAAGACAAAATACTTAGGAATAAATCTAACCAGAGACATAAAAGATCTATTTGGAGAAAACTACAAGACACTACTGCAAGAAACTAAAAGAGACCTGCATAAGTGGAAAAACATACGCTGATCTTGGATAGGTAGACTCAACATAGTGAAAAAGTCAATTCTACCCAAAGTGATCTACAGATACAATGCAATCCTGATCCAAATTCCAAGGATATTTTTTAATGAGATGGAGAAACAAATCACCAACTTCATATGGAAAAGGAAGAGGCCCCGAATAAATAAAGCATTACTCAAGAAGGAGAACAAAGTGGGAGGCCTCACACTACCTGATTTTAGAACCTATTATACTGTCACCGTAGTCAAAACTGCCTGGTATTGGTACAACAACGGATACATAGACCAATGGAACAGAATTGAGAATCCAGACATAAGTTCATCCACCTATGAGCAGCTGATATTTGACAAAGGCCCAAAGTCCGTTAATTGGGGAAAAGATAGTTTTTAACAAATGGTGTTAGCATAACTGGATATTCATCTGCAAAAAACTGAAGCAAGTCCCATACCTCACACCATTAACAAAAACTAACTCAAAATGGATCAAAGACTTAAATATAAAATCAAAAACAATAAAGATCATGGAAGAAAAAATAGGGACAATGCTAGCAGCCCTAACACATGGCATAAACACAATACGAACCATAAGTAACAATGCACAAGCACCAGAAGAGAGACAAGATAACTGGGAGCTCCTAAAAATCAAACACTTACGCTCATCAAAAGATTTCACCAAGAGTAAAAAGACAACCTACAGACTGGGAAAAAAAACTGGCTACGACAAATCCTATCAGCATCTAATCTCTAAAATGTACAAGATACTGCAAAACCTCAACAACAAAAAGACAAATAAGCCAATTAAAAAATGACCAAAGGATATGAACAGGCACTTCACCAAAGAAGATATTCAGGCAGCTAACAGACACATGAAGAAATGCTCACAATCATTAGCCATCAAAGAAATGCAGATCAAAACTACAATGAGATATCATCTCACCCCAACAAGGCTAGCACTAATCCAAAAAACACAAAATAATAAATGCTGGAGAGGTTGTCGAGAGACTGGATCACTTACACACTGTTGGTGGGAATGTAAAATGGTACAACCACTTTGGAAATCGATTTGGTGTTTCCTTAAAAAGCTAGAAATAGAAGTAGCATAGGATCCAGCAATCCCACTCCTTGGAATATATCCTAGATAAATAAGAGCCATCACACGAATAGATATATGCACACCCATGTTCATTGCAGCACTGTTCACAATAGCAAAAAGATGGAAACAACCTAGATGCCCATCAATGGACAAATGGATAAGCAAATTATGGTATATCCATACAATGGAAAACTACCCAATGATAAAGAACAAACATGAAGCCGTGAAACATCGTATAACATGGAGGAAGCTAGAACTTATTATGCTGAGTGAATTTAATCAGTCACAGGACAAATACTGTATAAGACCACTATTATAAGAACTCAAGAAAGGGTTTAAACACAGAAGAAAACATTCTTTGATGGTTAAGCGGGTGGGGAGGGAGAGTGAGGGTTATTTACTAACTAGATAGTAGATAAGAATCATCTTAGGCGAAGGGAAGGACAGCACACACTACAGGAGAAGTCAGCACAACTGGACTAAACCAAAGCTAAGAAGTTTCCTGAATACAATCAAACACTCTGAGAGACAGAGTAGCAGGCGTAGGGGTCTGTGGACCATGCTTTTAGAGGACATCTAGGTCAACTGGCATAACAAAGTTTATTAAGGAAATGTTCTGCATTCTACTTTGGTGAGTGGCATCTGGGGTCTTAAAAGTTTGCAAGCCGCCATCTAAGATGCATCAATTGGTCCTAATCACCTGGAGTAGAGGAGAATGAAGAGTACCAGAGACACAGGGAAAGTATTGGCTCAGGAGACAGAAAGAGTAACATAAACCAGAGACTTCATCAGCCTGAGACCAGAAGAACTAGATGGTGGCGGGCTACAACCAATGACCACCCCAACGGGGAACACAACAGAGAGTCCCTGATGGAGCAACAGAAACATGGGGTGCAGAACTCAAATTCTAGTAAGAAGACCAGACTTAATGGTCTGACTGAGACTGGAGGTACCCCGGAAAGCATGGCCCCCGGCTTCTCTATTAGCCCAGAAATAAAGCAATTTCCAAGGCCAACTCTTCAGACAGGGATTGGACGGGACTGTGGGACATAAAGCGATACTCGTGAGGAATGTGCCTCTTATCTCAAGTACATACAAGAGACGAAAGGGGCAACTTCTGTCCAGAGGTGAGATGGGAAGGCAGAGAGGGTTAGGAGCTGGTTGAGTGGACATGGGGAATCAGGGGTGGAAAGGAGGAGTGTGCTGTCGCAGAATGGGGTGAGCAATTAGGGTCACATGACAATGTATGTATAAAATTTTGTATGTGAGACTAACTTGAAATGTAAACTTCATTTAAACTACAACAATAAAAAAAAGAAAGCATCTCTGTGTAGCTTTTATAACAAGTTGTTCTGCTTAATAACTACAATAACAATAGTACAGCAAGTGTACACTTAAAAAGTGAAGTTCCACAAAACCACCAATGATTTGAGAATTATCTCAGTTACATTTTAATGTGTGTGATAAGAGGATTTTGATTAGAAACACCACTAGATTGAAAGCCAGATAGCACAGTTTTATCGTGGTCTTGATAGTACTGTGATTTTGAGCAAAATTACCCAAACTATCTGTTTTCTGGAATCATCTGTTAAAATAGGGGTGTACTACGGGGGCTCTCTGAGTATCTTCTGGGAATCTATGGATTTTCTGCTTACTTGGATCTTCTTTTTGAAATATTCAGCTCCACAAAATTCATTTATTAGCAAACATGTATGTGTCTGTGTATATACATTTAAATTATCACTTTAACCATTGATAACTATGTAATCAAGCTTGTAAAATAGTTTAATTTATCCACTTCTAGTAAGATGTTAAAGTTTGGGGCCATTTTTGCATACCAATGCTGATCATACATTTTACCTCATAGATGACAAAAGTAACCGATTACCAACTGTCAAGCCAAGGTTGTATGTGTTAGCAGTAATTAGACTCAGTGAATAAGTTTTTCACTAGAAATTAGAAGGAAGAGACAGTTTTGCAGGGAAGGAATTTGGCAAGTGCAGGTATTTAAGACACAAAGGGTTTGGATTGCAAGAATGAGTGAAGTTGCTCAGAAAAACTTTTCTTACTTTGCAATAGTTCCTAGGGCCCTCAGAATAGATGCTGTGTCCCTCAAAAGCTCCTCTATGTTGCCTGCCTGGGGTGATAATGGCCAAGTTGAAGTGTCATGGCTTGTCATGATGCCTGCAATCATAGCCTTCCGTTTTCATCAAGTCCCCCCAGTCCTGCCCAGCTCAACTCAGATGTCTTCAATCTGACAAACATTTTGTCTCCCCACTCTACCCAGGAGGAGCAGGAAAGGGGAGAAAAGGAAGAAAATACCAAAGAGAAAACAGATAAAATAAATATTATATACTTACTTTCTTTGGTGCAGTTACCTTTGCTTTCATTGTATTGACTTGATATTTAAGCCTTCCCTTTCTAGGAAATTCATTCCTCTTGAATCTGTCCCCTTTCATCAGTAGTTCTCAACCCTGGCTGTGCACCAGAATAAACTGGTGAGCTTTCTAGAAATACTGATGTCAAATCCTTTAGGTCTGTAGTAGGCATGGGGAGTGCCAAGTTCCGTATTTTGAGAAAGCATCCTAGATTCTAAAGTCTATCTAGGGTTGAGAATTCCTGCATTAGTATGTCAAAGATCTCCTGAATATTTTATTATAGCCAGAATGGAGGAAAGGCTGGAAGAAGAGAAAGAAGTAAAAGGATAGAGTAGAAACGACCTTGGAGGAAAAGAATACATCAGAAGGATAAAAGCTCAAAAAGTTTCATTGAAGCCTATAGAAAGATTGAGATCTCTTGCTGAAGGAAAGGGTTTCAGCTGTTTAAGTCACACTAGCATAGTAGGTCTACAGGACACAATTCTGAGACCTAGTCCAGGGTTTCTAACCTAGTGTGCTTAGAAGGTAAAACTAAGCCTGAATCAGATCTCAGCTCAAGTAAGTTTGGGATAAGGGTGGATGGGCAGGAGGTTCTAACTTTGGAGCTCAGACTCTGGAAGCTGAAATAGTTCTGGTCCCTTCCGTCTGACTTTGGCATGTGGCGGAAGGGTGGGGAGTGTCACAGCCTGACCATCTGAGGAGCTTTAAGCCAGGAAAACCTGCTGAGCCACAGGGTGCTAAGTCTTGCTGTCTGGGCAGGAAAGCAAATGGGGACATGACAGCTGTGTCACTCGTATGGGCATGCACATCACACAGGGTTCCAGGTTACAGCAGGTGGTACCTTCCCTGAGAGTCTCAGCTCACAAAGGGACAGCTGCCTGGATTTGTGTGGCACAAAAGGCCAAGTCTCCCAGGTGACTCCTGCTGTGGACTGATGCCCTCAAAGAATATCGAGAGGAAAGTGAAGCAACCAGAAAATCCTTAAAAAATATATCTATTAACGACTTAGTTGAATATTAAAATTTGTAGTAGCAAATGTACCCTGGAGTATAAATTTAAAATATATAACTGTGAGTTAAAGTTTCAAGACTTTCTTGCTTAAATAGTATTTAAAATCTATACATAATAAAATCTGAATTATTTTGATTTAATGGAAACAAATGTCTTGACTTTCTATTGGCAGACTGTATATGTTGAGATGGTTTCCCATTAAAGATGCTAGATTTCTTTTATTCTATTCATATGATCTTCTCCAGTACCCTTGTGGACAAAGTTGGACACTTGAGAGTGAGTTTCCTGGCGTAGATCTTCATTACACAGAACAGAGCAGGTGAGGATGAAAGCCAGTACTTCCATATCATTAGAACCCCAAATTATTTGATGAACTTATGGTCTTAGCCTTGAAAACCCTATGGAGCAGTTATGCTCTGCACACAAGTGGTCACCATGAGTCAAAATCAACTCGAAGGCAACTAACAACAACAACAAGCCTGCAGAAACATAAAAGCTTTTGATTTGACTGTTAACTCAGGTGATCTTTATCATCCATGAAAAGGAAATTTAAGAGGATGGCACCCCTGCTGGTGAATTTTGTCACCATCAGAATTTAGTACCTGGGAGCCAAAAGAAGGAGAGTATGATTATGAAAACCCTATGGATCACAACTGTCTGATTTGCATCTGATCATGGGTATAGCATAGGACTGAGTAGCATTTCATTTGGTTGTGCATAGGGTCGACATGAGTCAACTGCAGCTAAAATAACAACACGGTTAACATGAGACATTCAAGCAAAATTGTAATTCATCTCAGCAAATTCTTTGAAGGTCCCAGAAATTCCCATCACCCATTCTTTAATAACTGGCTTGGTATGATACTAACCTTTAGGCGGGCACTATCTCTTTTTTTACCTTCTAGCCTAACTACCATTAAGAGTAAAATGATTGATGCCTTTAATTACCTGAGTCACACTGCACATATTGTTCCATTCTTCAAGATAAAGGCATATTTCATCATTTCTTATCCTTCATTTATAGATTATCTTCTTTTCCCAAATTCGCTTTTCTAGAAACTTTACTACTTTCAAAAAAGAGCTTCCACCATGACCATGGAAATCTCTAGTCTAAATCTTAAACAACAAAGACTGCCTTATTCAACTTGGGGAAAGAAATCTAAACATAAAAACACTTTTGTTCAGTTCTGGAAATGCTCCAATACCATATCATATTTTAGTAGTTAAAACTCTGGAAAATCTCATCATTCTTTGGTTCATAGAAATAGGAAGATTTGTCTTTAGGGCCAACCCTACTTTTTGGTTGCCCCCTCTTCTCAGGGACAAGTGTTTTAGAGTGCCCTGACTGCCCGAGGACCACAAGGGTGGCGATCACTCTTCCCTCTTATCTGCACTCACGTCAGATTTAAAAACATCCACAGTGAACCCAGCCACCCTTACTATATGATCTAGAAATTGCTAATATAAACACTATCCAAAAGGAACTGAAGTTTTCAGAACATCCCTTTCTTCCCAGGTAAGTAGCCTAAACATAAGGAAATGACATTAACAGTATAAATTCAAGTAAATACTAGACTATATTATATATATAGCTATATATAGAGAGAGAGACCCTCTTACACACAAACCAATCCACTTACATGAAATCATCTTTAAGCTTACTGTAGTATTCCGGATGTTTCAACATTTCCACAATGTGAGCTAAAGCTTCTTTCACTACATTTGAACATTCACTGTTATGAGTGACCAGAATTTTGTGAATTTCTTCAAAGAACTCTAAGAATATTAATAAAGAAATTATATGTAAGTGCATTTAGTATGGTTTAATAGTGCCATCTATAATATATAATTCTTTCAAGTTTGTAGGTACCTCTGTTTTATATGACAATGTTAAGAAACTGCAAAATTAAAGGATTTTGCCAAAATGCCAAGAAAACTCAGTAGTAAACAGAAACATATAATCATGCTCTGCAAATCCTGATCTGTAAATGAACTGGAACATGGTTTAATTTTTTTAAAGAGGTAGGTAAAGAAATGACTGGATTTTATAGTTTTCTGATTTATTGCACCAGATCAGATTCTATCAAGGATATAGAAACATGAACTGGAATGATGACTGAATATTTATTTACCTTTGAAAAGTTAAAATATTAAAGGAAATTTTACCAAGAATTCATCTCATTTTAGATTTTTTTGCAAGAAAAAATTAAGTAGAAATTTTATACTTTACTCATTTTAATGGCAACATGTATGCAGAGACTCAAACTGCAAATCAAGAATATTTATCCACCTGGAAAAATACTAAGGTCCTTAATTCTAACTGGTTTATCAAAAATTCAGGTAGCAAGAAGGAACATTGAAAGGTAACTTCAAAATAGGAAAATTTTATCCTTTAAAATAAGAGCTTTTGGAGGCATGGCCAAGATAGCAGAGTAGTCATAGGCTTCCAGTGTTCACTCTTACAATAAAGAACCAAAAAAACAAATAAATCGATTATATATGACAATGTAGGAGCCCTGAACATCAAAGGCAAAGTTGAGGAACCGACCCGAGTGGCAGGGGGAGGGAGAGATGGTTCAGAAGTAGCGACAAATTGCCACAAAACCTGACCCAGTGAGCACCTGAGCCCTTTAGCACGGATCAGCTTTGGGATGAACCGTGAGGCAGGCAAGTAGTGGCACTTAGGAGGTGTTTTCTGCACCAGGAGAGACCCAGTGGCAGAGAGTCTACTCGGCCGTCCAGAACCAGTGAGAAGCAGCCCTCGATCGGCAAAAAAGTACTTGCGTCCCTCCTACCACGTGGATCAAAAACACCCTCCTTAGGGAAAAACCTCTCTCTCATTTACCTCCTTGCTCCCTGCTCTGCACTGGGTCCCAGACCAGCTTCCACAACTGCCGAGTCCCCTGGGCTGGAAGTAGGACCCGCCATGCACCCTGAGCCATTCTCCCGGCCTTGGAGAGTGAACAAATTAACAAACAGAGGAAAAAATAATTTGCTGGCTCCCCTAAGCCAGGACCTCAAGGTAGGCACAGCTCCTTTGCATAGGCACAGGAATAAGGGATTCACAGACTTTGAGTGCCTTTCCCCTTGCATAGACTTGTGTGGGCTATTTTTAAAACTGTAGGCCCTCATTACTGCAGTACAACAGAGTATAAACCTGCAGTCTAACTTCAACTGTTTCAGCTGTGAAGTGGTAGCTTCGTGACATTTGACACTGCACTGCCTATTAAGCAGGGTATTCACCTATCCACATCAGGGCCTGAGGACTGGTGGCTCAGGAGTCCAAGAATAAGTGGTGCCCCCCAGTCCTTACAGCCAACAGAACAGGGTGCTCATAGTCTGGCTGCAAAACCCACCCATCTATGCACTCTAGGGAACAGGGACATGCTTTCCTCCCGGACACTTGGGGGTGGCTGTCGGCCCTCTGCCTTGCTCAGCCTGTGTCCCCCTACTGCAGCCGGATGCCTGTGACTACACCAATCACCCATGCCTGTCTAGAACTGTAGGTGAGAGCCTGCAGCACACACTTGGTGACTGACTACCTGGACACCTGAGCTGAATCAATACAGGAGGAGTGGGTGGACTCCTGGGCTCACATACTTAGTGGCAGTTCTGGCCACAAGGGGGCAGGACTTTGGAGCTTCAAGGGTGCTGGTGACTGGGCTAGCTCACACGAGCAGCCTATTTGGGCATATCAAAACAAAACAAGAAGCTAGGACACAGTAAGCAAAAACATAAAATAAATAAGTGTAATAACTTATTGATGGCTTGGAGACAACAGTCAATATCAAATCACATAAAGAGGCAGTCCATGATGGCTTCAGCAAGCTCCCAAAATAAAGAATCTAGAAATTTTCCAGAGGAAGAAAATTTCTTGGAATTACCGGAGGCAGAATACAAAAGATTAATATACAGAACTCTTCAAGAAATTAGGAAATGAAATTAAGCAAAACGTGGAACACATAATAAAGGAAATTAAAAAGATTAGAGAAGAGCATAATGACAAATTTAACAGGCTGCAAGAATCCACAGAGAGACAGCAGTCAAAAATCCAGAAGATTAATGATAAAATTTCAGAATTAGACAACTCAATAGAAAGTCATAGGAGCAGAATTGAGGCAATGGAAGTCAGAATTAGTGAGACTGAAGATAAAGCACTTGACACCAACTTATTTGAGAAAAAATCAGGTAAAAGGATTTTAAAAAATTAAGAAACCCTAAGAATTATGTTGGATTCTATCAAGAGAAATAACCTACGAGTGATTTGAGTACCAGAACAGGTGGGGATAACAGAAAATACAGAGAGAATTGTTGAAGATTTGTTGGCAGAAAACTTCCAAGATATTATTAAAGAGGAGAAGATGAATCTAAGATGCTTATTGAACCCCAGATGAGGTAGATCCCAAAAGAAAGTCCCCAAAATATATTATAGTCAAACTTCCCAAAACCAAAGATAAAAAGAGAATTTTAAGAGTGGCTAGGGATAAATGAAAAGTCATAAACAAAGGACACTCAATAAGAATAAGCTTGGATTACTCAGCAGAAACCATGCAGGCAAGAAGGCAATGGGATGACATATATAAAGCCTTGAAGGAAAAAACTGTCAGCCAAAAATTATATATCCAGCAAAACTATCTGTCAAATATGATGGTGAAATTTGGGCATTTCCAGATAAACAGAAGTTTAGGGAATTTGCAGAAACCATACCAGAATTACAAGATACTAAAGGGAGTTCGCTGGTTAGAAAATCAGTAACATCAGATAAAAACCCAAGACTAAAATACAGGACAGAGCAACCAGATATCAACCCAGATAGGGAAGTCACAGAAATAAAACAAAGCTAAAACACTGAAAATAGGGAAATAGCTGTCGGTATGTGAAAGATGACAACTTTAAAACAAAAAAGAGTGGCTTAAAAAATGAAGACATAGATTTTTCATATGGAGAGGAAGTCTAGGTGATATAAAGAAACAAAAGACTGGTATAAACTTAGAAAAATAGGGATAAATATTAAGGTAACCACAAAGGAAACTAACAATCTTACAAGTCAAAATAAAAACAAAAAAAACATAAAGACTCAGCAAATACAAAATCAACAACAGTGAAAAAGATGAAAAGACAATACATAAAGAAAAATGACTCAGCACAGAAAATTAAGTAGAACAAAGACACTGTGAACAACACACACACAAAAAAGACATCAAAATGACAGCACTAAACTCATAGCTATCAATAATTACATTGACTGTAAATGGACTAAATGCACCAGAAAACAGACAGAGAGTGGCAGATTGGATAAAAAAACCACGATCCATCTACATGCTGCCTACAGGAGACACACCTTAGACTTAAAGACACAAATTAAAACTCAAAGGATGGAAAAAAAATATATCAAGCAAACAACATTCGAAAAAGAGCAGGAGTGACAATATTAATCTCTGATTTAATAGACTTTAAGGTAAAATCCACCACAAAGCATATGAAGGACACTATATAATGATTAAAAGGTCAATATACCAAGAGGACATAACTATAATAAATATTTACACACCAAACAACAGGGCTCCATAAGACATAAAATAAACTCTAAAAGCATTGAAAATAGATACAGACATCACCACAGTAGTAGTAGCAGACTTCAACACACCACTTTCGGTGGAGACAGAACATCCAGAAAGCAGTTCAACAAAGACACGGAAGATTTAATTGCTACAATCTACCAACTTGATCTCATAGAAGTATGCCGAACATTCCACCCAACAGCAGCCAAGTATACTTTCTTTTACAAAACACATGGAATATTCTCCAGAATAGACCACATATTACGCCATAAAGCAAGCCTTAACAAAATCCAAAGCAATCGAAATATTGCAAAACATCTTTTCTGACCATAAAGCCATAAAAGTAGAAATCAATAACAGAAAAAGCAAGGGAAAAAAATCAAACACGTGGAAACTGAACAACACCTTGCTCAAAAATTACTGAGTTATAGAAGAAATTAAGGAT